>NC_086017.1:144707500-145018750 GCF_029281585.2 Gorilla gorilla gorilla | reverse complement strand
GCTATGTCCAAGTCTTTGTTATTATTGATTACATAGCAGTGATATCTCCATTTTACATTGACAGCATCTCAGTCCTACTGACAGGTACTGGGTGCCTGTGAGGCCCAGAGAGGTTGGTTGCCTGCCCAAGGCCACACAGCAAGTGAGTGGTGGGTCCTGGCCATCTGGCCACAAGGCTGGCTGCCTCTCACAGGTGCCAGGGCAGAAGAGGCATAGGTGTGGCACAGGGGAGCTGGTGACAGCTTCCACTTTTTTGGCTTGGGGAGAAAAGAGCCAGTGGGGCCTCCCAGCGAGAGGCCACTCTGGGTGGTCTGCAGTGCCCGCACCTGAGAAAAGCCATGCTGCTGTTTGCACCCACACAGCAGCAAGCTGCCTGCTTTTGCCCCCTGCCTCCCACCCTCCCACCCTCCCGAGGTCAGTGTTGAGCCCAGGCCCATGCTTTAGGGCAGAGGGAAGAGGCTTTGGAAGCTGCAGGTTAGGCCATGAAGGGAACAAGGCAGGGAGTCCAGGTGGGGAGGGCAGGATATGTGCGTTGAGTGGCCTGAGTGGCCTCGCTCCTGGGGAGGCCTCCTCACCACTGCGCTCTCACTGCTCCCGAAGCACTTTCCCTCTCCAGAGAAGATCTCACCCTATAAAGGCCACCCTCATCTTTCCTCAGCTTGATCCCTCAGTGAGAGAGCCGCTGAGTGGTGGCAGGGAGGGGCAGGGAGGACAGAGCATGGCCACGTTAGACCTGACATGAGCATCCCCTCTTGCTGGTTATGCCACCACCTGTGGTCACTAGGCTTTTGCCCCTTTGCATGAGACCTTTTGGTTTTGACCGTTCTGTGCTTTTCTCTAACAGGCAACCATTGGGATTGACTTCTTGTCAAAAACCATGTACTTGGAGGACCGCACGGTGAGCACCTAATATTAGGACTGGGAGGGGCAGGGAGGGTTCCTTTGGGCTTATCCCCTAGGACCCTTAGCTGGGCACCACTGAGAGCACCTGCCGACACTGGGAGCTGGAGCTGGTGATGCCAGCATTGCAGAGCCCAGCTCTCCCAGTCCCCCAGACCAGGAGGACCTCACTGCCCCACTGACCCCTCTGCCCATGGTCCTGCCCTCCCTGAGACAGGTGCGACTGCAGCTCTGGGACACAGCTGGTCAGGAGAGGTTCCGCAGCCTGATCCCCAGCTACATCCGGGACTCCACAGTGGCTGTGGTGGTGTATGACATCACAAGTGAGTGAGGGTCTGCTCCTAAGGGAGGGTGGCTCATAGGGGGTCCAGGGCCCAGGTGTGACCCTGGCCAGGCCTGTGTGTTTGTGTATGTGTATGCATGTGTGTGCACACACATGTGTGTGCGATTGCTCCCTGACTGCAGAAAGGCAGGGAGCAGTGGTGAGTTGCCTTTGAACACCAACATGTTTTCCACTGCTCCCCACCCTCCTGCAACCGACAGGGGTTTATAGGGCCAGGTTGGTCCTGCTCGGAGGGGAGGCCAGCATGTGGTGTGAGCAGATGCTCACAAGGTTGGCCCTGCTCCAGCCTCTCTGCACCCTCCCTCTCCCTGGCTGTCAGAAAGCTCCCTAAGGAGCTACTTCTATATGTGTGTCACCATGGGAGAAGATGCTGGTCCCTAGGCCAACCCCGACCCAGCAGCTGTGGGTGCAGGACTCCCTGGGAAGGTAGGCAAGGGGGTCTGGAAGCGCAATAGGCTGGTAATCCTTCTCCAGTACTGTGGCTCTTCAGGCCAGGGCAGGTGTTCTTAACAGGACTGCACAGCCTCAAGGGCGCACAGGGCCAGAGGTGGGGGTGGGGGGCCGAGGCAGAGGCCAGACCTGCAAGGCTCTTGTAATGGAACACACCTGATAAGCCCTCAGGGCTGTGGTTACCCTGAAGTGGGCGAATGCCCTAGGTGCTGTCCACAGCCTTAAAAATCACACAAGGAAGCATGCATGTCCCCGTGCTGGTGCATGCCCCCGCCACCCAGCCTGCTGCCCTGGCTCTGCCCACCCCTTCTATCCACCTCTCTTCTGACCACAGGCCCCCTCCACACCTGAGTGCAGGTAGGAGCTGGGCCCACAAGGGCCTGGGTTCACATGGCCTGATGCGCATCAGAAGGGATACCAGGCTGTGTGAAACTGAGGCTTCTGAGGACAGCTACCTCCCCTCCCCTTGGGTGTGCAGGCTGCCGAGTGGTGGGTATTGCCTTATAGCTGCTCTGCCCTGCAAGGCCTATCATGGCAGCTGAGGGGGGTCAGGCTGCCCACAAGTGGCCTTGTCTCTCCTGGATTTTTGAGTGCACCTGGCTGTCCTGACTAGTCCCGGGGCCACCTTTCCCCTCCTCTCATCTGCAGAGCCTGAGGGTTCTCTTCAGAAACCCCTCTGGCCTTCCCCAAACTCTCCTGAGCTCCCATGGTGGGGACACCACTCATTAGGGCCCTTCCTTCCCTAGAGGCTGCTGTGTCCTCCTCTGCCCACCCCTCACTGTTTCCAAACTTGCCAAGTCGCGCGCGCATGTGTGTGTGTGTATGCACACACACGTGTGACCCAGTTCTCACTCTCCACTCTGAATCCCCAGAGTCAGGTCTCTCAGGTGGGCCCCTAAAGCCACTATTCCATGTGGCAAATCATGACACTGTGATCTTCCAGATGGGGTGATTCCTCTCCCACAAAGGGTGACTGAACAGTGCAAGTGGCTCCCCAGGGCCACAGGGCAGGGCCCGGTTCCCTCTGAAAGGCCCTACCCAGCTGATCTGTGTTGACTGAGCTCACACCCCTCCCTGGGTATCTGAGGGCACATGCTCACCCTCCCTCCTGCTCCTGGCTCACACCTCCCCTTCCCATCTCCCACTGGTGGCTGGCCCTGGCTTTCAGTTTATCCTCACTTTCTGCCTCCAGATCTCAACTCCTTCCAACAGACCTCTAAGTGGATCGACGACGTCAGGACAGAAAGGGGCAGTGATGTTATCATCATGCTGGTGGGCAACAAGACGGACCTGGCTGATAAGAGGTAGGTGCAAGGGCACACAGGTGCAGGGTGCCACCCTCCACTCCTCTGTAACGCTCCTGGACAGGGAGCTCTGGGATGCATGGGTGGTGTCTGTGCTTCTGACCATGCATCCGGAAAAGGTCCCTTGAGACACTAGGAACTTTGAGGACACCTGGTAGACTCTCATCCATGGGTATCTCATCTGTGAAGCCATGTCTTCCACCACCAGGCAGGGGCGGGGCACTCCTCCGTGTGCTGTCTACACAGAGCCCTGTGCACCTGGCTTGACCCAGCAGTGCATGGTCTAAGGCCCTGCCATGGCCACAGCCCTGCCCCAGACACAGCAGTCCTCTAGGCCCCAGCGTGTGCACTGTGAACTGTCTGTGCCTGTGAAGTGTCTGCACCAGTGTGCGTGGGGCTGTGAATGCCCTGGGCCCTGGGTGTGAGCATGCGGAGCATTCAGACCACAGACCTATGGCTATAGCCTGCTTAGCCTGGTTTGTGGCTGCGTCTGGCATGAAGCTTTCTCTGAAGAGGCTCCTCCATGCACAGGGAGAACTGAGGTGCCATGTGTGTACATTGTCCACTCATTTTACATGACCCTGACTTGGGCAGATAAAGTGACAGGCCATGGACTCCAGCAAGCAGTGCGGGCTTCCTGCAGCGTCCCTTGACCACCTGAGGAATCATCTGAATTAGAGCCTGCTTTACTAGAGTTCTGTCCTTAAAGTAAGGAAAACTGGGCTCAAATCCCAGTACAGAAGGTACCCAGGCCCTTCATACCCTCACCTACTTCTGCCTGCCCCATCATGGAGCCCTCTCTGCTAAGTAGCTTTGTGGCCCTGGGGGAGACACTTTTAGCATTAGTGTTCTCACAGGGAAAATGCGACTGATAATACCACCCAGAGTGGCACTGCCTGGCTTGAACCTCTTCATAAGCACAGGCTCTGCAGTAGTGACTACTGGGAAAGGCAGGTATGGGGCAGCCCTACCCCAGGGCCTGCTTTGAAGCTGAGAAGACACAAAGGAAGGAGTGGGGGAAGCGGGTAGTGTCCTGCTGTTCCCTGGTGCCTGCTTTGTGCTAGCGAGACTGTGGTTGGTGCCCGGGAGGGACCCTTGGGATCAGAGCCTGTCTTCAGGACTGACCAAGGGCCCAGTGGGCTCCCTCTGCCCTGCTGGGTGGGTCCCTCCTCATATCTGCCAGGGGCTGCTTCTCTGCTGAGCTGATTTCCCCCCTTCCCCTCATCTCTAGGCAGATAACCATCGAGGAGGGGGAGCAGCGCGCCAAAGAACTGAGCGTCATGTTCATTGAGACCAGTGCGAAGACTGGCTACAACGTGAAGCAGGTGAGGACACACCTGGCACGGGGCCCGGCACGGTATAGCCCTGTGGTCAGCTGCAGGCTCAGAGCTGCCTTGCCCTGAAGGGCTGGTGATGGGATTGGGGCAGCCAACCAGAACACCCATAGATGCGCCCAGGGAGGGGAGAGCTAATTTCCGGAGCTGGTAAAGCCCAAGAGAGGGAGGGACCACTCCGGGCACGGCGTCTGGAGAACATAAGTCACCAGCCACCATAGTAGTTGCCAGTCACAGCCCACGTAGCAGGCCCTAAGAGTGTCCGGCCACCAGCTTCCAGGAGGCTGAGGGAAGCAGTGGTTCCCTAGCCCCTCACCCCACTTTGGGTGATGGGTGCAGGAAAATTCAATCTGATCAGCATTTGGGGTTCATGCCTTGTGCTTAGCAAGTGCTCAGGGCTGTGGAGGGCAACTCAGGCCTGGGGGAAAGAGCCTACCATGATGTGGTTGGAACTCACAGGAGGGCGAGGCAGTGGAGTTAGGGCTGAGCCTTGCAGCATGAGGGCCCCTGAGTAGTCCATGGGTGGAATTTAGCAGGTCAGCAGACAGGGCTGGAAAACATTGCACCTTTATCTTCACTAACCACTGACCCATCCATAGCACTGAAGGACGTCTGATTTGTCCTTCAATGATGAATGTAGGCAATGACACTCAGTCACATTAGCAGTGCCTATGGCTTTACCACCAATAGAAATCACAGATGCCTTCCCATCACCTCATAGTGTTGCAGGTATCTTGAACTTCACATCTATCAGTGTTTCAGTGTCACACTAGTTGTTAGATCTCTTGCTAGTTCTCGCTGTTCAATGTGTTTCATAAGGAAGCACAAATGTCGATGAAGTTTTATTTCAGTACTCAGTAGTCCCCTTTATCATCCTATGTAATTGATTTCACATACTTCAAAGGAGTCCATAGGCTTAACCAGATTGCCGGAGGGGTCCTTGGCTCACGGAAAGGTTAAGAACTCCTGCCGTTGGGGATGAGAAGGACTTGGAGAGGTGGTGAGGAGGGAGGGCATGCCAAGCAGGGGAGCAGCAAAGGTGTGGCTGCAGGGTGCCCGAGGTGTGGGGAGGGGACTCTGGGTGAGGAGTGTGGTTGGCCTGGCGGTCGCTTCTGCCCTGCCACCCCAGCATTGCTGGGAACCCTTGGCAAGCTGTGTATACAGCACTGGCCTTCTGGATGCAGTGATGGTTTGCCCTGTGTGGACAGTGCTGGTGGCAGTGGGGAAGGTGGGCTGGCAGAGCGACAAGAAGAGACAAGAAGGGTGGAAGGGACACTGTGTGACACTGGGGGCCCCAAAGCTCCAGGACTCAGTGCCCCACCCTAACTAGAGTGTCCTCATCAGGGCTTCACTCACTCCCATCTGTTCCCAGCCTCCCTTGGTGTGGGGCTGAAGCTGTCATGGTCCTTCCTGCTCCCTGGGGGCATGCAGGAGAGACTGGGCTGCTACTCTTTGGGAGCCCTAAAGTCATGGGAAGCAGGGAAGCAGAGGGAGGGCAGCACCAGGAGGTCCATAGGGCAGGTAGCATCTGCCTCAGCAGTCAGGGTCAAGGAGGCACTGATGCCCCTACCCCCAGAGTGCTCTGGAACCCATGCAGTGGTTTAGCAGGAGTTAAATGTGGTCAGTTTCGAACCCTGTGTGGCTCAGAGGAGTGTCCATGCAGTGCAGACTCCTGGATCTAAATGTGAGCATATCGACTCACAGAAACCCATACCTGACCCTAGAAACCCATAGCTGATCCTAGAAACCCATACCTGACCCTAGAAACCCATACCTGACCCTAGAAACCCATAGCTGATCCTAGAAACCCATACCTGACCCTAGAAACCCATACCTGACCCTAGAAACCCATACCTGATCCTAGAACACCCTTCAAAATCCCTAGTGGCATTTTGGCCACTAGTAGAGGCTGTGACTGTTTTGAGAGCCAGACAGGAAGATCAGAGCCGCCCAGGGCCAATGCCATGAAGGAAAGCTCAGGAAGAATGGCCTGGGCCCTTTTACCCTTGCCTACTAATGGCTACCCCACTGCAGAGCCTCCTCTGCAGCCTGCCCACAAGGGTCTCACACCATGCTGGACCCACCAGCAGCTTCCCCCCTTGGGCCCTCATGGCCTTTAGCCCTGTCACCCAGCCCGGGTGCTCAGCTGGGGCTGGGCTCTGGGGTGAGGCCATGAATAAGACTCACCCTGTCTTCAGAGAGCTCATGCAGTGGAGGGTATGAGCCCAGAGCCCACCCAGTTCCTGCAATTCATATTTGTGAGGACAGCGGGAATGCTCCTGGATTAGTCCTTTCAGGCTACCGTAACAAATCACTATAGGCAGGGTAGCATATAAACAACAGAAATGTATTGCTCACAGCTTTGGAGGCTGGGAACTCCATGGTCAAGGTGCAGGCATATTCAGTGTCTGGTGAGGGCCCATTTCCTCCTAGATGGCACCTTCCTGCTGCATCCTCACAAGGTGGAAGGGGCAGACAGTCTCCCTCGGGCCTCATTCATAAGGGCACTCATCCCGTTCATGAGGACTCTACCCTCCTGACTAAGCACCTCCTAAAGCCCCACCTCTTTATACTGTCACATTGGAGACTCTGTTTCAACATAGGAATTTGCAGGGGGACCGGCATTCAGAGCCTAGCAGTTCAGAGTCTTCTGTGCCTCATACTTCTGCCTTGTACCTGTCACCTTCAAGATTCCATCTCTGCCAGCACCCCATCTGTCACTTGCCACCTGTCCCCTGCTACCCACACTTGCCCAAACACACACACACACACACACACACACAGAAAACCCACATGTACGCAGACACACACCTTACCAAGGACACACACTATGCACACATTCCCCCCACACTTACACAAACACACACATAAAGATGCCACACATTCACACACACCACACTCAGACGTTCCCCCATATGCTTACACAAACATACATGCACCTACCCACACGCACCACTCACAACACACACATTCTCCACACAGTCCTACAGATAAAACACATACACTGTACACACACTCCTACACACAATAAACAACTCACACTCCTACACATCCAAACAAGCCCACAAAATTGCGTTCACACTCCTGCATCCCTCGCGCTCTCAGAGAAGCCTTGCCACTGTGCCCATGCGGCCCTGGCCCTGCTATTCGCTGCCTTGGCACCGGACCTGCAGGGCTCCCCAAGCAGAGTCATTCATCTCAAGGGCAAGTCAGTTCCCCATGCCTGGTCCCCATGAGGGCTGTTTGCAGAAGCCCACCTTAAGGCCTGTCACCCAGAGGCCCAAACCGTTTCTGCACCAGAGGAAGTCCCTTGCAGTCACTGCCATGACCTAAGCTCATCCCAGTGACCTTATGGCCAGTCTGCTTGGGTGAGAGGCCACAGCTTTGTTCCTTCCTTCCACAAGCTACTGAGGCCTGCCCAGACCCAATGCTGTGAGAGGTCGGGGAGAGAGAACATAGGCACAGCCCCTGCCTTTGAGGGCACCGTCCGCTGGGCAGATGGGAGAGTAAAGCTGCAGGTTGGGAGGGGAAGAGGGGTGAGGGTGCAGGCACAGTGAGGAGCAGAGGGGAGGGCCAGGGTTGGGGTTCACACTGCATTTCTTCATCTTTCCAGCTTTTTCGACGTGTGGCGTCGGCTCTACCCGGAATGGAGAATGTCCAGGAGAAAAGCAAAGAAGGAAGTATCCTTTTCCTTTGACAAGTGAGTGAAAAGATGTATAGAAGCCATTTATTCACTGAATATGTTAGTGCAGTGGACAGACACTCGCCCAGTCCCCGCCCAGCCTTCCCTGGTCTGCCGCGAATGGCACGGGGCCTCCTCTAGGCGGGATGCAGCTGAACCCTATGGTTTAGAGCCCCCGTCTGGCTCTAACCATCTACTTCTTCTTCCAGAATAGCAGGAAGATACCAAAGGGGTGTGCACAGAGTGATGCTGTGGGGTGGGGAGTGAGAAACAGTGACTTTGCCCTTCTTTCCAGCGAGCATGGTTATGGGTTTCATGAACACAGGCAGAGTCTCCACCGCAGGGAAGTCTCTGTCACTGGGGATATGATCTCAGCGTGGTTCAGTCTACTCAAGACAGCTCCCCCCCTTCAGACAGATGCCCCCTCCTTGTCCCGCCCACCTTCTCTACCCAGCCCTGAACAGCCCCTGAGGCTCCCCACTGATCTGTGGGACCATTGCGCATCACCCACAAACCAGCCCCAACCTGAAGAGACACCTAGATGCTGAAACTGAGGTTCAGAGAGGTAGTCTGGTTTGCCCAGTGTCACACAGCATGTAAGTTACAGTTAGGATTCACACTCAGGCTTGCTTCCTCCATATCCAGCCCTATTCCATGTGGGACACTGTCCCTCTAAGGGCATTTGAGAGAATCAGATGAAAACTGTTTCAGCAGGGGAAGGCATTGCCCACACCTGGGCCTCCCCTGCATCTAGTCAGATGTCCCTGTCTGAGTAAGCCACCAGAAAACGAGCATGCAGATCCCTGGCTGGCATCCTTTACAGTGGACCTGTCCCTACACAGCAGCTCTCCAGCATCCCCCACTGATCCTACAGGCCTCTGAGGGTAGACATCCCTGACAGATCAAAGAAGGGCCCTGGGAAGATGGAAGGGCACCTTTGGGCTGATGAGAATCAAAAGCAAAAGAAGCACACAGCTTAATGTTGGAGGCCTCATGGAGCTGCTGGGGCAGGGCGGGCAGGACACCAGGAGTCTCAGGGCTGCAGCAAGGGGGAGCCTGACACAGGCCTGGAGGGAAGCTAGGCCTCTCCAGCCTTGCTCAAGGAGCTCTCAGAGCAGACTCGAGCCCCCCCCCCCCCGGGGGGGTCAGGAAGGCTCACCAAGGAGCAGGTGCCCCAGCAGTCTTATGGTCTGTGTGTCACCAGAGGACAAGCAGTGGCCGAGAGGAGGGGGTTTGAGGAGTATCTCCTGGTTGGTCAGTTATGAGACTCCAATCACAGATGAGGAAACTGAGGCTCAGAAACTTAAACTAGGGCACCCCATGGCTCTCAGTAGCAGAGACAGGCTCCAGAGCTCAGGAGAGAGCCCCTGTGGAATCACCTGTCACATGGGACTCCTTTGAGGTTCCAGGAACATACAGAAGCCAACCTGAAGGGCAAACATAGGAGCAGGAACAAGGGAGAGGGGCAGACAAGGTGCAGGCGATCTCCGCTGTGCCTGCCAGCAAGGGGAAGGGTTGCACTGCCCGCTCTCCATCCCACCAGCTACCAAGGTGTGATACACTGGCCGGGGTGAGTGGTGATCGTTTCATTCACATTCTCCCAGAGTCGCGCTGTTGAGGGCTCCAGGCTGGGCCCACAGTCAGGTCAGACTGGGCTGAGTGCAGGGTGACAGTGAGCTCGTCATCGTCCTGGTATGCCTAGCGTTTCATCCAGCTACCACTGACCTTTGGGCCCCTTGGGAGAAAGGATACATGGGAGGTTGCAAACAGACTGCACAGGGTGTTGTGACCTGTGTCCCTTTTTCTAGCTAAGGGGTCCCCTCATCTGGGTAGATGTACCCCCATCCTTTCACTTCTGCCCAGGAGCCAGCTTGCTGGGCCTCTCACGAGGCAGGCACTAGAGTGGCCACCAGAGGTCCCAGAGGGACCAGGCAGAGGCAGCCGTCATTCTGCTTCTTTCGGGGTGGGGTGTTGGCATTTCTGCTTACTCACAGTCCAAATCCAGGTGTTTTGAAGGTGTGTGCTTTGGGGTCATGTTCATAATTGTGTTCCACATTGAGAGCAGCCACACAGAAGCACTGCTTTGTGGCGCTGTATAAACTGTTCACACCTGGCCTCACTTGCTCAGCTCAGGACTTGGTGAACGTGTGGCATGAGGTTTCCATCTGCTGCTTGCAGGTCTAGATGGGGGGCTGCTGCACCTCTTCTTCACGTTCAAGACAGGAGGACCCCTCAGGGCCGCTCTGGCCAGTACTTCTGCCCAGCAGCACCCTCCACTGGTCTGCTCTTTCAACAAAGTAGGAGCCAAGGGGCCACCAAATGGTAGAGCCATAAGCCCCTTACTGGTTCTACAGACACAACCCCCCAACCCCCACTTTCTACCCAAATACAGTATGCGCCCATCACATGGGCCCCAGACTGTTTCTGAACAAGGCTGGCTTACGCAAAGAAACAGCAGTAGTGTGGGCACTTCATGAAGTGGCTCTAAGCAGGTGAGGACAGTGACGCCGCAAACCAGATAGAGCATGCTCAAGGCCTCCCAGCTCCTTAATTCAGAGCTGGAACCACATCCAAATGACTGGATTCCACAGCCCTGTTGCACTCTCTGATGGGTCTGTGGTGTGCTTTGACATTCCAGATACAGACAGGATTGTGCTGCAGTAGAGTCAGAGGCACTGGGATTGGGGAAGCATATCCAGCAGTAGGGGGTAAGTTTGTAACAGGCTGTCTGGGCCCACCCATCACTTCCAGGAACCAGGGAGAAGGGACATTGGGCACTGAATGTGGCCCGTGATGGGCCACACTTGACCCAGAGGGAAGAGGCGGGTGTGCTCTGGCCATGCCTGCCGGAAAGGCACATATCTAACCTCTTGAGGCTTGTGAGAAACCGTGAGTTGGCATTATTTAGACATGGGTCCAGTCATTCTTCCCTATCCTCTCAATCAGCAGGCAGCCCCTGAGCACTGCGTTTCAGCAGCATGTGGCGTAACAAGGAAGGAGGTGTCATTAAATGAGAGCCTGTGGGAAAGCTCCTAGCGGAAGAGCTGGGCCTGTGCTCTCCAATTCTGCAGCCACATGTGGCTGTTCCGACTTAAATTAGTTAAAATTCAGTTGAATTAAAAGTTCATTTCCTCACTTGCATTAGCATCCTTGCAAGTGCCCAGTTGCCCATGTTGCTAATGGTGACATCTTGGACAGTGCAGATATAGAATATTTCCATCATCGGAGAAAGTTCTTTGGACAGTGCTGTTCTAGAAGTATCAGTAGAATTGGTTTCCGGGATGTCTGTGCATTGGGACTCTCCAAAGAACTTGTTAAAAACACACATCTGGGGCCCATCCCCACATCTACCAAGGTAGGACCCAGTGAGACGTATTTTTAACAAATATCCCAGAAAATTTTGATGCAATCCATTTGAGAACTATTGCTGTGCAGTGTACAAAAGTATTGTGATCAAATTGCGCATGAGATTTTTTTAGTGGTTGTAGGTGACTTCAATACTGGGCAGAACGTAATGCTGTAACAGTGGCCAACCTTCAAGCTAGACCACTAGTTCTCAACCAGGACTGATAGCCCTTCCCTCCCCTCCCCACAGGGGACATTTGGCAATGTCTTCAGACGTTTTGGCTCACCATAAATTGGGGGAGGGGGAATGGGGTTTAACTGGCATCTCATAGATAGTGGTCAGGGATGCTTCTGAACATCCTCCGTGCACAGGACGCCCTCATAACAAGGAATTGTCTGGCCCAAAATGTCAGTAGTGTTGAGTTTGAGAAGCCCGTCCACAAGGGGCTTAGCACAGCCAGGTCAGTGAAAGTAGAAGGCTGGGGTCAAGATAGCCTTGGGTTTGTACCTGGGCACCTCAGCTTCCCAGCTGGAAGGTGGCTCTTTTACTCCCCACTGCACGAGGTCTAATGTGGAAGTGAGGTAGCACTCAGCAGGAGAGGCCACTAATGTGTGCACCCTGGCCCAAGGAATGAGGACATTTTTACAGGTGGAGATGGAGAGGAAGGCTGGGTGTGGGGGAGGGAGCATCACTTCTAGAAGGAAAGAACAGCATGAACAAAGGAAAGAAGGAAAGCATAGGACGTGTTTAAAGCAGGGAAAATCTGGTTGGTGGAGCCTTGGTGTGTGATCGAGGGAAGGGGATGAGCTAGCGTCAACAGGTGCTTGGGGTGACCCTAAATGGGGAGGCCTTAAATGCCAGAGTGAGAAATCTGTGGACACTTTGTTTCTGTAGCAGAGTGTGACATGATTGTCACCAGAGCTGGCTTTGGGAAGCCACCATGCTGAGAGAGAGCTGGCTGGGCTCAGAGGGGCACTCAGAGAAGACCAGGAGACCTCAAGGAGGCCTGTGCCCAGGCCAGCAATACAGAACAGGACTGCGCTGCCGGCATGGGCCATAGAACTGCAGCTGGCAGAGAGAAACAGCAGGGCATTCCTGGCAGTGGGTTTGCCAAAAATGATGGGCAGTAGAGAAGCAGGTTGCTTGACTAGAGTAGAGAGAACAAAAGGTGGGCTGCAGTGGGCAGTGGGAAGGAAGGCACTGGCTTATTATCTATTTACTCATTTATAGGCTGCCATGGTATAAGATACATATACCTACACACAAGATAAAGTTGTATGTGTATGTGTGTACACACACACATGGGGAAAATAAAGGTAGGAAAAGCAAAGAAAAGCCAGAGATAAAGTCATACTCAAAATATATGCCATGGCTGCATGGTTGTTAGAAGTGGCCAAAAAATTGGCTCTGAGCATCCTCACAGCCAAGGCAAGGAAAGAAAATGTGAACTTCAGGAGAAGCATGGCTTTTCATAATACTTAAAACAAAAGAACCTCTCCTGTTGTCCTCAAATAGGAGCCACAAAAGCATCCTTAGGATGCCAGCAAGAAGTTCCAAAACAGTGTTTCTTATACCACCACACCCCACACACCCCTGTCTTAAGGCAATCCCTGTCCAGGAGGAGCAATTCTGTGAGGTATCAAAGGGCCTGATCCTCAGCTATCATTAGGTCTGGTTTGATGCAAGGCTAAAATCTCACAGTGTTGGTTTTGAGCCCGATGAGGAAGGCAGAGGGCCAGCCTGGCTGTGCATTTGGAACCAGTCCCTGTGGTGGTTCTGGTAAGTGCTTCTTTAGCCCACAGCCCCCGAGGGCACCAGTGGAAAGGGCTGGCGAGGGGGCTGTGCTTAGGCCCCATGGATGTGGCTTCTCACAATAACCATCCTCAGGATCTAAGTGATGTGTTCTGACTAAAGCTTGAAGGGTTTGCTCGTGCTGCCAATTAGGCAAGGCCCACATACCTCTGTGCTTTGAGATGTGAACCCAGCAGGCTCTTCATCTCCATTGCACTTTGAGTGGGGCTGACAGGTAACTGGGCTGAGGCCAGGGCTGGGAGCTGGCATTTGAGCGCTGGTCAAGGGAAGGCTTCTGGGAAAGGGACTCCCTAGCCTTGGTATAGATGGTGATCCCACGGCCCAGGCAAGACAGGCTTTGCTTGGGTGGACAGGCGCTGGGGGAAGTGGACGGGTGAAGGGAAGAGGAGGCAAGGTGGAGTTGGTATTGCATCCTTCCTAGCCCAGCCAAAGCAAGAGCCAAGTCCCTAGGTGTTTGCAGAGAAACAGAGCAGTAGCCAAAGGGTACAGTGCACAGGGCTGAGTGGGGTGGCAGCTTGTCCAGGAGAGTCATCTTCCTTAGCCCGTCCCCCTGCAGTGATCGACATCAAGCTGGACAAACCCCAGGAGCCCCCGGCCAGCGAGGGCGGCTGCTCCTGCTAATGCAGAGCCGACCTGTGGCTTCCCATGACACTCCTTGCTTGTTGTGTTGCTTCCTATTGGCTAGCTTCCTAAGGGGGGAGGGAACCGAGTTATCAAGATGGGAGGATTTTTCTTTTCTCTCTGTCTCTAGGAGTAGGGTGGGATGGGGAGGGAGGCTGGGCATCAGGGATCACATCACTCTAAACAGCTGTTACTTAAACAACTATTTTTTGGTTTGGTTGTAATATATTGTACTTTATTAAGATTGCCAAAAACTGTTAAAATTTAAAAAAAATTTAAATCATGTGTATACAATTTTTTGCCAGATAAAAATGTAGTCATTTTTATTTGAAAGATGTGCTTTTTGTTTTTGTATATTTGTAAACTTATAGAGAACCTTTTCCACACACCTCCTCCTTCGTGTTCTCTTTGAACCGTTCATCACCTCTGCCTTCCTCCCATCCCCAGCCCAATAAATTAAAACAATTAACTGAGCAAATTAATTAGGCTTCAGTCTGGGGCCATCTGGCCCCACTCTCTAGGCCCTACTCCAGTTAAATCAAACATTGGTTGAACACATCAGCCTCTGAAAAGGTAGCTCTGACTCTTGTCTTTCCATGGCCAGAGTGGGTCGTCAACCTCGTGTGGAGCTGAGACCAAGGTCTGTGGGCTCTAGGCAGCCCGGCAGCAGCCCCCAGGGGAACTGCTCCCACCTCTCCTTCTTCCCTGAAAAGCCTTGAAGGGGGTTGAGGGTACAGGCAACCTTGTGTTCTCTGTGCCCTCAGGGACTGGCAGAGCAAGAGGCCATCAGAAGGACGAGGTGCTGTTGGCAGTTGCAGCTGCGTGGTGCGTGGTTTATAGACTGGGGTGCCATGTGTAGTTCTGAAAATATTTTAACCAGCCCACCCAGCAGTCAGTACACATGCCTGGGCCAAGTCTAAGAAACTCAGTGTGTGATGTTGGGCAGTGTGCCATCCTGAAGCCTTCCTCCTGGATGTCAGGGAAGCTGGACCACCTGGAGTTGATCCTCTGTGATGGGGCGGGGGGGGGGGGGTGTTGTCTGCAGAACCACCACCTTGAAAGATCCATGTTCTTAGAGCCTCAGCTGCTAATACTGTTGAGTGCTTTCTGGAAAAGCTGATTTGTTGCTATGTTTTCACCCCAGTGGCATGGCACAGTTGAAGTCTTTGTGGACATATCTTTGTGGCTATTGTGGCTGCACTGTGGTCACCTGAGGATGTGGTTCAGGTGGGGTCTCCAGAAGGCTGCCCAGGGCACTAGGACTTGCCCCCAGAGAGCCATCTCTTCCATTTTTGATTCATTCCTGAGAATGGCTTAGTCCTGAGAATCTGCAAAGTCTCTGAAGAGAACTCTCTCTTCCCACTAAGTGATATAACCTACTTGGCCAGCATTCCAAATAGACTCAGACTCACTGCCCTGAGCCTGCACAGAGCCAGGTGCAATGGGCAGTGAGTCTGGCCAAAATGTAAACCCCACCCTCCCTGCTGTCATTGGCTCTCCCTCCAGGCTGCTGCTGGGCATGTCATAGATGGGATGAATGACCATCTGGGGTATGGTGGGCTGAACTCCACAAGGTCGTTGGAATGAATTTTGAAACTTCTCAGAAATTAATCTGAAATGGCAGGCAGTAAGTGCAGCAGAATCTGGCAGGACTGATATTTGTGCAGTGGGCCTGCCACACACCCTCTGCCTAGGAGGCTGTATGCCAGAGCTCATCTCTAGCAAGGAATTTATCTTCAGGTGAAGAAGAGAGGAAGCAGGATCCCACTGAGCACCTCTTGCAGAAGGCAAGGACCAATGTTTGAACATGTTTCAGATGTCATGTGTTTAGTTTTTATATGTGTGTACATAATTATATATAGAGATAGACTTGTGTATACACCTTCCACAAACACATCCTCACGGAGATACATGTGCTCAATGTATATTCTTGTTTCTCCTGCTCTCAAGTTGGAACTTGCATTGTGATAAGTTTTGGAAATTCAAAAGTACTGCAACGTGTTGAAATAAGAAATACTTAATATTGTCAAATAACTTGTGATTGTCTTGCCATCAATAAAATAATGCATAGTTGTGTTAAACTACAGGCAAACATAGCCCACGGGAATATCTCCACCATTTCTCTATGTACTTTATATGCACGGGTGTGCATGCCTGTGTGGGCCAGTGTCCCCCCACCATGGGCACACCCCCAAGTGGTGCTTGTTGGAAGAGTGCTTACTTACCTCGAGAGAATTTACAGGAGTCCACATGACAGTGTCCTGCCTGGTTGGCAGCGGGGGCCATCACCTGTGGCCTCTGAGACCGCCCCATTTACAGGGATCTGCACTGGGTCTCAGTGAATGAACGTATGGTAGATTTTTATTTTCTTGGCACTAAAGATTAGCTTTTTTAAAAAAACATCCCATAAAACAGTAGAAACTCAGTTCCCTTCTCAGGGGCACACACATCCAAGGCACCGTGGACTGTGTTTCCATTCCTGGCCTAGAGGAGCAGTAAAAGATAGCATTTGGTTTGACATGGCCTTAGTGAGTCCTGCCTTTCCTAGCATGCACACAACATCCTCTCTTTGAGTTTGGGTTCTCCCCAGCCCCTTGGCCTCTGAGGCTGAGGGTGGCTTCCTCCCGTCCTCCCATCTCAGCGGTTCCATGGCGCTCCCTTCGGCAGGTGCGGTTTCCACCCCTCCCTTCCTGGGGTGTGGAAAGGCAGCCAGACCTCTTTTTCAGAAGTTGTTGGTTCCCGGATTTTTGTCTTGAGCAGGCACCATCCCTGTCCCCTTGCTTGCAGGTAGAACTGGCACAGAGTTAAGGTTCCATAATAAACTGTTAGGTGCTCTTGAAGAAGACGTCATGGCATTGCCTCAGCACCCCAGCAAGAGCATTGCATCTTTGCTGAATCCAGATGGGTTAGCAGAGGGCAAATTGGAGGATTCCTTTGAGGAAATGTTCTCAATTGAGCAATTCAGTCCCTCTCCCCAAAGACTAGACGTGACCTGGCAGATTAGCAGGATCCTCTTGGCCTTCTCTTTTGGGGATGGTGGGAGTGAGGGGGGTGAATCTTAGAAGCTATCAACAAAGCTCCTGTTCTGCAGGCATCAGGAAAGTTGAGTGTAAGATGGAAAAAGCAAACAGCCTATTTACAAGTGGAAACACATTGGTTCTGATCACTCCTAACTTGCTGGGTGATCATACATACATCAACATGAAGGTGTGACATCAGAATCATGAGCACCATGGCTGCAGTTGTGTGATCCAACGCTAGTTGGCTTGGTAGCTGTTGGCAGCAGTTTCCCTTGGTCAAAGGCCTCCTTGCTATCTATCGCTGCTCTCTTCTTGTTGTCATCCTTAAACATTTAGTCATGTTCCCAGGTCTGAGGGGAGCAATGGCCAGACCAGTTTCAGTATCTCTGGCAACACAAACAAGGATTGAAATGGTGGTAGTTAAGAGTGCAGACACATCTGAGGTGCAACGTCTGCATCATCCTGGTGGCTAGCCAGTGCGGGGAGGCCCTGCCCTGGGATACCAGTTGTGACAATAAAGGGATGGCCCTCCTGGCTTCAGCATCCTGCAGGTAGAGCAGCCTCATTCCTTCACAAGATGGAAGGCAGGTGAGGATGTCAGGATGAGATGAGACCAGGTAGCCGAGGACAGTGAGGCGTGTCTGAGCCACTTGAGGGGCAGCTGAACAGAAGGATGTCTGTGTGCAGCAACCGAGCAGATTGTGTGCCCACTCGTTTCCGAACTACCTCTCCCCAAAGAATGTAAGGCATTGTCACCTTGTTACAGCTATGTGAAGCAGAGCTCTCACAACTTTTCCTGTCTACAGGCAGGAAAACCAGGATGGAGAAGGGCGACTTGCTTATTAGGATCACCCAGCAAGTTAGGAGTGATCAGAACCAGTGAAGTTTCCATTTTTCATCCATTGCTGCCCTGTGTGTGAACAAATGTGACTCCATATTTATTACACAGCAAGGACTGCTGTATGTGGGTGTGTTCCTCAGACCATCTCTACTCTTTGGTTAGGACACTAGGTTCTTCCCAGCATATGAGTGAGAATATTGGTGGTATTTTGGGCTCCTCTACTGCACAAGGGCCAGTCCCCAAGTCTACTCTGATTGTCATGGGCACCCACACAGATCAGGACACCTTTTGAATTTTTGTTTGACATGAACTATTTAGGTGTTCCAAAACCTTGGGATCTCAGTGTGCAAACTCCTTGGACTCCAGACCCCTGTCTGGTTGGCACTCCCAGCGGTGTGTGGTTTCATCAGGAAATCCTTGCAGCAGGGGTTTAGATGGTTCCTTCAGGAGGTGGGAAGCCTCCATAGCATTGAAGGCCAGCCTGCATCTCGCGGTGTGTGTCCACTTCTCCCCTCACTTTCCCCTCACCCATCCCTTTAAAGTGATTGGCTGTGAGGAGCACAGAGGGTGGCAATTCCATCTGTTATGGGCTCAGACGACATAGCCGCCATGTTGATTTCACATTAAACTGTGTAAAATGTGGAAAAGACTCAGCATGTTGGTCAAACAATAAACTGTCCTAATTCTCAAAACAAAGCTTCTTGTCTGTGTTTAAGTGGTGCAGTCATAAATGGGGGGGTTCAAAAACAGTTCCTGAAGTGTGTGCTCCACAGAGTCCCTCTTGTCATGCCTGGGTGGTATGTCCACTACCTAAAGCCCTTTGCTGCTTTGCTTCTTCCTCCTACTGGTGGAGTTGGGCTGTCCACCAACTCCGAAGGGGGAAAGATGGGACACACTCATGAGAGTAAATCCACAGGCATTCCCCTAATGTCCATTCTGCTGAAAGGCTGATGGGAAGGGAGCCTCCAGGCAGAACTGAGAGTCAGGGGTACGATATATTCCTTCATCCCCACTCTCTGCTTGCCATAGCTAGGGGATTAGGAAGGAGGGAGAGGGTACAGGGACTGGATCTCTCATGCTTCTGGTGATTTTCAGAAAGCCATTTAAAGGCAAGAACTTAAGGTGAACTATAATGACCTTTGACAACATCTAGCTGCCATATTCCATCCCCAGCCCCACCCCACACCAGTTAGGAACATCCCTGAGTGGCCCCTCCAGGTCTCAGTTATCTCCAGACTAAAAGATGCTCAGAAGGCTAGCACAGTTCTGGGACCAATCCAAAGAGGAACAAAGGCCAAGATTAGGTAAATTGCCCTAGCCCGGGAATCTCACTCTTCTTCAAGTCCAACTTCACTAATTACCTTTCCTTTTAAAGCTTATAAAGGTTCCAGAACACCCTCCAATCTGCTGCCACCTCAAGGAAGCCATCTTTGATTAGAAGAGACATTGAGGCCAGGAGTTTGAGAACAGACTGGCCAACATGGTGAAACCTCATCTCTACTAAAAATACTAAAAATTAGCCAGGTGTGGTGCCACACGCCTGTAATCCCAGCTACTTGGGGAGGCTAAGGCAGAAGAATCACCTGAACCCGGGAGGCAGAGGTTGCAGTGAGCCGAGACGGCACCACTGCACTCCAGCCTGGGCGACAGAGTGAGACTCTGTCTCGACAAAACAAAAAAACCCTTGAAACAATATTCAAGTCAACAGAACATGGCCATGTGCCTCACACATCAGCATCATGGGAACACTGGCACTTCAGAGGCCAGTGGAAAAGTGGCAGTCCTGTTGGGGCTGCATGGCTGGCAGCTGACCACAAGCCCACACAGCACTTAGGAGTCAAGTGCAGCAGTGATGGAGCTCACACTACTGAGAGAGCAGGGAAACCACACTGAAAGGGCACATTCTTAACCTCAGAATGGGGCTACTAGCCTCTAAAGCAGGAATTGCGTTTTGTTTAGTATTTCCATGGTCTGCTGCAAGGCGTGGCCTTTACCCAGTGGATAAATGCGTACAAGGCTCTTGTGAGCAGTCAAGTTTCTCGAGGTTTACAGTTGAAGGGAAGTGGGATTGTTTTCCTGCGCGTTTAAATGAAGGTAGGTGTGGTGATCACCTTTCCTTAAATGTGTGAAGGGATGAGATGAAGAGATAGGCATCTTAATTGCCACTGATGGCCTTCAGGTGAGGACAGGCATGAGCCAACTGAAGCTTTGACAATTGTGCTGAACCCAAAACTTCAAAAACAAGAAAAAGCATAGACTGGCTGAAATGATCTAAGTCAACAGAGCATGGCCAGTGCTTCATACAAGGCAGGACCACAGGGGAACACTGACAGCCCAGGAGGCACTGAGACAGAGGCAGTGGGAAGAAGTGACAGACCCCAGGGACTCCCTACCAACAGCAGCTGCTGTTGATTAGGAACCCCCAGTGGACTGTCAGGCACCTGGTAGTGGAGAGGCTACCAAGGCCCGGGCTGGAGAGGAGCCAAAGGAAGAAACAGTGCAGTGCTTAGACCCCTCTGGGTCTGCCCGTGTCCATACCCACTGGGAGATTCCATTCCAGAAGTGGACATACTCACCAACAGAGTGCCTGGGGCTGACTCATCACAGCTGCCCCTCCACGAGGGCATCTCACTGCAGCCTTAGCAGGGAACAGGGTCATTTGCATTAGGCAGCTGCTGTCCTAGGAGGTCTCGGTGTCCATACATTGCCACGTTCCCAAGGTGTTTCAAGCTCAAAAGTCTCATCTATGTCATACAGTCGTGCCTAGTTGGCCCGTCTCCAAGACCTGACATCCATCCTTCTACTCTGGCCACACCTGCCCATCTCACGAAATGGGCCTACTTTAGTCAAATGCCCTCAGGGCCACAAGAGGGCACCACCTGAGTGGAGAGAGCACATTTGACCTCCCATCAAAACCCTTCCCAGTTCCCAAAGACTAGTCACCATGACCTCATCCTGGCCCAAAGCCACAAGAACGGAATGCCTGCTACTAGTACAGGAGTAAGAAGCAAGGTCAGAGTTCCCATGCCTGCTGACTTGACCCTGTCAGAAAAACTCAGCAGGGTGTGTGCCCCAAGAGACTTTAAAAACAAAGTAAAGGCACACGTGACACTCCAGGCCAGATCATCTCTAGGGGTGCCATGCAACTGACAAAAGACTTATTAAGCATGCAGATTCCTAAGGAAATACCAGACTTGCTACTGAATCAAATTGTCTGAGAGTAGGGTCCTCAAATCAGTTTAACAAGCATCGCAGGTAAGTCAGATGCCCACTAACATTTGAGACCAGTGTTCCAGAGAGAATTATCCTTTTTTGGAAGACCTTCTTTAGGCCTTGAATCAAACTCAAACTTGCAACCCTTCTTCAGTCACTTTTTCTGGTGTGCTGCTTCCTCCAATAAAGTAAGATATTAACCAGAAAAACAGAAAAGAGGCTGAGAGGGACACATGCCTCTAACAGAAGCATCAAGCCACTGACTTTTATTCCCATGAGCTCCTACTATGATTACATAAGCATGTCACATTTATTGCTCTTACCTACTTCCTAAGTTATTGCTTGCCTAATAAGGAAAAGGGCCAAGAATAAGAGTCCAAAAGACACTCAGAACACCAGCAGCAGCTTTCAATTAAGGACTCAGGGTCAGGGTCTCACAACTCCTCCATTTCATGTTTCACTTACATTGTCTTCGTGCTCCAGCAGCAAGGCTGACATGTGCTTTGGGGTAGGAGCCTGGAGTATTTCTGCCAGATGGTCTGAGGTGACGTATACTCCTAGAGCCCAAGTGACCACCAGAAGGGACATGTGAGACAGCAGGCAGAGGCCGTACATGGAGGATCACACTCCCTCAGATGTCATCAGCCCCATGCTTTATCCTTTGACTCCCCCTGATCCTCAAGGCCAGGTGGGGTGCCCCTGCCGCATGCTCCAGAGAACTGTGGGCCTCTCCTACCATGGCTCTCAATGCACTGGTTCCATAACTGCACTGTTCCATAACTGGCTTCTCCCCTGGACAGAGCCACCCTGGTCTCCTTGTAAGCTTTAGCTGGGCTTGTCCCTGAGTGTGTGGGGTAGGAATAGGAGTGTGTTCCTGTGTATGTTGCAATCTTTAGGCTCAGGAGACAAGGAGTTAGACCTGAGTCCTGACATGTACACTCATTTGTACTCACCATTACATTCTATTTAATTGCTTTGAGCCAGACAGGCTGTTTTCTTTACCATGAAATATACTAATCATTCAAAAAAGCCTTGTGTTTAAGAAGACAGCAAAAAACATCACTTCAAAAAGGCAACTTTTTTTTTTTCTTGGCATCAATGAATATGCACTTCAGAAATTTACAGAGAACTTTTTTCACTTTGTATTTGTTCCACAGCATTCTAGCCAGGAGTACAAAATAGGAGCTCTTCAAGCAGCACATGAAGATGGCCCAGGAGCCTTCAGCCATCCAGAGCAGCAGAGCAGCACCTAAATCTCCACACACTTCCCAGTATAACCACTAAGAACACACTAGACCCTTGGCATTAGGGGATTTATCATTTCCAGTTCTATTATCTGGGAATGACTCCAAGGGTTTGTGACAAGCTTTTGAAACATAAGTGCTAAGACGAGTGTGGACAAGTCACTGAGCTAATGAAGAATAGACCCACTGTCTGCTTGGCTCTGTTATTTTGTACCTGTCTTCACATGTGGGGAAACTTCATAACTGTGCCCACAAATCAGAGAAATATGCAAAGGACTAGACAATGTATTGCCTGTGAACTTCAGAGGCAACTGGAAATAGTGCAACTGGAAATCAACTAGCTTCATACATAGGCGGGTTTGTTTCCAGGGACCAAAAGCACAGAAGATAAGAAAACTTTTCAGGTGATGGCCATATTCTCATCATATCCTCTCTGTGTGGAGTCTGCCTGTTGTCACAAAAACCTTGACCCTACATCAAGTTACACCTTAACAAAGGGAAGATACAGGCATCAGATAAAAGGTACTTGTTTGAAAGGCAGCCATAAGGGAGAACTGAACTTAAAAAAAAAAAAAATTCCAAGCTGGTTTCAACAGTACTTTGTTTCCAGAACAAGGAAATGTTTCTAACCACATCTTGTACCCCATCCTCATCAACTCCAGACTACCACAGACCTTTTTCCAAAACTGTGTGTCATACATCCAGGTCTTGTGCTTTAGAGCTGCCTCTCAGGCAATTTTAGCCAGCCATTTCTCCAAGTCCTGGATGTCAGCAGAGCCCGCGTCCCCTCTTCCACCCTTGGCACTGCACTCCAGGAACTCCACTTTGAGGGGCAACTGTGAGAATTCAAACTCTTTGCCTTTCTTCCCCAGCTGAGCAGGGGCAGTGCTGGAACTGTCCAGTGTGCTGGGGGCAGCAGAACGGGTAACTCGTAAGGTGTTGCTGTGGGGCAAAAGGAAAGAAGTCAGGAGGCAAAATTTTTATACAGCAATTAAATCATATTAGTTTCTAAACATTTCAGCACTCATTTAAAACTTAACTATAGAATTGCCAATTATGCTATTAAGATTGTTGAATAATCCTTTGCATTTATAAGTCCCTCTCTTGGACAGAGAGGTGAGGTAGGTGGGGCGGGCTGGGGGGGGTCGGACCTCACAGGGCTAGAGGGCAGGTCCGCAGTAGACCAGGTCACACCAACTTTCTTTCAGCCCAAGGCCCCCTTCTAAGAGGATCTCCTGAATGAAGCCGTCTAAAAATATATTTTTAAAATACATGCTTTAAGTGTTATAAAAACATAAGTTTCTGAAAGTTAAGTGTGGGTAGATAGGGTATGTATTTTTATCTTGAGTCTATTTGGATATGGAGTTTAGAAATCCACAAACTCCAGATTCTCTTATCTAACTAGGGCAGAATTACTATTATCCAACCTCTTTAACCACCAAAACCTTCCCAATGTAAGTCCCCGTGCTGCCACCTGCTGGCCCTAATAAAGGGTGCATAAGCAACACTCATTTGCCCGCCTCCCCTTCCCCTTTCTGCTATCCAGAAGCAGAGGAATACATGCTGCCAATCTTCTTTCTTACAAAATAAAGCATTTCTTGTTCTGTAAAGTTGCTTCAAAATTAGTGAAGAATCCACAGGCAAAACTAAGCAATACCTTGTTTAAGAAGGAACACACACACACACACACACACACACACTATAAAAGTATTTTTAAAAAACAACACAAAACTGGATATTGCTGACCTCTTGAGGGAAAAACTTGGGGAGAAACAGGGGCCTTCTAGGCATGGTGGTGAGTACGTAGGTATTCATTTTAATATTTTTTAAGCTTAATGCATGTGACATATATACTATTATAAGTAAGATATTTTACAATAAAAATTTTTTAAGGAAAAAAAGTAAAACATGTATTCAGCTTTTGCCACAAGGCCATGTAAATATAATATACCGTGTTATTGAGAGACTATGAAATGCCTCTAAGCTAACAGGGCCTAATTCTCATAAATCTGAGATTAAAATTAGTCAGATTCCGAATTTTAACTGATGTTAACCTTTACAACTTTTCAACATTTTGTTTCACTGCCTTTTAAGAAAGCATTGCCTTTCAATGCTTTTAAAAAAGGATTGGCTTCTGTATTGTTTTTCTCTAAGTCTATAGAGTGAAAAGCAAACAGCCTATGGAAAACATGTGTCTTAACCACGGGAGACTTGGACTGTACTGTTAAAAATAACCCAAGACTGATTCACAAATAACATTATGACAGCTTTGGCTTCCCCAAAACAATTCCCAACAATTTCAAGAGAATTTTTAGAAAAACCCAACCATCCAATTGTTCCAATGTCCTTATTAACCTAATGGCAGCAACAGATACAATCCAAGAGAGTGAGCATCAAGAGCACAGGAGGACAGGGTGATAAACTCGCAGCTCCAGACGGGAAAGGAACCACTGAAAATGGCATAGGCAGGGCTGGCAAAATTGTTCTGCAAAGAGCCAGAAATTAAATATTTTGTCGCATATTTTTCTTCTGTTTTTTACCTGCCCTTTAAAAATGTCGATTTACTCTTGGCTTGCAGGCCCAGGCAGGAGTTTGCCAATGCCCGAAGCTGACTAGATTCTACCAGACTCTTAAGCTCCTGAGTACAGGAACACATTTCCTCCTACAGCTGCTCCCGACTGCAGTCTTGGCATCCACTAGATGCACTATAGGTGCTTCTTAAATGAATAAGGGAGTCAGTAAATCATAGTGGGCAGAAAAGGTTCTAAAAGTTGAATTTATACAGTTTTTCCTCATCAGATCCTTTTCAAGGCCTTACACAAAAGCAATAAGAAAACATAACTTGCTTTACTATAAATGTTGATCATTTCTTCTACACCAGCTTTTGGCTAGCTCTTACAAACTGGCATAACGCAGAAGACATGCTAGATGCCTTAAAATTCAAAAGCTTATAGCTCAATTTTCAAACCTTGAAACACTCAAAGCAGGATATATAATATTGCCAAGTATTTTAACAATCTAAGAAGCTACAATATAGTATCAAAGACTTGCAGTCTTCCTCAGTGCTCTGTTCTTATTCTGTCAACAATAATTTCCAAAGTGGCTTTTAAATGTTTTAATTTCTTTTTTCCTGATTCTCAGTTTTTATTTTTTATTATTTACATGCATCCTTAAATACCACTTCACAGGCATTATTGAGTGGTGAACAAACACTTCCACTCACTGAAATAACACCGTTCTCAAGTTGGCATGTAAACTTTTTTAGCTTCTAAAACCTTTCAACTATAAATGATTTAGTAACAATGGTAAAATAAATTGTTTATGGTTTCAAAAAAATCTTCTTTCCATGAAATTTTAAAATATCTATAAGCACCCTAGTAAGTTTTTATGATTCCATTATTTTGTAAATTATTTAACAAATATTTATCACTAATCTTCAGTCTATAATTGTGATAATCACATAAAACCAAACAAAAGAAACATGAATATGCTGTTTACAGTCTAAGTGTTAAGATATATAATTAACCAACAGGCCTCTTTCACACTTACAGTTCTTTCTCCAGCTGCTGTTGAATTAACTTTGCTGATTTTGCCATTGCAATATCTGTAAAGAAATAAAGACACTGTTGTAGTTTAAACGAGAATGAGTTTTTTCCCCAAGACTTCTTACACAGAAGGAAAATTCCTATTTAAACCAGTAAGTTTTTCTCTTTTTTTAAAAAAAGACCTTTTATCACTAGTTCCTTCCCTATCAAAGTAAGCTTTATACTTGCACTAGGGGCTTTCCCAAGATAATGCTTATAAACATATTATGCTGGTGACCCTAAAACTGACTTTAGCTTTCCCTAAAGTTCTCCACACCTTACAGACCTTTCAATTCAAAACATATAAGTTTACTCAGTGTAACAGAAAGAAAACCTACCAGTGCTGTGATTATGAGAAGTGCCTTCACATGCCAAAAGACAATGCCCTATCTGTCATTTTAAAGTAAACTTAGCATGTTTCCAATTGATCCTAAGATGGTATGTTTAAAGCATTAAGTGTACTAAAGGTAAGAAACAAGCTCTGGTTTGGCACAAAGCCCACGGCAAATAAACAATAACTCCCTTCCTTATATTCAATCAGGGAAATAAAGAGGTCAGGTAATGACGCTAATAACTGCATTCCCAATAAAGCATTATCAATATTATCTGGTCACTTCTGAGAAATGCCTTGAACTCTTCATAGAATCAGAATTTCAGATCTGAAAGAGACCTGAAGAGATCCACTAGTCTGTCTTATTGTACAGGTAATGGAACTGAAGCCCAGTTTTATTGGGGATTACTAGAAAAGTTTTCAGTGGTTATCAGGTTAAAAGAAAACAACTTCAGCAAACTCCCCTTGATAAAATGTGCTGTACAGTAAACTTGTTTGAAAGCAGAAACTCCACCCTGCAAAACTGTGCATCTGATATCACATATTGTCAATCTGATGAACTTAACTTGGTAAAGTAAAATAATTTATAATCAGAAAAAACACTGTATCAAAGAAAAATCAGTTAGCAGTCACTTGGTTATCATTCCTTGGTCTTCTGGTTAGAAGACTGGTGAAAAGGTAGGAGTAGAAATAAATTTTAAGATTAAAAATCCTTCAATTTATAGTTCTTTACAGCAACTGTATCTCATCCTCAATAATAACAACTGTAAATAATGGAAATAATTCTTAGTAGCAGCAATCCCCAAAAAACTCAATTATTATTGCAAGAAAACATGATGGCACCTTGCTTATTGCAGGCTATTAAGAATGATGGTGTATTCTTCAGACCCATACTGTCAATGAGGACTTGATACAGAAACTCAGCCACATCTTTCACCTCTCGCTGGAATGCTGCACTATCCACAACAAACACAATAGCCCTGGAGGGAGAAAACAAGAAAAACTCGCATGTGAACGTGTAACAGGACATCATTATCTTGAAAAACTATCCTGAACTTCTTCAAAGTCAATCTTGGTGATTAACACTCAGCAGACACACATGCAGGTCTGTGCATATGTTATCATATAAAATAAATCCTCATTTAACAAGGAACTATTGAGTGCTACTGTGTATCAATGACTGAAGCTGAAAAAAGACAGTAAGAAATGATGCCTGTCCTCCAAGACAAATCATCATATAGAGAACCATATGATAAATGCCAAGACAAAACTATGCACATGTGTAACAGGAATAAAGAGATCATTTAAATGAGACCAGGTCAAAGGCAACTTTAAGGAGAATGTAACAGTTGAGTTGAATCTTAGCTAGACGAAAAATTGGGGCACAGACTGTCTGGAAAGTACAGGTTGAGTATCCCCAATCCAAAAATCCAAAATCTAAAATCCAAAACACTTCTGGTTCCAAGCATTTTGGATAAGGGATACTCAGCCTACAGTATGTTCAAGCCACAAATACATGAAACACATTCCCTGGGGAAGTCAAGGTAAGCTGGTACACAGGGAGATGGGGAAATGAAGGAGAACCAAGTCAGACAGTGAGGCGTGACACAATGACCTGTGGAGTTCATGCTTTTCTGTCTTATGAAGAATATTGGTGCCTAAATGGAAGACAAAGCAATCTCAGAGGGCGCTTGAACTAGAAGCACAGTGACCAGGTAGGGCCTGAACTAAGGCAGCCATAGTGGGACTCCTCATGTGACAGAAACAAAGAGATATCAAAGCTAAAGTGCAGCAGCCCAGGGAAACTGTAGACAACAGGTCTTAGGGGGCCGGGTGCGGTGGCTCACGCCTGTAATCCCAGCACTTTGGGGGGCCGAGACGGGCAGATCACTTGAGGTCAGGAGTTCGAGACAAGTCTGGGCAACATGATGAAACCCAATCTCTACTAAAAATATAACAATTAGCCAGATATGGTGGCGGGAGCCTGTAATCCCAGCTACTTGAGAGTCTGAGGCAGAAGAGTTACTTGAACCCAGAAGGCGAAGGTTGCAGTGAACTGAGATCATGCCACTGCACTCCAGCCTGGGTGACAAAGCGAAACTCCATCTCAAAGAAAACAAAAACACAAAAAAAACAGCCAGGCGCGGTGGCTCACGCCTGTAATCCCAGCACTTTGGGAAGCCGAGGTGGGCGGATCACGAGGTCAGGAGATCGAGACCATCCTGGCTAACACGGCGAAACCCTGTCTCTCCTAAAAATACAAAAAATTAGCTTGGTGTGATGGCGGGTGCCTGTTGTCCCAGCTACTCAGGGGACTGAGGCAGGAGAATGGCGTGAACCTGGGAGGCGGAGCTTGCAGCGAGCCAAGATCGCGCCACTGCACTCCAGCCTGGGCGACAGAGCAAGACTCCGTCTCAAAAAGAAAAAAAAAAAAAAAAAATACAAGCCTTATGGACAAGGGTTTGAATGCCCAGGTGGAGTTAAGAGACATGCAGTGGCCAACATGCAGCTGGGGAGCTAGAACTGAATGCCCTGCACAAAGCCTACAACTTAAAATAGTCTCAGGGAGGTCGGGGCTTGCAAAAAAAGTTCCCTTAGAAACAGCGGGCCTCCACTGCCTCACACAGATATAGGGTATGAATTTATACTCTCTCCAGGTATAAGACCCCCAAGGGGAAAGGTTTACATAAAAATTGGGCCAGACTTATTGAAGCCCTATGGCCCCAACAGAAGGAACTATGAACTGCTTATGGAGCAAGGCTTTCATATCCTACGGGATTAAAGAACCACCACAATATCAACGATGTGTCACTCTTGAAGAAAGGTTCTGGAGCAAAAATTACAAGGCACAGAAGAAAATAATTATGAGGGAGAATAACTGGTACCCCAAAGAGAATAATCAGCACCCCAAAACTAAGATAATAAAGCTATCTATAAAGTACATGTTTAAAATTATTTAAGAAAATACTACAAACTACAATAAAAAATAGAATAGTATAAAAAGAAACAGGCTGGTTTGAAAAGGTAAGTATTTTAGACAAATATAGTAAATGATATTAATAAATCAATGGAAAAGTTAAGCAGAGATCATGCTCAGCTGAAAATAATGTAATAAACTAGAAAACAAATCTGAGGGAATCTTACAATATGTGAAGTAAAGATCTGGAAGATACGATAGAGAGGAAACAAGAAAGGCAAAAATAATAAGGTTCAATAACATTCATAAGAATTCCAGAGTGTGAGAAATGATCATGGGGAAACAGCACTACCTGGAGAAACGATGGTGAGAATTTTCCAAAACTGAGGAGAATCTTTGGTCTGGAATAGCACAACTGAATTCCAAGAATGATAAAGCTAAATCCATCCTTGAACAGAAGAAAATCTATCCCTGGATAGAAGGTCAAATCAGGCAGACTTACTACAGTGAAATGACAATTAGACTGACTGGCAAAAACATTCTCATCTGCAACAGATGGATGAGGTCAGGAGTGATGCGGCTGCCACCCAGGACTCTGCACTCAGCTAAAAGAGACATTCCAAAATGCTGGCCAAATAGAGTTACAAATGAACAAAGACGGAAAACATTTGACTACTCATCATCCTCTCTGGAAACACTTCTAAAAGATATACTCAGTGAGAGAAAACTGAATCTAAAGGGAAGAAGTAAAATTCAAGAAGCAATGGGGAGCAAAAGACCATAAGCATCCCGGTAATTCTCATCACTGAATGTAAGAGGAAAAAAAAGTATGGATGGGGCTTAAAAAGGAGCATAAATAAAAGGAAGATGTGAGGAAGATCAAAGTTAAAGTGTTTAAGGTTCAGGAAAAGGAAACTGATATTATTGGTTTCAGACAATCAAATAGGCAATGTTTAAAAAATGGGGGAGGGGAACCATGATAAGAACAGCAACAGCATATGTTCAAATCAGGAGAGGGAAAATAGCCACTAGGGAAACTTGGCGAAGCCAGAAAGTAGGATTAAAAAAAAGTCACATACCAATATAGTAAATGTCTTTTCAACTTGCATGTTATCATGATTATAATTTATTTGAACTAATTTTTATCTTCATATTTTGCATGTTTTATTTACCCAAAATACATGAATCACAGAGTAGTTATACTGCAAATCATAAAATATTTAGAACTGGCAATAGAAAAAGAAAAAAAATTTAATTGGAAATAAAAACCCAATTATGGCAAAATTTACCAGTTCTAGATTTGTCTCAGTTGTCCAAGGAATTTTCTTATCTGTGACAAATTGTTCATCACCACCATCTTGTGGGCAAAGATGCAATAATGAAATTTCAGTCTAGACATCTTCAATAAAAGGCAAAGAATCTACTACTTCATTCCATCAAAACTAAAATGCTGCCAATTAAAGACATTACTTTAGGGACCGCTAAGAGAAAATACTGCCAATTAAACTATGACACCATCAACTATAAGATATATTCCAAATTCAGAGATATTAAAAAAAAATCTTCAAATCAGTGAAATGTGGCATACTGACTTTCCTCTTCAGTTCTTATTAATGTTAGAGACCAAAAAAGAAGCATCTGAAACTGCAGCATAAGACTTTTTAGGGAAGAACTTAAGAGTCAGTAACATCAGAGCACACACTAAAAGAAATATGGAAATATTGTTCTGTACTTCTTGAAACATCAATTTTTACGTAATTTGAGAATATATATGGGCCAGGTGCAGTGGCTCACACCTGTAATTCCAGCACTTTGGGAGGCCGAGGCCAGCGGATCATGAGGTCAGGAGTTCGAGACAAGCCTGGCCAACATGGTGAAACCCCATCTCTACTAAAAATATAAAAAATTAGCAGGGTGTGGTGGCGCGTGCCTGTAATCCCAGCTACTCAGGACGCTGAGGCAGGAGAATCACTTGAACCCAGGAGGTGGAGGTTGCAGTGAGCCGAGATCACGCCACTGCACTCCAGCCAGGACAACAGAGTGAGACTCCGTCTCAAAAAAAAAAAAAAAAACCACTATATATATAAATGATGTTGGCATTTAAAAACTGCTAGGATTCATCCCAGCTTTAAAATTCTTTTTTCAGATTTTAATAGTCATATACATTATTAAATTCACCTTCAGAATAAATGCAAACATTTAGTAACAATGACAAGAAGGGTTAACATTTCCTAAACACTAAAAAACACTTTTTAAGCATTTTAATCCCATAAAATCCTCATCATCCAGGTGAAGGTGGACTTGCAACCCAGAACTGGCTGACCCCAAGGTCACCTCAGGGTCTACCACAGGATACCATGCTGCCTCCCAAACACCACCAGAGCAAATCACATCAGTGGCTTTGATATACAGATACAGACCTAGACAAGCCCACTTCACCTCTTTCCTTCTTACCTGGCTGAAGACTTAAACCGCTCTAAGAACTGAAGCCTCAAACTCTCATGGCCGGGAAGGTCAATCAAGGTCAGACTATTGCCCTGGGGATGGCAGCAATAACATTAACGTTTCAATACAGTTCCACGTTCACAATATAAACCTTTAGTATCATATTTTGGCTACCAAACTGGTACCTAATTAACCAAACAAATGTTCACAAAGCATCTTCTACTCATAAAACACTAGTCAACGTTCTGGGGATGTAACAGTGGCCAAAGACACGGTTCCTGATCTGGCAAAATTTATGAGAAAGGTGAACATAATGTAAAATTACACATAAATATAAAATGAGCACATTGATAAATGTTTTGAGGGTACAGGAAAAACCTGTCTGGGGGAGTCAGGGAAGCATGATCTACCTGAGGCTTGGGAGATAAACCAGTGTGAGTACAGCAAAGTAGGAGTACCATATGAATATAAGCAAAAATGTGAAAACAGTAACAAGTACTCATAAACTAATAATGTAATATAAGAACTTACAATTTTTCATAGAGCATATTACTCTTACTGGGATCTCCAATCTTTATAACAAAGTACACTTTTATCATTTCCACCCTTAATCTAATTATTTAAATATTTATCTTCCAGACATATAATTTACTTGTTCCAACTCCGTCAGCATTTGTGTCAATTCCTGAGCCCCTACTGAGCAAATCTACGATGCACCCTAATAAGTTCTATTCACCATGCCAGGCTGCCATTCCTGAATATAAGGTCAAGGCCTGGAATGATGAATAAAGTTTATATTCAGTGTAAACGTGGCTGTGCTCAACAATAAGACTCTTAGATGTGGCCTGGTACATGTAGCAGACCATAATTTCTTACATGTTCTACATTATCCACAGCCAACCATACCCACAGTTCAGAAGCAGGCAGTCAGTATCCTGTACAGATTTAACACAATTCCAGCTGGGTTTATTATGACCTTACCTTTCACATAGCCTGTGCATTTCTTTATAGACAAATATGTTTTTTATTAGTCCCTCTCTTTTTTTTTTAAGTACTGTTAAGAGTCTGGAGATCCCAGGTTGGGACTTAACTGCTCCATTTCAAAAGCAGCACTATACCACACACCCTAAGCAATTTGGAAGATACATTACTAGGTACATTACTATCTAAAGAGATTAGATCAAAAACGTAAGTGGGTAGGAGAAAGAGTGAAGAGGGAAGGGAAAAATGCTCTATATATTCAGCAGAAATATTGATAGAATAGAAATATAGTAGAAATATAGAATAACAGAAGCCACATATGTAATTTTAAATATTCCAGTAACCACAATAAAAAAGTAAAAAGAAATTGGTAAAATTAATTTTAAGTTATTTAATCTAATATATCCAAAATATTATCTTTTAAAATGTAATAAAAAAAGAAATTATTAATGATACTTTACGTTCTTTTTTTCCATACTAAGTCTTCAAGATCTGGTGTGTACTTCACACTTACAGCATGCCTCAATTTGGACTAGTCCTAGTTTAGGTGCTCAACAGTCACATGTGGCCAGTGGCTACATATTAGAAGGTACAGATTTAAAGCATATCCTGGAGTATCCTAAGTTAAAAATCTAGTGCAGGTACTAATGATCTTGCAAACCTGGAATTTCAAAATCTGAATCCTTGGGAGTTTAAAAAGGTCTGGGCCACAAAGAGTGTCATCATTGAAAAAAAAAACAAAGATATCTCTAAGATATTTAAAAACATGTCCCTTTATTTTTCTTTACAATCTTTAATTCTGGAGGCATGAGAAAGGGGAAAGAAGACAAAGAGAAGAAAAAACGGTCTCAAACCACAATTCTAATTCCTCCATCTATCCATCCACACCCTCCAACGAGCCCTCACTCCACTCACTCACCGAAACTTACTACATGGCTGGGTGCAGTGGCTCACGCCTGTAATCCCAGCACTTTGGGAAGCCGAGGTGGGCGGATCACTTGAGGTCAGGAGTTCAAGACCAGCCTGGCCAACATGGTGAAACCCCATCTCTACTAAAAATACAAAAATTAGCCAGGCATGGTGGTGGGCGCCTGTAATCCCAGCTACTCAGGAGGCTGAGGCAGGAGAATCGCTTCAACTCGGGAGGCAGAGTTTGCAGTGAGCCAAGATCACGCCACTGCACTCCAGCCTGGGCAACAGACTGAGACTCCTGTCTCAAAAACAAACAAACTTATGCATTACAATCGGTTTGGTAGTCACTGTCTACATTCTGAAGTTACAGAGGTATGTAAAATGTCTTTCCCATGATTCCTTATATTTGTTTTTTTGTTTGTTTGTTTGTTTGTTTTTGAGACTTAGTCTCGCTCTATTGCCCAGGCTGGAGTGCAGTGGCACAATCTTGGCTCACTGCCACCTCCACCTCCCGGGTTCAAATGATTCTCATGCCTCAGCCTCCCGAGTAGCTGGGATTACAGGCACCCACCACCACACCCGGCTAATTTTTGTATTTTTAGTACAGACAGGATTTCATCATGTTGGCCAGGCTGGTCTTGAACTCCTGACCTCAAGTGATCGGCCTACCTCGGTCTCCCAAAGTGCTGGGATTACAGGCGTGAGCCACCAAGCCAGGCCCCATGATTCCTTATATTTGAAATACACTCATATATACTCTGTAAGATATCCATTGCAGCACTGTTTGTAAAAACAAAGGTTATAATAACAAAACTAAATGTCTATTAACACGGTCCTGATTAAGTAAGAATTTAATTTTATGGTATAGCAACAGAGTGGAGTACTATGCAGCTCATAAACCAGCCAGATGGTAGTATGTATACAAATGTAGGAGAATAAGAAAAGCCCAAGTTGTATCAGCCGTATGAAAAAAATAATGGGCAGAACAGCATTTAAAAAAAAAAACAATAAAGGATATACAGACATGTTTGTATATGCACAGAACATCCAGAAGACTACACACAAAAAAAGTAAGTCACTGCTTCTGAGGAGAAGACTAGGTAGTGGGAAAAGGAAAGGAAAAATTACTTTTCACCAAATATCTTTTCTAACCTTTTGAATTTTTGTCCCATGTGCATGTATTACCTATTCAAAACTTAAAAGGTTTAATGCCCACTCTTAAGAACTCATTGTAAAGTTGGAAAGAAGACACAGAAACAAAAAATAAGAATAAAATGTGATATAACATTACTGTACATTAAGGTACAACAATGCAGAGGAGGGCATGATTAAATCTACTGTACAGATTGTCAAGAGAATTTGTCACAAAGAATATGTTTCTCCATAAAAATAAGCTACAAATGGTACTTACATCCTCAGATGAACTCATCCTAAAAATGTCCTTAACTGACACACCACAGTAAAGTAAGACTGTCAGACTCCAAAACTCCACAAACATCTTACCCTGTTATTGTTGACTCTGTATACAGCACAGCTGTCAGTAATGGACGTCTGAGTGTCTCTATAAAGGCCTGTTAACAACTGTAAAAAAACAAGATAGGTGATAGTCAACATTTTAATAGCACACCTAAATTGAGTTATATTAGTCTAAGTCTCCCAGGTGTAAGGTTAAGTAAATGAATGCTGCTTCCGACAGGTGAAAAAGACGATATTGATTTTTTTTACCTGTAGAAAAAAAATCTAATTAATTGCATATTTTACTCCTCAATGGAATAAAAACATTATTCTCAAAAGACAGTTAGTGGCCAAATTTGCCAAGCTTCTGTAAAGATTTTTAACCATCAAAAATGATTTGAAGCCTGGGCAACATGGCAAAATCTCATCTCTACAAAAAATATAAAAAATCAGCCGGGCGTAGTGTTGCACGCCTGTAGTCCCAGCTACTCGGAGGCTGAGGTGGGAGAATCATCTGAGTCCCAGAGGTCAAGGCTGCAATGAGCAGAGATCTCGCCACTGCACTCCAGCCTGGGCATTGGAGTGAGACACTCCCTCAAAAAAAAAAAAAAAAAAAAAAAAAAAATGGAGGTATTTCTTTAATGGAAGGGAAATAATTTATACTCTCAAAAAGAAGAGTTAAAAAGCAGAAAACCTCTCCTATTCACCACATTAAAACACACTGTTAAAAATACTAAATGTATTAAAAATAAATACTAGTAAAAAGAAGCCTAACTAGCCCACTATGTCAAAGAAGGATCACCCTGTGAAAAAGTGTCTTTGATAAACTCTCCTAAGAATTTGTTAACGAAGGAATTATAAGCTGTAGGACACTAGCTTCTCTGCCTTCTGCTATTCTGGAATGAAACTAATTAAAACCCTTAAATGTGATAAAGACTAAATATCAGCATCTGGCAAGGGCAAACAGAAAAAAAAACGAGAAATGATCAATATTTCTCAATTATGGGTTTCTACGAGTCTTTTTGTTCTCCCAAGTAAGTCAAGAATTAACTCCCAAATTTAACAGCATCAGCTTCTTTTCCAAAATAAACCGTGAGATGACAGGAATACTGGGATGCTATAAAATTTTCTGTTAAGCTTAACAGGGGTGTCAATGAAATCATTTACCCTGACAAAGAGCAACGTTTTCCCGGAATCACAAAGGCCAACAAGAAGAACAGCTCTCTGACTGCTCCTTCTGCTCCGGATTAACTTCCAGAAGACTGTGGAATAGACAGAGAAAAACAACAAAAATCACGCCTTGGGAATCAGTATATGCGCATGGCTGGGGTGGGGAAATTCACAGAAGTCTGTGACGGAACACCTCATTCACCTGGAACTGACTTTTATCATAATGGTTACTATTGCTGTTGTTAGGGATCCACTGAGAGCCAGGCACTGTCAACTGTCAAGTTTTCTTTGCAGTCCTTACTCTGACTGGGACTCAGGTGCTATCTCACTACCTTGGTATCCCAGCGCCCGCACGCAAACACGGGAGGCTGAAAGTTGGTGTCAAGACCCTGAGTCTTTGCAGTGAGAACAGCGGAAGGCGAGGAACAGCGCGCTCAAGCTTAACAGGGCAGATGACGAAGAGCAATCCGCGCCCCAAAGACCAAGACGTTAACTCCGGGGGTTGCCCGGGATCCCCCTTAACGTCCAGCTGTTGCCGCTGCTTCAGGCGAGAGGGTGGGGTGTAGACTGGGTGGGTCTCACCCTCCTGATGCCCTCAAGGCGCCCTCTCAGCCCCGCGTCCCCGGCCTGCAGCGGTGCAGCCAAAGCCCGGACCTCTGCCCGCCCCGAACCCGCCATAACCACCGGCCGCCTTTTACCTAGCGTCAGCAGCACCGCAAGAACCGCCACCACTACTGACAACAGCGTTGGGTCCGTCTGCTGCAGCTCCTGCCGCAAGGAGTCTAGGTAGGGCTGGAAGGTGCCCCCGGCACCGCCGCCATCTGCCACCCGGCGCGAGTCCGCGGAAGCCATGGATGAGACGCGTGGTCCCCGGTACAGCAAAAGCGACGTGGCCCTGCACTCTGCGCAGGCGCGGGGAGCAGAGCCTCACGCGAATGGTGGTTCCTAAGCCACAGTGTTTCCCTCAGCCATGGCGATCCCCAAGTGCTTGATGGGAGTTGTAGTTCTCTGGGACTCCGTCCTCCTACAGAACGGTAGGGGCAGACAGGTTATTTGTCGAGGGACACACACATCTTTTAAGATATGAGTCAGTCGTCGTCACCTACGTTATGACTGTTGAAAGAATGATGAAATGAATAAAATGAATGAATGGCTCCCGAAACTACCACTGAGCATTTCCCGACCGTCGCTAAGTGACGTGAGACTTGTGAAGAACTCAAGCATCCTACAAACATTTAATCTGAATTTAATGTGACAAGGGATGTGACAGATGGATGTACGGAGCGATGTGGGAATACATAATGGGACGCGGAGTCCATCATGAGTTCAGAGGAAAGCTTCTGGACATTGGAATTGAGTCCTGAAGAATGAGTTAGCATCTGCGAGTGGTTAAAGGAAAAAAAGGTGCTGTGCAGAAGAAAATGAGTGTAAGAAACGATGTACGTGGGAACCCTAACTAATTCAATGCCCCTACACTGTCAATCTAGGGCTGCAAACTCAAATGTCTGCATTAAAGGAAGCAACTAGGAAAATCAACGCCCAGGAGAGCTGGGGCTGTTGAAAACTGCAGAAGTTATTTCTGCTGAAAGTGGGGCCGACCCTATTCAGCCAGGTAGGTGTTATGGGACCTGGGTGGCCAGTTCTTCCAGTTTTCAAGAGAAGCAATAAAGGCAGATTTTTATAGGAAATTTTCCACTTTTGAAATTTTCTGTAGGTAATTGAAAGCATTCAAAAACTTGTGGCCCAAATAAAACACCAAAAGTGGCCAGCCTAGAGGGTCCCAGTTCACAGTGTCTGTCATTAAACAGGTGTCATTGTTTTAAAATGTACACATTATTTAATTTAATTGTATGGCTGAGTAGAGACATGAAGATGTCAGTGTCACTGAAAGATTGAAAAAAGTTTATTACAGTTCCACATTGCCATTGAAAAAGTTGTCAGCATCAAAATGGAGTCACTTGTATTTTTTTTTTAATCAGAAAAATGGAGCTGGTGAAAGGCCATGGAGGGAGGGTTCTCATGCACCCATGCCTGATGACAAAAACTGTCACAAAAGACTGCAAAAACCACAGCCTTGCACAAAGGCCATCGCAACCTTACACACGAAAAAATACGTCTGTTAGGACGGCTACCCAGCAACTCCCTGTCCAACCTAGTACTGATGCCATCCTTGCCGTTTGATCCTTTTAGCCAAGGATAATTATCTCAAAACAGTTATGGAATCTGACTCATTTTTTCTTTAAAAATCTTTGTCTTCCTTTACACCCCCCTGAATATGCACATAGTTGACTATGGCATGCGTAGTCCCATTGCAATGCCTATTCCAGAATAAATATTATTTTCTTTTAGAGCGTCCCTCTCTGCTTGTTATTTAGCTTGATACCACTCAGGGCCACACAAAATCTCACCATGCACAGGGACAAGGGAAAAGAGAGGAACTGGGGTTGGACCCGGTGACTCACAGCTATTAATCCCAGCGCTTTGGGAGGCCAAGGCAGGAGGATTGCTTGAGGCCAAGAATTCAAGACCAGCCTGGGCAACATAGTGAGACTCTGTCTCTGCAAAAAACATTTTCTTTTCTTTTTTTTTTTTTTTTTTTTTTTTGAGACAGAGTCTCGCTCTGTTGCCCAGGCTGGAGTGCAGTGGCATGATCTCGGCTCACTGCAAGCTCCGCCTTCCGGGTTCACACCATTCTCCTGCCTCAGCCTCCCGAGTAGCTGGGACTACAGGCGCCTGCCACCATGCCTGGCTAATTTTTTGTATTTTTAGTAGAGACGGGGTTTCACCATGTTAGCCAGGATGGTCTCGATCTCCTAACCTCATGATCCACCCACCTCGGCCTAAAACATTTTCTTTAATTAAAAAATAATTAGCCAGGCATGGTGGCATATGCCTGCAGTCTCAGCTACTTGGGAGACTGAGGCAGGAGCGCTTGAGCCCAGGAATTCCGGGTTACCGTGAGCTGTGATCACATGCCACTGCACTCCAGCCTGGGCAACAGAGCAAGACCCTGCCTCCAAAAAAAGGAAAAAAAAAAAAGGAACTGGGACTCTGCCTTTATTACTAATGTGTCAGCGAGTTGCTAGATAGAGATGTTTTTGATTGGGCAAGAAGTGAAACACAGATGTTAAGGGTTGTATTAGGAAGATTTGCAATATGATTTAGGCACACCCTCAAAAGCCAGGCCACAGGGGAAATGTAAACAATGTTGGCTGTTAGTTTGGCCTAGTGATCAACGGATGCCAAATCATCAATTATAAAATCTATAAAAATTGATTAGAGCAGTAATTTAAGTAGGAGTGACAGGAGATGAAGCTAGAAAGGTTGGCAGGAATCAGACCAGAAGGGATTTTGTGTGCTATGTTGAGGAACTTAAGAGTTTGTCCAGAATGCAATAAGAAGTTTCATTTGGGGATCGCTTCTCGGCCTTTTGGCTAAGATCAAGTGTAGAAGTTTCATTTGGGGTGACATAGATAATTGACAGATCTATGGAGGAATATGACTTGAGAGAAAAAAAAAAACTTCAGACAGAGAGACCAGCTGAGAGCATTTAGGCAAAAGATGCAGTATTTAGGCAAAGGATGCTCAGAGTCTAATACAGAGACAGAAATAGGTATGAAAATGAGAGCACAAATTTGAGAGATGTCTGAGAGTTAAAATACATAGGATGTGATTAGTTGGATATTGTGAATTAAGTAAAAGGAATGTTATCAAGGCTGCATCCTAGGTGGTGGGTGTGGGTGACTAGGAAGATGAGAAAGCCATTAAATGAATTAGGGACCTCAACCGGAGGGGGCTTGGGGCTGTGGATCCAAAGTAAGAGTAGCCAGAATGAAAATTGTCTCTTTTCTATATGTTGAGTTTCGGGTGCTTCTGGGAAATCTAAAAGCTTATGTCAAGCAAGTGATGAGTAAACACGTATAAAGTTCCACAAGTATACACTAGATTTTCATTTGGGAGTCAGGAATAAATAAGTGGTCATTAAAATCATGGAGAACATGAAGAATGAGGAAAGGAACCCACAAAAAAGCCTAAGAAGGAAGAGTCAGTGGCACAGGAGTAAAACAGACATGTCCTATAAGTGGTCAGTAGCATCTTCTATAGCAGAGAGGCTCCTTTGACAAGGCTTTGAATGAGTCTGAGCTCAAGGGGATAAGCAAGGGATGGGGCAGTGTGGGGATGGAAGCAAGACTATGGTGTATGGGGAAGACAGTGGGGCATGAAGGTAGTTTCTAATGTTAATGAGCACTTCCTGGTGCCAAGCATCATTCTAAATACTTTTAATTTTTTTTTTCAGGCAGGGTCTCACTCTGTTGCCCAGGCTGGAGTGCAGTGACAATAGGGCTCACTGTAACCTGGAACTCCTGGGCTCAAGTGATCCTCCTGCTTCAGCCTTCCAAATAGCTGGGACTACAGGCACGAACACCACGCCCAGGTAGTTTTTTTATTTTTATTTTTGTAGAGACACAGTCTCTCTCTGCTGCCTAGGCTGGTCTTGAGCTCCTGGGCTCAAGCGATCCTCCTGCTTCAGCCCCCCAAAGTGGTGGGATTACAGGCACAAGCCACCACGCCCTGCCTAATGTATTAATTTGTTTAATTCTCACACTGACTCATTTTCTAACTTTACAGAGGGGAAACTGAAACAGGGTTGAGTAACCTCCCCAAGGATATATAGTAATGAGCAGACTTGGGACTTCATCCCAGGCAATTGGGCTTCTATCTACTTAACCGTATGCTTTAACATAGTAGGATTCATTTTCAAGGCATTTTTATTGATAAAGGTAGGCGATAGGAACTCCAGATCAAGGAAGGATGGTTAAGATGTGAGGCTTAAGTAAGTAAACCAACTACTTTATTTTAAATTACCAATTTCAAAAATATGAGAACTGGCAGCAGTCATGCCACATTCCATTTCTCTTATTTCTTATGGTCCTAACCGCTGCTCTGTATTCACCACCCAAAACACACACACACACCCCTTGTATAATATAACCACTGATGCCTCTTTAGAAAAATCACTGGATATTACCATTAGACCTCCTGACTGGGGACTAAAGATGCAGGGAAGAAGGAAGAGCCAGACACGGAGAGTTCCAACCGTAACTGTCTTAACTCTCTGAGGATATTTGGTCAGAGCTATGTGAATGAAGAGGGCTGCCGTGGTGGTGAAGTTGGGAAAGGAAGAAAGAAGGTTTAAGAAAAGAGACTTTTTTTCTTCAGTATGTTTCCTGGGCAGAAGAAATGTGCACAGCTCCCACACTCAGCAAGAAGTTAGCACTCCCATTCTCAGGAATGAGCAGGAGGGGTGAGATTAGTTGCTTCCCTGTACTCACCCATCTCCATCAGGAGCTCCGTGGGCACGGATGCAGAGGAAGGACATGCGATACTGACTGCTGCCTGCTGATAAATTTTTAGTTCTTGATTCCAATAGCAGATGGAAAGTTACAATGAAACCGGTTGTAGTCAGGGAATTTTTCTCTTCTCTTCCATAAACTAAAATGTCCCATTCACCAGACACCTTCTTCCATCCGCTCCCCAAAGCTCCAATGTACGATGGAACATACCTCAGACCTAGGGATACCAATCATGGGATTCCCCTGCTATGGCTTTGTTTAAAAAAACGTTTAGAGGATTTTTAAAAACAGAATTTAACACATGCTTATTATATTAAAAACTCAAGCAATAATGAAAGCCACAAATCACCTCTATTTTTCTACCTATAATATCTGATAAATATTTAAGACATTCCTCTGTACATATGTACTACTAAGAAGGCTGTGTGGATAAGAGCAGTAAATACAAACGAACATGTTATTTTTAAAGAGATTATAGTACGCACCTCTGTATTCCCCATCCCTGAACAGTACTTGGCTCATGGGAGGCACTGGTCAACTGTTGAATGAATGATCCCAGGCCTACTGTGTCCATTGCTGTGCCCCAGGCTCCTGTCTGACATCCTCCTGCTTCACATCCCTGCCTTAGCGGGTTTGAGGACATGTCACCCTAGCCTACCAAATTTAATTTCTAATTTTAGCTTCTCAGAAAGTAGAATCTGCTGGTAAGAATAATTACATCTGAATAGAGGCACCATTTAGGATTTTCTCTAACATCATTCAATATTCTTCATCAGATACAGGTAGGGTCAGTCCCCCATATCCATCAGTCACACTTAGTCCACAGACATCTGGCCAGGCAACTTGGGCAGCTCCCTCCGGTCCCTTAACGGATGGAAGGGGAGAAAGGTGAGTCCACTGGAAACACAAGAGGTCCTGACAAAGAGCTCCACTTCAGAGCTGACTCACTCACTTGATTGCACCATATCTAAGCTTATTCAGCTCTGATACTTTGGACAGTCCCGCAGCATACATTCTAGAGGTGGCAGCATGCAAACACTTAAAACCTTTGAGAGAATACAGCACACCAGGGAGACTATTATTATGACTATCAGGAGGATAATACCAAGAGTTGAGAGTAAGTATGCTCCTTATCTAGGGTCACCATAAACCAAACCTCCCAAACTCAAATAGATTAAAGAATGAGCTAAAGAGTCTACTCACTTAACTAAGCAGTCTCTTCATTAATTTGCTACAACTGAATCTCTATAATACCTGATGTTTTCTCCATAGGCCATGAGTGCCAGCAGCTGCACAGATACTCCTCTGTTTAGCCAATTCTATTATTTAGCATAACTTTCTTAAGATAATTTAGTCTATTATGTAACCATAGCCTTTACAGTAAACTGCTATAGAGCCTATTATGAGGGATACATTTGCCTCTTTTATTCCAAATCATGGAAAAAGGACCTAAAGCTGGCTGCAAAATTCTTCACAAATAAAAGTATACCCCATAATTGTACACAACAGATCCCTTTTCCACTTCCATTCTTCATAGAGGCAAAAGCAAGGAAAAAATATTCAAAGATAAGAGTTTCATGATAATAGAGAAGTCTTGATTCATGATCTTGGGAAAAGCTGTTCACATCAAGGATGCCATCTTCTTCGGGAGAGAAACTTCCCTGGTTAGCTTTACCTTAAGGGTTCCAATGGGTGTACAGTTCCAAGAGTGTGGAGGGACTCTTCTCAGTTGTGAGATCATGAACCCAAAGTTCAAAGTCCAGAAGTTTTGCTGTAGTGTGGATGGCAAGGACAGTCTTTATCCAATGTTCTCAGAAGATACAATCTTCAGTTTCTAGGTTGTGAAGGAGTTGATTGTCCTCAGTGAACCATAAAAAGCTTTCTTTACCTTGTGAAAATACTTGGTGGCATAATAACTTAGTGTTATAACATCAGCCCTCTTGCATGGGAAAGCTTTTATACAACCAGAAAACATGCACTGAAAATAACAATTGAATAAAATCCCTCTATAAAATGTTTAAATGGCCTATCAGGTGACTGGATGTACCTGAAGCTTTGATTGTTTTCCCAGGAATATGGGACCAAACATTGGTTATAAACTATTTTAGCCATTTATAAGTCACCACAACAATATATTCAATTTGGATCATTTTATCTTTTCCGTGACAAGTCATGTAATGCAGAAATTTTACTAACAAAAGCTTTAAGGACTTAGGAAGGACAAGGTGGCCATCCTGGTTCTCCATGAGTTCATGCTTAATTAACATTAGACTCATATCCTCTTGAATACCAGTTGTTTCCCCAAATTAGGTGCATAACACTGATAACTGATGGGTTATCATAGGTAATTTGATTTAAATGATGGAGTTTATTCAAATTTTATATCTAAACAGTTTCAGTATCAGCTGATTTAGCATGAAAATCTGGCAAAGTATTTTCTTGGTATTTAATTAATTTTTGTTCTACTTGGGTTAGCAGTTTTAGAACTCAGTCAGTCTTTTCATTAAAGTTCCAGGAATTCTTACCCAGTTCAAATGATATAATTCTAAACTTATTAGAAACCTGTATTCAAGAGTGCTTTTTAGGGTCCTTTCCAATCTTTCATGAATCTCCTAAAAGACACCATATTCTAGGACTTTGCATGCTTGTGAAGTTTTCAGAAACTGCATCAGCATTAAGCAATTAACTGTGGAAATGACTTTAAATAGTTATAGTTAAAAACACAATTGACAAGGAAATTTGGTTATTTCTGTGGTCTACAATAAGATAATAATCATAATTATGATTGATAGCATATACTCAGACATATTGGAATTTTAGAAATCTCATACAATTTTGGAACATATATTAATATTATTCACTAAAATATAACCTGAAGAAGATTAAATTTTTTTTTCTTTTTGACAATGCTTCCCATGTAATTAAACATGTCAAATAATTCTGTTTACCTCTCTTTTAGATGCTTCAGGGGCCCTCTGCAACATCTCAAAGTTAGAGGTTAGAAAAGACAATTTTGGAGCTGAAATTTGATTTTGGGAAGCCTATTAAATATGTTAAAGATTTAAAACACTTGATATTATGAAATAGAATTCCAGGTTACCATAGTCACTCATTTAGCAAAATGATGACTCAAAAATGTTTTAAAAGGCAAAAACCTTTCCTTGTTGATAGATGGAAGACTTACTTTACAAACAATCTGTCTCTTGTCTTTCCCTTCCTTTTTTTTGGTGGGGGGGGGGTAGTTTATTCAAAAGGCAAACAAAGATCTTTCATTATCTTTTAATATTGCATGAAAATCTTGTTCAAGAGAGAAAGCCAAATTTCACCCTTGCATTAGTGTGCTATTAATGTCAACCCCAATTTTTAAGAAAACCTTGTAGACATATCTTTCCAATCTTAATCAGTTTGACCATAAGGTGAGATTCTCATAAACCTTTTATAATCCTTTACAAATGTTTGTTAAAGAGCAGATCACTGCTTTAAGAAAACCCTGTTTGTGCTTTTATTTTGATGTTCAATTTATGGAAAAACCAGAAAATACCCCTTTAAATTTAGTCAATATGTTCACACACATGATTTTTTACAATATTAATTTTTATAAATCTTCCACAACTCATTCAAACTTTTAGCTTTATCCTAACTTAAAACAATCCTTTAACCCTTTAGACAGAAAAAAAAAATCTACATTCCCATGCCTTGTTATAATCTTTCACTGAAAATGCATTCACTTTTCTTACGTAACTTGCATGTAAAACTGTTGCTTCAGTAGTCTCACTTACATGTTACAATGTTAACTCTTAGCGAGTTTTACTTTTGGTGAAAACTTTGGTAAGTTAAGGATTTTAATTATATATTAGTTGTGGAGTCTAGGACCCAGAGAGAAGTACACTTAAGGTCTGACTCCAGCATCTGACTCCACGTGTCTCAGGCCTTACCTAGCTGTAAAGCAGGCAAGTTGTAGAGTTAAGAGTCATAGTGGCATTTTATGAAGCATTTAGGAGGTCTAATCACCGTTAAATTGTATATTTCTTGCATAAATTCTCTTTTGTAAATTATTTCATGACTTACACAGACCATCTATGACATGCTTCAACTTTCTAACTTGTCCTAAACATCCCTCTTTTTTAACAACCACTTATTTTACTTTAGGACAAGAATTTACTATATAAGATCCTTTCTTATATAAAATCTCCTTTCTTTATAACCTTCTTTGCATAGCTAGGGGACATGGCTAATTCTATTTGTCCCCAGGCCTTATCTAGAATCTAATGCTCCAAAATAAATTGAGCAATTTTTAAAAGTCAAAGAAGCAGTTTATGACCTTAAAGCATTTTGCAAATCTAATATCTGACCTGCATAATTTAGACTAAATATTTACATTTTGAAGATATTTTTATTTTACCAATAATCTTTAAAACTGTCTTTATTTCCCAAAGATTACTTAAGTTACATGAAGTAAATAAAAGGCATTACATTTTTTACTTTTCTGACAAAATATTTGATTTAAGCTCTTATTATTATTAAGCTAATTAATTAATGCTCTTTTATAGTACACACACAACACATATAAATACACAGACAGAAGATAAAGGACTCATTCCCTAAGCCAGGAATTGAACCCTAAACGCAGGCTGCCATTGTGAAAAGAGAAAGCATGGCCACATGGTTACAAGGTCAAGCTGCCAAAGACATGACTGACCAGTCTGCTGGGATGTCTTGAACAGCAGGTCTATGGGGTCCTAAGCACACATTTTATTCTAAGGTATCCCTCTTTATGACAAAACAATACAGAAAGACACAAAGCACACCAGATTCACTACAGCTTAAGATCGGCCTCAGAATTCTTTTTTTATATTAATCAAAACTTTACAGAGGAGATAAACAGTGACTTTTACTATTCATTTATGCAGTTTAAACAGAGAGACAGAGACCAGAGTCTGGCTGGTAAGAAATTCTTACCCTTTTGCCAGTATGCCAGGTTTCTGGGTTCTGTCTCCCAAAGCAGCCCTAGGAACCCTGCTTGACTATATGCAAACAAACACATTGCCATGAATTAAGAATATTCACAAATAGTTTACGAATTTTGGAGAAAATGGGCAGACAGAGAAATATGACTCAAACTCTGTTTATGAAAATATACTTGACACACTTAAAGTATCATAAACAGAATTTGAGTTAGTTCAAGGTTAAAAAGCTAGTGTGCTCCATCAATTCCTGCCAGCCTGACAAAGGTAGCCTAGGAATTCCAGATAAATGGAACAAATGATGACTTGCTAGAAATGCATAGGGAACAAAATAACTATTCACAGAACCAAATAAAAGCCTTCCACTAGAAATTTAAAATATATATATATGGTTTTATATATGCATACACAAGCAAAGCCAGAGGAGAATAAATGGCAAACAAATGAAAATTAGAAGCAAAAACAAATAGGAACCCACCCTCAATTTTTCCTTCTCAATCTACCCTGGAGGCTACAGTGTTTACCTAGGGCCCCCCAAAACCCACATAATGAATATTTTATTCCTGATACACAATTCAGTATCCTTAAGTTCACCAATATCACCATACATCCTGTGCAATCAAGAAATACACTATAGGCACATAACCAGTAAGTACTCCAGTGCCAGCACTATCCACACAAAACAGTAAACAGTGTGAAGCAATGCAAGCATGTATGTGAAATTTGGCTCCACACCAAATCTGGCTTCATGCTTAACTATAGTAAAAAGGAATTGCCAAACTGCCGATGCATTTCTTTACAATGCTTATTTTACTTTTATCAAGACTAAGAGCTTTCACTATGAAAATGTTAATTAGCCAAATATCTCCAATTCTCTATCAGGTTTTAAAGAATATTTTATTATCTAAACTTTTTCCATATCTTTCTCCTCTACTTACTGGTTCCTTACTACATTGTTTCATAAGTAACCTTTTCAAATCTGTAATTTGAACTAACTTTTAGATAACTTCTAAATTATTCTTTTTCTCACTAATAACACAACCTTTCTGGCATGTTTTGTATGCAGAATTATGTGTTAACTAGAATTCTTATCCTTAGTAACCTAAAACTTTAGTGAAACGCTAAAAAGCAAGAAATCCTGAACTATCAGATATGGGAATTTATAGTTAAGAATAATTACACAATTTTAGAAACATATTTCCCCATATCACAACCTTTCTAATTGGAAATGGCCCAGATTTTAAATGAGCATCAAAAATAATTTTAAGACTTTACACAAAAACTTATCTAAAACATTTGTCCCATTCACTGTGCTCAATTGTTTCACTTTTAACAGTTTACCTAGATTACCTCTGTAAACCGAAATATTAGACACTATCTTTTAAAGTCAGTTATTTCCCTGTTAACCACATTTTGAATAGCCAGTGAATATTGGGTGCGCACTTAAACCTAAGTAAGAGCCTCAAAGTTAAATACATAGGTATTTTTGCCAGTAACCCAGAAGATTTAGCTAACATTAAATTATGCTCATTTGTCAAAAAAAAAAAAAAAAAAACGCAAACGAGATCATTTTGTTTTGGCTGGGTTTATAGTTTTATAACCTTCTATGCCAAACCCTACCACCTCAAAATATCTAGCATAGACAAATATAAAATCCAGACAAAAATATATGCTGACAATTCTGAAGGCATTTCTATTTTTACTTCACCAATAATTTTAAAACTAGCTTGTTTAGGAAAGTTATACTTAAGTCATGTGAACTTGAAAATTGCTTAGACTTATTTACTTAATTTATGAGTGCTCTTTTACTTATAAGCCAAAACACAACATATAACAAGTGTGCATACAAATAAACACATCTAGACATGTGTATATACACACACAAATGAAGATTCAATAGCTTTTACCTTGGAACCCTAACCATGAGATAGCAATACAAGCTTGCCAATTTTACTTTGTGTACCCAAGAAGCAATCCAATGAAGGCTGTGAACCATTATTTCAGGTAAAGCAATTTCCATGGCAGTTTGATTTTTAAAGGCCAAACCTCCCCAGACTTGAAAGAACACTGGGGTCAAACAGCACCAAAGGAGAACATCACATAATAACTAGGCCTGCCCCTGCTTAGAACAGCAGCACCAAAGCCTGGATACATGCAACTGCATCCCGCTTTCCCATTCAACAGCAAATGCCAGAATCCAAACCATATTGGGGCCAAACAGTATTGCAACTGCAAGAGAAAATTCTAAGGAGGGCTTAGTACTAGTCCTTAGAACTGCTGCCAAGGGCATCCCCTTTGGAGAGGTTGAAGTCTGGAGGATCCCCTGGGGAATCCCCCTTTGGGGTCCAGTCTTAAGAGTGTCAGGCATCTCTGACCTTAGGTGGGCAACAGTGCCGCTTTGCATATTTTCCCTCCAGAGGCAATTGTGAGCTGTCCTTTGGTTCCTGGGTGTAATCACTGACGTTTAGCATCCTTATAATTTGATAAGGCCACATTATCCCATGCTTCCTGTTCCACTAGCATGATAGCCATGAACTGTAATGATAGGAAATGGAAGCTGGGTAGGCTTCTTTTGTCCTTAGCCAGTCAAGTAGGGTAAGGGAAGAAGTTAGTATAGAAAAGGTTTCCGTCGCCTGAAACACATGCAAGTTCGCCCTGAGCTACAAGTTTGCCCTGAGCTGCACCACACGTAGGAATCAGGGACCACAACCAGAAAAGATAGAAAAAAGTCCTTCAGGATGGCCCCACCCAGAAACCTGCGGTTGCCTCCGTGTTTAGGCGCTGCCCACCAAGGGTCCTGAGTTGGAAAGGAAAGAGAGACAGAGAGAGAGATTCCCCCGTATGGAGTGGAAAAGAAAAGATGAAAAATCCCAAACTTTGGGCTTACCTCCTGGCTGCCTTGCCAAAATATGTTACCAGTGGAGGGTGTCCAGGTTCTGGGCATATTGAACCAAGAATTGGACAAAACACACAAAGCAAGGAAAGAATGAAACAACAAAAGCAGAGATTTATGAAATGAAAGTACGCTCCACAGGGTGGGGGAAGGCCTGTGCTTAGGGGCTCAAGAGCCCAGTTACAGAATTTTCTGGGGTTTAAATACCCTCTCAAGGTTTCCATTGGTTACTTGGTATATGCCTTATGTAAATGAAGAGGATGAAATAAAGTTACAAAGTCATTTACTTGGTATACACCGTAGTCATTTACTTGATATACACCCTATGTAAATGGAGAGGATGAAATAAAGTTACAAAGTCATTTACTCTGTTGGAGAGTATATGTCCTGTCATAGCTGATGTGTTTCCATTTCATTTATTTCTAGGAAGTCTGCATGAATCTGCTTTATGTTTCCTGCCTCCAGACCCTATTCTCTTGCATCAGTAGGGTTGAATAAACTACACACATGGTTTATCTTAAACTGTCTTCTAAATAGGAATATTCTGATCTAGAATCCTTCATTTCTTCCAGCTCCTCTGCACCACCAACCTGGTGGATATGGGCCCATGTGTCACTTAGAGTTGATGTTATCATTTCACTTCCAAAAGTCGTTTTCAGAAGATAGTCTTTTTATAAACGTTAACACAAAGTGTACAAAATGTGTTACTTTACTATTTTTGTCATACATTTGCAACCTCTTTAGTATCTAGAGAGTGGATGTTTTAAAATTAGGACTCATTTTTCCAGTATATAACACAATATGTAGTATAGCAAAGTTACATGCAATGCATTTAACATATAAGGCAATGGATAAACTGAAATTTTCTAGTACACAATAGCAAAACATCTTTTGTAACTTCTTCCCTCTCACGTTCCTCAACTGAATGAACAAGTAACACTGTTCACAGAGGTGATTTAACAATCCCACTTTCAAACACAGTATTTCCCATCAGTTTTTAAAAGCTATTTACAAAAAGTGTTATTATACTATTTCTACTTTTAAATACATCAAGCATTTCTAACTATCTAGAGAGACCAGATATTTCATATAACTTTCCACTGTGTACATAGCACTGTAAAATAAAATTGCACATGTAACAATGGCTATAATCGGAGGTATCTTCTAAATATGACAATTTTGACCTTGAACCAGTCCTTCCTCACTTCCTTCTCTCTGTCTTCAATCCAGTGGACAGGTTCAGGCATGTGTAATGCTTAGAGATGGCTGAACAAATTCATACCCAAAAATCATTTACAGAAGACAAGCTTTCCTATGAATTTCAATACAAAGTGTGCAAAATGTGCTAATTTTACTAGATACTTTGTCATACACTGGCAACTTCTTAAACATCTAGAGACCAAATGTTGCAAAATTAGGACTCATTTGTCCATTATGTACTCTACATACACAGCAAAACAAAATGCACAAAAGATACAGAAAAATGGCAAATGAAATGTCCAAGTATGAACACACTAGCATATTACCTTTGGCAATTTCTTCCCTCCCATTTCTAAACCATTGAACAAGTATAGACAGTACTGTACTGCTTACAGAGGTGGCTTCACAATTCCACTTCCAAAAGATAGTACTTCCCAAGAATTTTAGCAAAAAGATATTTACAAGGTGATATTTTACTACCTCTACACTTAACATATGTCAGGCAATTCTGAACATCTACATAGATAGGATGTTTCAGGTAAGAAGTTAATTTGTCCACTATATGCACAGAAGTCTTGAATAAAGTGAACACATGTAAAAACAGTTATGACTGAGTCTTCCAAATATGAACATTCTGGCCTACACCTTCCCATCTCCATCAACCCGCTGGGCAATAACGCTCAAATTTTCAGAAGACTGTCTTTCCTGGGAATCTTAAAACGAAATGTACAAAATATATTAGTTTACTAACTACTTTTGTCATACACTAGCAACCTCTTTAACATCTAGAAAGACTAGATGTTGTAAAGTCAGGACTCATTTGTCCTTTAGATACACAATATACCCAGGTAAGTAAAACAAAATGCCCAGGCATGAGACAATGGTTATTAACCTTGCCTCACTATAAGCACATTGGCATAGAGCTCTTACACTTCCTTTCCTCTCTCCTCCCCTGAACCAGTGCACAAACACAATGTGTATTACTAACAGGTGGTGTGGCCACCCCCCCACCAACCAAAACAACATTACATATGAATTTTAACAAAAAGATTTACAAAATATGTTATTTTACTACCTCTAATTTTAACATAGGCATTTCAGAACATCTAGAAAGGGTAGATAGTTCAAAAAATACTTAGTATTGTTAACTACATATACAGTCGTGAGAAATAAAATGCACACACAGAACAATGGTTGGAATATGCAAATGTCTTCTAAATATGACCAGTGTGGCACAGAACTGTCCTCTCTTCCTTCTCAGGTCTTCTGCCCCATGTCCTCTAACCCAGTGGTCCCCAACCTCTTTGGCACCAGGGACTGGTTTCACGGAAGGCAATTTTTCCATGGAAGGTAGGGGCATGGTTTCAGGATGAAACTGTTCCACCTCAGATCATCAGGCATTATTAGAGTCTCATAAGGAGCGTGCAACCTAGATCCAGGGTTTGGGGACTCCTGCTCTAACCCACTTAATAAACGTGGATGTGTGGCTCCTGCTGTCACTTCCAGAGGTGGTCTAACAACTTCATTGCAAAAAGTCATCTCCAGAAGCCATTTATGTCCTATTATTATTATTATTATTATTATTATTATTATTAACAAATGGGAATTTACAAGATGTGTGATTTTCTAACTCTATCATAAGTCACAACCTCTTTACACCTAGAACGGCTCGATGTAGCAAATGTTTTCTTTTAAAAGGCTGGGGGGAAGTTGAGAGCAGCTTTTTCATAGGATATACACGGGCCTTCTATAAACAGCCAATAATCTTCCTAAAGGGTGGTGGGCCTTTCCGATGGGCCTAATGGCGCAAGTTATTCTTACACTTCTCTTTTCCAGCACCAGCGTCTGGTAGAAGGAAGACGAGCTGGGCGATGGCCGCTAACCCTACCACCCCTCATTGCCAGACTCCCCTCACCTTCTGGGCCCATTAAGGACTTTGTCGGTTGTCCTCGGGACTAGGTGGGTGTCGTCCACTTGGGACATTGCGGCCACCCGAACACCCGGATCTGCGCGGCTCCATGGCCTACGGAGGCAGCTGAGCCGCGCGCAGACCAGCTTTCCTGGCCCTCTGCACCCGCTGGTGGCCTCCGCGGCGTTGGGGCCGCCTCCCTGTTTCCCGCCCTGCCATACCTCCCGCCACCCAGGGGCGCTGCGTCCAGGCGGCTCGGCGGAAGCTTCGTCTGAGCCTGGCAAGGTTGGGCGGGGAGACCCTGCAGCCGGCAGGTCGGGGAGGAAAAGTGGTTCGCCGCTGCTTCAAGGAATGGGCCCGGTGGGGCAGCCGCGGCCAGGGCTCCGGGTTCTACCGGGCGGAGGGCCTGGAGGGCCCAGCAGAGCTGGCTGCGCTCACATCTCAAATTCTGTTCGTCTTTTTATACTGATTTCAAAATATAGATTAGCCCTTTGTTCTTTCTTTAAAATCTTCACATTTTGTCTGTTTTTGTCTTACAGGACTTCTGAATTTTGTATGATCTGAAATTAATATTCTCCTTAATTGCTACTAGGTTTGTGGAATGTTAGAAAATCTTTCTAAGTACTATATAAGAAATATGTTAACATAGTAATTGTTTTTACGATTTTAATTTTATATTTAAACCTTTATACGTTTCGAAGGTTTTTACTTTAACCGGTAAGTTGGAGGTCCACGAGATTTTCTTCTGTGCCAAAATTTTCAGCTACTTTGCTTCTAAACACTTCAGTGAGTAGCCTATCTATCCCCCCCGAGTATAATGCCAGCTTTATCATGTAATAAATTCTCATTTGCATTTAATATCTGGAACTTTTAATCTGCTTCATTATTTCCATGTGACTACCACCCTTTCCAGTCATCATTATACATTTCATTTTTTAAAATAAGCTTCGTTGAATATATTTAAGGTATACAACATGTTATGAGATACATACGTAGTTAAAAAAAGATTACTACAGTGAAGGAGGAATCCCAAATAAAGTTGAATTTATTACCTATACTGTGGTCCTTATGTTGTACATTAGATCTCTAGGCTTGTTCATCATACATATCTGCTACTTGGTTTTGTTTTGTTTGAGATGGGGTCTCCTGTCCCCAGTCTGGAGTGCAGTGGCACGATCAAATCACTGCTCACTGCAGCCTCGACCTCCCAGGCTCAATCCAACCTCCTGAGTAGCTGGGACTACAGGTGGGCACCACCACTCCTCGCTAATTTTTTTTGTGTGTGTTTTTTTGTTTGCTTGTTTGTTTGTTGTTGTTTTGGTTTTTTGGGTTTTTTTTTTGTTTGTGTGTTTGTTTTCGCAGAGATGGGGTTTTGTCATGTTGCCTAGGCTGGTCTCAAACTCCTGGACTCAAGCAATCTGCCCACCTCTGCCTCCCAAAGTCCTGGGATTACAGGAGTGAGCCACTGCGCCTAGCCCTCCTATCTGCTGCTTTGTATCCTCTGACCTACATCTCTCCACCCTCCTCCACCTCAGGTTTTGTTATCTCTGTATACCTGTATTTGAGTGTTTTCTTTAGATTCCCCATATGAGTGAAATCGTGTAATATTTTTCTTTCTGTATCTGCCTTCTTTCACTTAATATCCTCCAGTTTCATCCATGTTGTGGCAAATGGCAAGATATTCTTTTCAGGGCTCAATAATATTCCATTGTGTGTGTGTGTATATATATATATATATATATATATATATATATATATATATATACACCAGTTTCTTTATCCATTCATTCTTCAACAGGCATTTAGGTTGCTTCCCTATATTGGCTGCAATGCTGCAATGAACGTGGGATCACATTTATCTATACAAGGTGGCTATCTCATTTTATTTGTGTATATCCCCTAAAGAGGGATTGTTGGGTCATATGTAGCCCTATTTTCAGTTTATTTAGAAACCTCCATACTGTTTTCCACAATGGCTATACATTCTCACCAACAATGCACAAGGGTTTTCTGTTCTCTTCACCCTTATCCACGTTTATGATTAATATCTTTTGACTTTTTGATAATAGTCATCCTATTATTATCTAGTGTCTCATAATGGTTTCAATTCACATTTCCCTTATGATTAGTGATGTTGAACACCTTTTCATATCCATCTTGGCCATTTTTCTTCTTGGAGAAATGTCTTTTCAGGTTTTTGCCCATTTTTAACTGGGATCATTTGTTTTCCTGCTATTGAGTTGTATGAGTTCTTTATCAATTTGTTGTTATCTTATTAGATATATAGTTTGCAAATATTTTTTCCAATCCATAGGTTGCCATTTCGTTTTGTTGCTTGTTGTCTTTGCTATGCAGAAGCTTTTCAGCTTGATGTAGTCCCATTTATTTATTTTTGCTTTTGTGGCCTGGGCTTTTGATGTGATAGCCAAAAAATCATTGCTAAGGCCAAGGTTCAGAAGCTTATCATTACATTTTAACAGCTGGAAGAGCTCATCCACTCTCATTAGTTTTTTCTCAGAATTTTTCTTATCTGTCTCACTTTTGTTTTTTAGTTGAGGATTAGTATCATTTTGTCAAGTTAAAAATTGTATATTGATTAATTTAGGGAGAATTGACATCTTTACAATACTGAGTCTTCCTATCCAAAGCAATATGTCTTCTTTACATTATTTTTTACTTTGATAAGTGTGGTTTAAATGTAGCTTTTATTAATTTACTAAATGATACATTTTATTTATTCTTGTTAATTATTATTGTCCTAACTCACTATTATTTGTATAAAAGAAAGTTATTTTTTATTTTAATATTTCCTTTCACTTTACTGAATTTTATCTTACCACTTTTACCACTTTATTTATTATTATTATTATTTTTATTATTTTGAGACAGAGTTTTGCTCTTGTTGTCTAGGCTGGAGTGCAATGGTGCGATCTCGGCTCACCACAACCTCTGCCTCCCAGGTTCAAGCAGTTCTCCCGCCTCAGCCTCCCGAGTAGCTGGGATTACAGGCATGCACCACTACCCCTGGCTAATTTTTATTTTAAGTAGAGATGGAGTTTCTCCATGTTGTCAAGCTGGTCTCGAACTCCTGACCTCAGGTGATCCGCCTGACTTGGCCTCCCAAAGTGCTGAGATTACAGGTGTGAGCCACCATGCCCTGCCTATTATTATTATTTTTATTATTTTCCAGACAGAGTCTTGCTCTGTCACTAGGCTGGAGTGCTGTGGTGCGACCTTGGCTCACTGCAACCTCTGCCTCCCAGGATCAAGCACTTCTCATGCTTCAGCCTCCTGAGTAGCTGGGACTACAGGTGTGCGCCACCAAGCCAGGCTAATTTTTGTATTTTTAGAAGAGATGGGGTTTCGCCATGTTGGCCAGGCTGGTCTTGAACTCCTGATCTCAGGTGATCCACCCACCTCAGCCTCCCAAAATGCTGGGATTATAGGCATGAACCACTGCGCCTGGCCATAATACTTTATTATTATTTGGTTCTCATGGATTTCCTAGGTGTATAATCACTTACAAATAAAAGTAATTTTGGCATTTCTTTAAATATTATAACTTATTTTTCTTATATAATTGGATTGGCCACCTGTTCTAAAACACTGTAAAATAAGATAGATAGTAATCAATTTTTTTCATGTTCCTAACTTTAGTAGGAATGCTTCTGTTTCTTCATCATTAGGTATGTATTAGCTTTTGTTTACATGTATATAAAATTATGGCCAAATAACATCTGTCTATCCTATTTTAGTAATTAATTTAATAATTAAGAACGGATGTTGAATATTTTTGTTTTAGCCCAGTTGTCTAAGACTTCCAGGAATATACCTGTAGTGTAATAAAATTAGGTTTATTGATCCATTGCAATGAGATAGACTGCGTCCCAGGGGAGCCATGGGGTATCTCACCAAACAAAGGAAAAGGCAGAGTTATAGGATTTGGGGTAAGTTTAGGTGAATATTAAATAAGGCAGATTGTTGATAGGCTCAGAGGAAAGCAGGGCTGTGTGTAAAATGGTCCATATCAGGTCTGGACTGCAAAGTGGACCCAGAGTCCTATTTTCTTGAATACTAGACAGTTGAGAGAGGTGTGGAATGTTGTGTCCAGATACCCCTTATCTGCAGTTCTGTATTTGAGTATAAGATGAGGCTGTGTTAGGAGTCAGGAAAAGAAAGGAGCCAACTGAAGTTATTTAGAAAGCAAAATCAACAGAACTTGGTGACGCTGGATGTAGTGTGAGGGAAAATGGCGAACTGAAATTTCACCCCTCTATTTATGGCTTATGTGATTGGGTAGATGACCATGTCTTCAGCTGATATGGAATATACTATAACAACAGTTGGTTTAGGGAAGCAAGAGAGAGAGGAACAGGATGATCACTTCAAGTTTTGATTTGTTGGGTTTCTGACTGCTGCAAGACTTGAGTATAGACCCACCGGTAGGTAGTAGGATGTATAAGTGCAGGGATACTGCTGGAGGTTGGGGTCACAGCTATAGATACAGATGCCTAGGAGTCATGAGCATCACTGAAGGAGGGCCTGCAAAGTGAGAGGAGCACTGACCGGATCAAGAGAAAACCCCAGGAAGATTTCCCTAAGGTTTCCAGGCCAGTAGGATGAGCCCACAGTGAAGACTACAAATGAACAGAGACAGGTAGGAATCAAAGCAGAGACCCGCCGTGTCAGAGAAACTGAGGAAAAGAATTCCAAGGAGGAGGGAGTGGTCAACTTTATCAACTGCAGGAAATGGGCTCAGGAATGGAAGACCTGAATTGGTTTAACAGTTGGCAGGTAGATGGTGACTTTTGCCAGGGTACATTCAGGTAAGTTGGTGAAGCAGAAGACCAAATTCTGTATGTTCAGCCAATAATAAGAAGTGAGACAGAAAAGTGAGCCTCCACCTTACAGGAAGCTGGGCTGAGAAGGGCAGGAGACAGGGCAGTAACTGCTGTGGCATCAAGCTCAGGGAATGCTTTTCAGCAAAAAAGATGTCAGTGTTTCACTTTTTTCAGCTAGTTAGAATCAGGACCTCAGCTATGCCTGATGGAATTCATTTAAAATACCAAATAAAGGTAAGTCTTCTGTAGTCTTTCTGTACTCACTTGAGTACTTGATCTCTGTAACTCACTCTGCATCCTCCTTCTTGCCCCTTCCTTAGCATGACACACGCATGCGCGCGTGCACACACACACACACCAGTATACATTTGATTATATTTTAATGATCACGCAGACCCTTTTAGAAAAGATGTCTCCTTGAACTGTACCCAGGAGGTGTGGCCATGGCACACACAAAGCTGTAGGGAAAGACCAGACGAATCTTGAGCTGAGAAGGAAGGGCTCAGTTGCATAGGTATTTAGGCAGAATGCATAAAGAAATCCTTTTGTTGAAAATATTTAGGAAAGAATGGAGTTTTTGAAATATAAAATCAATAATAATTTTTATTTTTTGTTCAGCACACATGGCAACACAGAGCTGTGAAGACAGACGTGGTTAGCACAAACCACTCGGGCCAGTGAAACCAGGGCAAACTCATGGATCATCTGCGTTCCCATCTTCACCTTGGTGGCAGCCCTACCTCTGAGATTTTAAGGTCTACGGAAAGTGCAGGCTTCCAGGAGTGCTGTGGAGCAGAGCAGAGAGGTAGGATTTTCAAAATCTTCCTATATTTATTTCTGAACTGTCGAGTGATTGAACAATTTCAGCATAGTACAAAGTGTGCAGACTTGCTGCCTCCTCTTCTGTGAACTGGGCCGTTCTCCCAGTGCTCTTTTCTACTTGCCTGCACAGCTCCTGTGCCTATCCTGGGGAGTGCCCCACGCCAAAGCTGTTAACATGATTTTCCTGCCCTACAGGGTTCTCCACCTTGTTTCTTATGGGCGAGGCTCACACATCTGAGTTCCTGAGGCCGGGAGTTGCCCAGGAAGACTGTCCTCCCTGACCTCTTTAAGCAGGTGAGGAACTGACATAGCAAAAAGCACCTGCAATGTGCCAGTTTCTGTGCTGTGGGCTAAGGATGGAGGAAAGAAGAGCAGAGCCAGACTGTCTGCTTTTGTGGAGGATATAGGTTAGGTAAATATCAACTTGATTCTCACAATAGCAAACCTAGACAAGCACATTGCTGCTTCCGTCAGAATTACATGGGGGCAGCTTTTAAAATGCGGATACCTGACCTAGCACAGACTTTCTAAATCAGTATCTCAAGGCTCTGAGAATCAGCATTTTAATAAGGATCAAGACTCCCTTATCTGCATACTCCTGTGGAAAGACTAACTGCCCTACACCACCACATGTTATTCCCCAGCTTCCAAACTTTTTCAGGTGACTCAGTTACACCCAACATAGTTATACTGCAAAGATGTGTTTTATTCTATTTCAGTTCTCAGAAACTGGTGTTCCAAATGAGTAGTATGCATAGCAACTTTATGGTTACCAGAACCTATCATTGTTGAAGCTGTCTAGAGCAGCACTGTCTGAAAGAGCTTTCTGTGATGATGCAAACATTCTCTTTGCTGACCAATATGGAGCCACATGTGGCTGTTGAGCACTTGAAATGCAGCTAGGTGGGATTGAAGAAATACATCTTTTATTTAGTTTAATTTTAATTAACTTAAATTTAAATAGTCACATCTTGCTGGTGGCTACCATATTGGACAAGGCAACTCTAACCAAAAGTTTACTGCAGAGCAATGGCATGTACACATAAACCCACTCCTTTTCTTAGAAATAAGATGGAATTCTCTATGCCCAATAAGTTCACTACCTTAGTGCCCTGAGCCTGTATCCCCTTACTATCTGCCCCTACAGTCTAGCCTGTCATACATGCCGGGCTTAGATTGTTCACTCACCATTTCATTTTGTCCATGTTGTCCTATCCCAAGGGCCACAGCCTACCCCCCCTGTACCCACCACCCCAGCACTCACCACCATGTTTGGTTGCCACTTCCCCATGCTGTTCCTCCTACTCACATGAGGTGGAGCATTTTCTCAGGTTACCAACAGCCTTGACATATTCTTCTCCTAAGTATTTTTCATATGTGTTTCTGTCATGAAGTTTGGCCAAACATACTGTGTCATCTCTGAACAGAAGGTCCTTGGTTTCCGACCGGAACAAACAAAAGTTGCCCGAGCAGTCAGTTACGTTGCTTCCAAATAGGTGCTGTCAAGTGAACAGAAAGTCCGTGAGGACCTTGTGGTCTTTAGCAGCTGGAAACACATGGATGAGAAGAGTCTGAAAGCTCTGAACCAGCCCTGGGGAAAAAGGGAAGCTACAGAGTATGCCTTGGGAATTTTCCACCTCCTTTATCTGCCATTTACCCACTTAGGGCCCCAGCTCCATGCTTTCATGATGCCCCCAAAATCATCTATAGGGTCCCTGGTCCCACCTTCCTCTGAGAAGTCCCTCCCACCCACACCCATGCCTGCCTACTCTGACCTCTCTTCCCCACTTCATTGCCCTTCAGTGGGGGCTGCTTGTAGGAAATGAGAGGACAATAACATGTCCCTTCAGACGTTTTTGTCAAAGAAGATGTTAAATGTGAACCCTCCCAGAGGAGTGGCAGAGGTAGTTCTTAAAAGTTCATGTTTGACTGCATTTTGAATCCTTTCTTGGGCAAGCCACTCAACTTCTCCAGATATCCAAAGGTTGTAAGTGAAATGATGACTGCAAAATGTTGAATTTTCCATATAGCAGCTAGGAAATGTATGTTAAATGCTTATTATTGTCATGTACCTTAAAAGGACTTCTAAATATACTCTATCTTATTTTTTTTTTAAAAAGGTAATGGTGAATCAACAGCAGGCAGCTATGCCCAAAAGGAAGGTGATGTGTGTGTGTGGAGGGGCCTTTAGGATTAGAATACTCAGGCAGCCCCTGTCTTCTTCAACAAGGCTGGCCCTGAGTGGTTGTTCCCCCAGAGGGCAGGCTCTCCGAGGGCAAGGGTCCTGTGTTTTTCAGACTGTTGAGAACAGTGCTCAGTCTGCCTAGGCAAGAGGAACAGAAATCCACTCTTCATGACTCGTATCAACAAGCGCTGGGAAACAGGAGCTGTCTTCTTCATTTTCGGGAAGGACAGGAGTAGGGGAAATGAGAGTACCCCTGAACAAGATTAGGGGGAGCAGAAAGGCAGATTCCTAGTCCCAAGAGTACATGATCAGATCTAATCACCAGTGACCAGGAGCTAGAAGCAGAGCTGGGCCTGAGAGGTCTAGTTCCATAATTACACAGCTAACATATTTTGAGCACGTCCTATAGGAAATGGAATTTTTCTATGCCGTTTGGGTGCATGTCTTCACTTAATACTCATGTTAACTGAGAAGTAGGTAAAAATATTATTATTACAATTTTATATATGAGGAAGCTGAGGCATAAAGAGGTTATGTAATATACCCAAGATGGCACAACTAGGAAGCTGTGGAGCTGAGATTTGAACCCTGATACTCTAGTCCACAATGCATGGCATGAAATGCACAATGCATGAAATTCTAGTTTTCAAAAAGAAAGTGCTGGAGTCATGGCTGCACTTTGTTGTAAACTCCCCCTGAATAGCCTATAGCCATCTAGGAAGAAAAGGTGGGAGGCCCTGGCTGGTCCATACCTGCTGTTGACGTAATATCTTGTGGACACAAGCTTCCTTATCTTTCCGTGTGACCACAGCGTGATTCGGGGCTCTGGCCAGGTGGCAGTTCGCATACTCCTCCACAGGTTTCCTGGTACCATCAAGGCACAGCAACTCATAGTCTTTTTCATTCAGATTCTTAGCCCACGGATCAGGGTTTTTTCCTAGGGACAGGAAGAAGGTGGTTCAGCTGATGGCTTTGGTCAAGGTGCCCCGCTGGGGAGATGGAACTGACTCAGTGGTGTGTAGAGAACCTGGGCCTTCTGGCCAGCAGAAGTGCCCACACTGGGGTTACAGTGATGTGGACAGGAAGAGACACCCATGTGGTCTACAAGGTGATACCAGACTCACAGTGACCAGGAATGTTTATTGACCATCCCCTTCCAACCTTCCCTACCCAGACAGGTGAGAATGAACTACATTCTGCAGATGCTGTACAAAAAGATCTTCAGTTCCACTAAATTCCAATTCCTTCTGTACCTCTTGCTCCAGCAGAGGAAGAATGTGACACTCTAAGCCAGGTTGATCAATTTCTGTTCTGTAACACATGGCATCTCCAAACAAAAGAACTTTTCCTCAGAGAACACCTTTGGAATCTGCACCAGAATTTTAAATCTGACTCCCTTGTTCCAGTTCTAAATGAGAATGTGCACACACCTGTGTGATAGAGGTCTGTATCCCATCTCGGCCCCTTTGCCTCTCCTTTTCTGTATTGTCTCTGAAAAAAAAAACTCACCCATTCTTAGGGTTTCAGCTCCTTCCTCCTGAGCCACTTTGCAAATATGTTTTGCTAATTTTTATTTCTCTCCCATAATTCAGGATTGCAACCTTTTTAAAAATGTATTTTTCATTTAATTTTCTTTCTTTAACTGAATAACTAATACATGAGATCACACTCATAAATTTTTGAATATCTCTCTATATTAACTAAAAGCCTCCTTTCCTATACTCTCCAAATCTCACTCAGTCTTATAGTGCTAGTCTTTAATATCACATTTGCGAGTTTCCATCCACGACTCATTATATGTATTTTTTTACGTGTGTATATGGATTTCACATGTTTCTAATTTTGTTTAGTGTTAGATCTTGACAAATGTAAAACTCTGTAGCTTTTTTTTCAACTGTTTACATACCTTATAGATTCTTCTTGTCAGTACATATAAATCAAGCTTGTTCTTCTTAACTACTGTATTATATTTCATAGTGTGGCTATGATAGTATCTTTAAACCATTCCTCTTTTAATAGGCATCTGAGGTGTTTACAATTTTTTGCCACTAAAGTAGCGTTAAAATGAGTGTTACTGGCATATAATTGTGCTTACATAGAAGTGGAATAGTTCAAAGGGTATATGTATTTTTATTTTATTTTATGTTATTTTATTCATTTATCTATGATACTATGTTCTCAGCCCTCTCCAAGGCACAAGCTTATTGGAGGGGAAAACAAGACACATACCAAAACAAAAAATTCAGGGCAGGGATAATAATATTTTATATTTTGTAAAACACTCTAGATGCTGTGTGAGCTCAAACCAGGGCTTTGAGAACAAATGAATTAAGAAGCTGGCTGGAGGAGGTAAGATTTCAGTTGTCTCTTATAGTGTGTGTAGGATGAGAGGAGGAGAAAGGAATGCCTCTCTGTGGGAGGAAAGGAGAGTGCAGGCGAGACTGGGGGCAGGTGTGTGCCTGGTGTTTCTAAGGGAGAGAGGAGACCCCCTCTGGAACCATCTCAGGCAGTAGGGTACGTGAGGCACTCAGGCAAGAGGAAAAGTGGGTTTGTGAGGACTTATGAATGGAAATTGATGTTAATGAATGAGCCAGAACCTAAAGGTAGAAAATTAAGAAAAATCAAATGGGAGATGATTCAGTCTGGCTAGGAGGGCATCTAGAAGGGCATGTTAAAAATATGCTTTTTCAATAAAAATAATACACGTTTATTGGTGGAAATTTATAAAATGCCGCATAAGAATTGGGAAGAAAATTTTGAAGCATTTGTAATTTCATAGTCTACGCCTTCAAAATTGGTACATTTCTAACATTCTTTTTCCTACACACACCTATAATATGCACATACACACACACACACGCACACACAAATTGAGATAAAAGAGCCCATGTGGGCTGAGCGTGGTGGGTCACACCTGTAATCCCAGCACTTTTGAGAGGCCGAGGTGGGCGGATCATGAGGCCAAGAGATGGAGACCATCCTGGCCAACATGGTGAAACCCCGTCTCTAGTAAAAGTACAAAAATTAGCTGGTCGTGGTGGTGCACGCCTGTAGTCCCAGCTACTTGGGAGGCTGAGGCAGGAGAATCACTTAAATCTGGGAGGCGGAGGTTGCAGTGAGCTGAGATCACATCACTGCACTCCAGCCTAGCAACAAAGTGAGACTCCATCTCAAAAAGAAAAAAAAAAGAAAAAAAAAAGCCCACGTGGTTTTGTGTCTTCCTTCTTGTATATACCATAGCACTTAAGACAGATTTTGGAGGAGGGAGAGAGGGGGGCAAGAGTTGAAAAACTACCTGTTGGGTGTTATGCTCACTACCTGGGTGACAGGTTCAATCATACCGCAAACCTCAGCATCATGCAGTATACCATGTAACAAACCTGCATATGTACCCTCAATCTAAAATATAAGTTGAAAAAGCAACAAATTAATAACAGAAGAAGGTAAGAAGGTGCAAAATATAAGTATGATGAATCAGACATGATGTGACTTACATTTAGTAATATTTATCAGGAATGTGATATTAAGTCAGGGGTATTAGACCAGTAGTTCCCAAACTAACAATACATCAAAATTACTTTGGCTCTTAAAAATCATGTTGTCTACCTTAAATACACACAATAAAATTTAGTTTGAAAAAAGACACATTTTGAAGAAATAAGATATTGACTGACAGACTTAATCTAGGCCTGATGGGCAGGGAGTATAGCAGGATTCTCTATAAGGATAGAGGCTGGGAGAAGAGGAGGGAACGTTGACAGAAAGATGAGGACAGTTGAGTTGTACATGGATTGTATATATACAACTACAATATATGAGGACATCCATATACACACGTAAAAAAATACAATTGCAATGCCAATGTACTCTACATAAAAGTGACACCTTGGGAAATAGACTGGAATGGAATTGAGATTGGATGTCAGGCCTCCTTTCTTAATTCTATGCAGGAGGGAAGAATTTTTGAGTCATTGCAAAGAGTAAGAGAGTCAAAGCTTAGAGAAGGGAGCTCTACTCAGAAAAGTACCAAAAGAAATCAAGGGTGGCAAAGAGCCAAGCTTAGGGTAACACTCCCTTAAAGGAAAAAGCAATAATACGAGGGAAGAAAGGAAAATTAGTCAACCCAATATTTCTTCAAACAAATTCTTAGCAACTGCTGTGTACTATGTGCTACACTAGGTGCTGGGAATATAAGATGAAGAAAAAGAGCTCAAAGAGTTTCTGTAGCCAAAGTGTATTACAGAGTGTGGTGAATTCAATCATAATGGCAATATGAACAGAGAAGTCTTCTTGTAGGACAGGGTATGCCATCTGGGAAGGCTTCCTGGAGGGGCTGGTGCTGAGCCGGTTCATTCTGGATGAGTTGCCCAGGAAAAGTGAGGAGTTGGGGAATGAACATGAGAGAAGGCAGGGAAGTATTCACAGCCTGAATTCCAGTGGGCTCTGCTAGCACTTAGTGATACTGAGGGGTCAGGTGTGGAGTGCTCAGTCTGGCCAATGTTTGTTTTGCTTTGTTTTGTTTGTTTTTAATGTTATGGCTGTCCAACCTTCACCCACAAGTTAACACCCATTGATTCTTGCTTGAATCAGTTATCAATATATTCGTTGCCAAGTGATAGTTTTCTAACTCTATCATTCCTTTCACATTGATTAGTTTTCCCTTCTTCATTTGTTTAATCAGTATTGCCTCATGCATTCTTATTTCTTTCAATGGGCTATTATCGCTTACTGCTATCATTATTTATTTTAATGCTCAAAATTCCCAGACTTGGCAACAGGAGATCCTTCAAATTGGTTCTTGTATGCTTTGAGTGTCCCATCACTGTTTGAGCACTTCAGTGTGTTGTTCTAGGCTCAGCATGTATTTTTCCTGCCCCAGCCCTGAAGTCAGCTATTTTTCCAAGGAGTTCTGGTTCCTTTTAGCAAAGAAGAGTACTTACAAGCCAATATCTTGGTGCTTACTCCTGCTGGTATGCCATTGCCTCTAGGCCTTCTCAATGGACACAACCCAGAAGTACAGTAAATAGCTATAAAAGGCATTACTGGGATAACTGACAACAGTTAAATGTGGACTGTGGACGTGATGAGTATTAAATCCACATAATGTAAAATATCCTGATCTTGGTAATCATACTGTGGGTATGCAAGAGATTGTCTTATTCTTAGGAAATAGGCACTGAAGTATTTAGGGGAAAGGAGCACAAGGCTTGCAGCTGTGGGAGTGTGTGTTGGGGAGGATTTAGGGCCATTGGGGGCCCCATAATCCTGATCATTCTGCGCACTCAGGTGAACATGTCTCTCTTCACTGAGCAGACAGATTGAGAATCAGAGCTTTGAAGTCTGACAGTGTACATAATACTTCCACAAAGGCATCCCTGAATACAAGTGAATACCAGTGATCAGGATCTAGTGATCTAGGGGGACAGAGGAGCAGGTGCACTTACCCCCAGTGTTCTGTGGGACAGTCTGGTGTTTCACAAAGGCCACATCTCCCTTCTCAACCAGACACCTGCAGAGGTCCAGACAGTGGGAGAGAAAAAAAAAGGCGGTCAGAGTGACTTATCTGTCATTCAGGGGGCTACCTTATAGATTCAGGACAGCCATCTGAAAACAGCAACTGTAACTTCCATTCTAACAGTAAGCAATGTAAGGAATAAAGAGAACAAAAACAAAACACTCTGAATTGATTGTAGTTTTACAATCTCAGTTCCACATACTAAATCTTAATTTTTTGTACTGTTTCTCTGAGAGATGACATAATTTCCCTGACATCAACAAGGATAGTAGGGAATTGATTTTCAGTGAGGTGATGCCTCCCCCAGCATATGAATGAAAAACTCAGTTCCTTCAGGTTCTCGTACAAGGCGAATGTCTAGGCAACATTTGTGAGAGACTGAAACTCCATCACAAATTGCAATTTGTGCTGTCCTTCATTCCTTTGAAAAAGAATTTTAACATTTATGGAGCATTTGCTATGTTGTGGGTTTTTTTGTTTTTGTTTTTGAGAAATGCAGAGAATATGGCAAAACATGGCATAAAGGCACCTGACTCTACTAACTCCCAGGCTACATATCTCTGGGTGTGGTATTGGGGGTTATAACACAGCTCTGAGCTACAAGTCCCCAAGAAGTTTCAGAAAAGAAATAATAACAAAATAAACTCTGGTAAGTAGGGTTCTAATTTTAATTTTGACTGTCTTCCAGTCCTTTGAAAGGGCATACCACACAGATGATGAACTAGTGTGTACTTCAAAATCTACACAAGGCCCTCCTCAATGAGCCGAGTGGGTTGGACTTTTGGACAATGGACCGAACCCCGCTCTCCATGTACTTTAATCCCCTTGCCTCAAGGAAAAGAACCTGCCTATTACTGCATCGGTTCAAGAGTTTTGGGGGTAGCTAGCTGAGAAGATGGGGTACCTATTGTGCCACATATTGATTTAATTTTATTTTCTTTGGAGTTTGGAGTCTTTTTATCAGTCTGGTACATTTTACTTCATAGCTAAGTTTTATAAGACATGTTTAGAAAAAGAAGCCTTTATACACGTTTATTTTAAGCATGTTTATACATACATGTTATTGAGCCTTTTCTCATGACCTATAATTCTCAAACATATGTTATCACCAGAAAAAGACAAGGTATAAAAATGCAAAGGGGAACTCTATTTTAAGTCCCCCAAACTCTTCAATCTTTGTGAAAACAACATGCTCTACTTTGTGAAACTAGAAACTTGGGGAATGTGAATTGTACTTAATCTAACTTACAAAGTGGCTCTAACTGGAAAATAGGAATGACCTTTGTTTTTTACATCATTACTGGGAAGCTCAGTTATAATACCATCATCATTGTGCAGTTCATGGATTCATGAACCACCAGATAACAGAGGGCCTAAAGCAGAATGGGTAGTTAAAAAGTAATAAGGTAGGGCCAGACGTGGCCCACGCCTGTGAGTACCAGCACTTTGGGAGGCCAAGACAGGAGGATTGCTTGAGCCCAGGAGTTTGAGACCAGCCTAGGCAACATGGCAAAACCCTGTCTCTACAAAAAAATACAAAAATTAGCTGGGTGTGGTGGTGCATGCCTGTAATCCCAGCTACTAGGGAGGCTGAGGTGGGAGGATCGCTTGAGCTCAGCAGGTTGAGGCTGCAGTGAACCATGAGTGTGCCACTACACTCCAGCCTGGGCAACAGAGAGAGCTCCTGTCTCCAAAAAAAAAAAAAAAAAAATAGCAAGGTACACAGGTATCTCTATGAAAATGAATGATAGGCACTCCATAAAGTACAATTGTAGTTAGGAATTTAGGAATCATGTACTATTCTGTATTTCCAGATGAGTATTGTTCTGGATTATCCAGAGGTGCATGGAAAAGCTTGAGCCAAACTCTCGACTCAGTGTTTATTCAACTACAGTAGGGTATCATTGCCGAGGCACTAGTGACACTTGGGGCTGGATAATTGTTTGTTGTACCGTGCTATCCTGTGCATTGTTGAATGTTTAGCGGCTTCTACGTGTTAGATGCTAGTAGCACTTCCTCCCCCCACCCCAACATTGTCACAATAAAAAATCTATGCAAACATTGCCAAATGTCCCGTGGGGGTCAAATCACCCATTGAAAACTGCTAAACTGTACCAAACACAAGTCTCTGCTGTCTTTGACAGCCATGTCAGCATCCTGGGGGAGTTTGGCTGCCCCTCCCCATGTGGCTCTATATCTGGTTGTGAAATATACTCTCTTAATACATGCCGCACTAATGGAATAGGAACCTAAGAATCTTACCTTAGTTCCTAAAAGAAATCTGGCCAAGGCTTGTATATTACTCTATTTGTTTCAGGGTTAAAAGACTCACCTGAAAGCGCCTGTGTAGCCGTAGTATCCCTCTTTGTTGTTGGGTTCACACAGGTTTAGGCCTGAGCCCATACACAGCTTACAGAGACTGGAGTCTTTCTTAGACCCAGGGGCACAACCTTCACTGAAAAATTCATCTGCGCAGAAGGACAAGAGGAAGTCAGCTTTTCCTCAGTCAATGCAAGCAGCTTTTATTTAAGAGATAACAGGGCTGCATGGCCCATAATAAGTAGAACATATTCATTAATTCTGTGACCAGCCACCACCAACCCAGGACTTGCCAGGCTATAGGCTTTAAAGGGGAAACTATTGAGATTGGGAAAAGGAGTTAATGACCATTACAATTCAGGGCAGAGGGGATTTATTTGAGCACAATAATGATGTCATCACTACGCTAAACAAAGAAGAGATGAAAAATGTCATGAAAGGGAACAGAAAAAGGAGGAAGACTGAAGGTCTTGCTTCCTGAGCTTGTGCCACCTGTTTTCAGATGTCCCCATTCCCTGCCATTCATTAGAAGAGCCTTTGCTACATCTCCAACCTCAGGAAAGGGATGGGGAATTTTCTTTGCAGCTCAGCTGCTCTCCTTTGGCCATAAAAGTGCTAGGAGGTTCAGGAGAGCAGAGGTAGTGCCTTTGTCAGTGGGGATCCTGAGTTTTCTGAATGTCACCTTGGCCACACTTTGCTTCATGTCTAAGTGGTGTCACAAAGCACCCTGGTACAGAGACATACTCTCATCACCACTTCCCCGACCCCACAGGGTTTTCTGGGTTAATAACCAGATTTAGAGGCCTTTTCTTTTTTAAAGAGTTGCCCAAATTTGGAGGTGGCAGGGACAAAGTACTTAGGAAGCTAATGTAAATCAGAACCACTGGAAAACATCTGTCTGTGGGAGAACTTACACTTAAAAGTTTAAGCGGGGTAGAAATAAGCTCATACCTGGTGATATTTAGAGGACATAGAAAATAAGGTGATTTCTACTGCTTAGAAGGGTCCTAGGAGCTGGGTAGGGACTTGGTGAGATTGCCAACACCATGAAGAGACCCGGGATCACCCACACTCACACACCATACAAAACCTTGTGGCAGGGATTGCTACCTGTCTACCCAATATCTGTTTCTCCTTGTACTTTGTAACAAAAATCTGGTTTTATCTGGGGTAGGGACATTTCCAGATGAATGATTACATTTCTTTTTTACAGCTAGGTATGGTGATGTACCTAAGTTCTGGGCAATGAGAAGTTTGCTGAAATAACTGGTTAGACTTCCTAGAGAGCTCCTTTAAAAAGATGGCATAAACTTCCATTTGCTGTAACCCCTTGGTGATTGGGGCTGCCTGGATCATGGATGCGATGGCAACCATGGGGTGACCTTGAAGATGGAAGTCTTATGCTCAGAATAGAGGAGCAGAAAGTGTGAAGGAGCCTGGGTTTCTCATGACCATACCAGCCATGCACTGCTCACGTCTGGTCTTTCTCATGAGAGATAAATGTATATTCACTCATGCCAATATGTTCAACCTAAATGAACCGTCCCAGCTCAGCAACCCAGTTCCAGCCCTCCCAGCCCTTGTTGCTATGTCCTTGAGGACAGCAAATTCTACTGTTCTTTGACCAAATTCTACTTCTCTAGAACCAGAGCCCACAGCATCTTATGCCACACTCCTCTTCCCTAAGGCAGGACCCTGCTTTCTGGCATGGCCCTCACCAGCCCTCCTTCCCAATATTCACTCACCAAATCTGCAATGGTTGATCTTATTGTAGAGCAGGCCCATGGGGATGTTCCAGCCAGCGGTTCTGCCAACTGCCGTATGGCAGGACTTCTTGCCTTTCAGATTGTCCCAGGTGAGGTCAGAAGCTGATTTCTTCACCACTGCTACAGCAAAATACCCTACAAGAAAGACACCAGAAAAGGATGTATTAACACCTCTGGGGCTTCCAGAGTGTCTGCTTCCAATCAGTTTCCCTAAGGAAGCAAAGATATCCTCAATCAGTCATTGTGTCTTGAGAGGATCTTCCCAGTAACTGACTGAGGGGAAGTACAAGGAACTCTGTCAGGAGGAGATTAATCTGAACTTTAAAAACAAAATATTGTGAAAACACCATCATTAGATCAATGGCTGGGTGTATAACCCTTCCCTAAGTGCATAAAGTCACTGAAGTTATAAGCCAGCAATTCACCATCCAATGAGTCCTATCAGAGGAATGGATACTGAAACAGCTAATGTAACCACAAACTTTCATAAATTAACATATGTTGAGATATAGTAGTAAAAGATCAATAAGCAAAAGAGAAAAATTGAGCCAAACATTTTCTGATAAGGAGAATATAGTTTTATACCAAAATAAATATGCAAAATGGAAAATGTCAATATCAAGTCAGCTTCCATTTTCAGCAGCAAATATATACTGGTCCTTAAAATGGGAAATAGAACATCAACCTATGATTTCAGTTTGCCAGTTTAATTAATTCAGATTACAGTTTCCAACAGAAAACAGAATCTTTATTATCCATAGAATAAGAATGGCTTTTTCTATATCTGCTGAAGGGCTTAGCTCCCCAAGTGATGGGGAGAGGCTGGGAGGTTATAATCAGTGGAAGTGGCAAGGACAGACTTGTACGGTAATGGCTGTCTGGAATGTGACGTGCAGGGGCCTGAGCATAGGGGGCCAGTGCTCGCCTTGGTGTAAGACTTCCTGACTTGCTCCTGCTCTGTTTCTTCAGATGTACCCTTACCCAGAGCCCTGAGTGAGAAGCCAGGTTGGCCTGGGTTCCTGGACCCAGCCCTGGCTAGAAGGTCAGACAATTTTATGTTCCTTGATATCTGCCTGTGTGAGGCTCTCTATTGAGCCCTGTAAGGAATAAATAAGCAAAGTTCCTTGGTTGGTGCTTACTCTTATCTGAAAATGTGCAGGCCTCATGTCATGTAAGGTGAGGATCAGTGGGAAAGACCTGGATTTCCCTTCCTAGATGTATAATCCTAGACGATCTGTCTGTAAACTCCCTCAGCTTAGGGTCCACTTGTGTATCCTTAGAGGATGCCAAAACCTACCTTATAGCATTAAATGAAAAATCCTGTGTGCAAGCCATGGCAAGTGTAAAGGGATAACCATCATTATCCATTACTATCCTTCCATGATTCTCTCGCATTGTGAAAATTGGTCTCTTACAGCACCTTATATACTTGAATTTTAAATCTAACCAATTCCCCAAAACAATGGGAATTTATCTTTTAACTCTAGAGGTTACCAATTCAAACTCACCTGCCTCTGGTGTATCCTCACAATTATTGTTCTCTGCAGGAGAAAAGAAAATGAAGAAGGCATTAAACCCCGATTTATAGATTGGGAAACCATGCCTTTTTTTTATGCTGCAGCTAAGAATAAAGAAAGTCAGAGAAAATTATCTATACATGTCATCAATTCCCAACAAGTCCAGACTCTCTGGATCATGCAAGTCCATTTCACCTCCTGGCCTCTAGAATTTATCCACAAACTGCGAATGTCAAGTTTCCTGCTCTGTCTGCGCTGAGCCCACAGAGGAGTGCTAGCCAACTATATTTAAATCCTAGCAACAGGGCAGTGAGAGAAGTGTGAGTTTTGGAACCTGGAAGACTGCCAGAAATCCCAGCTGTCCTTTGCAATGGGGTCATCTTTAGTGAGGACTTCCCAGTGCAGAACTTTCATTTCCCATTTCTGGAATGTACTATAACTCCCAACCTTCAAGATGACTGTGGGGATTTGAGATGAAGGAGCCCAGAGCTTGCAAAGTAGGAGGTGCTCAGAGAGGGAAAGCTTTATGGCAGCTGTGGTATGAATCAGGCTGTGATTTTTCCATCTCCTCTCTCCATGGCCCCGAGGGAAGAAAACACAGAGGGGTGCTCCCCACCACTTACTATTGTAGTTTTCTGCCAAGACAGGCACCAGACCACACTTGCCCGCTATGTAGACAAACCCTCCATCCAAGCTCATGGCATCAGCTTCTCCATTCTGCAAAGACACAGCAAATCACAGCAGATGAAAAGAGGCTGTTTCCTGTGCCACCCACTTTTCCAGCTGTTTCCTTGAAGCAGCCTTTCCAGCACATGAATGCCAGGGAGACAGCAGATGCTGATACTGAACCCCCAAAGGATCAGCCAGGCACACTCAGCAGAGAAAATCAAATGTACTCTCATTTTCACCCAACCATCATGAACTGATCATCAACTCCAGGTGCCTAGTTCAAGAGCAAAGACCCACATTCAGTCCTCTTGCCCTCTCGTAGGACACACTGTCCCAGAGACACTCCTACGACACATTTCTGACACCAAGAATTCTCATGTGCAGATGGATGAGTGGAGTCAGGGACTCGTGGCTGTGGCTGTGGAACACAGCACCTTCTGAAGGGGGGCTCTAGCCTCTAATGTCAGCCTCCTTGGCTGAGTGCTATTTCCGTGTTTGGTGCATACAACATGTTTAATGAATGAGTCAAATATTTTCAAATGTTCTAAATCTCAGCTCTATTAAGCCCCAGACTTCAGAGATGCTTAGATTCAACAAGGTTTGTAAGATTTCCCTTTGGCCTGGCAATATACTTTCTAGTAATAAACCATAAAAGAACAATCAGATTGGTGGGCAACTATTTGGACAAAATGTGTAAGTGAGCAAAAATAACAGGTGTGATTTATAATAGCAAAAAGAAAATTAAACTAAATGCTCAATGACAGAGAAATAGCTAAATAAGTGGAAGCACATCCATGCTATGGAATAGATATCAGTATTAAAATATCATTTTTTTCTTTAAAACGTAAGTATGGCTGTATTTATTTCTCTCAATTCATGCAAGATAGTAATTACACATCAGCAAATATTATCCTCAATAATGATTTGATTCATAAGCATTTGAAATGTATGTAGTTTCACATCAATAGCCTTGCATTTTTTTAATACTGTAAGTTAAAAAGCACCCCCCAACAGCCACTTTATATATTTTCAATAACTCCCTCTACACCTCCAAACTTTAAACATAAACTGAACATATAGGTCATGTTTAGAAACTTGAGGTTTTTGAAATCTGCTTCCTCACTATGATTCAGAAAACTCCTTATACTGACAATACAGTCACCGGTTAGGTAAAGGTAGTTGTAGGAGGGGAAAAGGAAAAAGACAGACACAAGTTTGCTCTCCTACTGTTTTACTAATCCTGTCTGTTGAAAATGGTGATGTCTTAAGAAGTAAAAATCTAGGTTGAATATGAGGAATGGAGTTTGCCTCACAGTTTGAAACATGCATTTCAAATAATTTCCTATTTGATTTGAGCTCACTGTAGCAAACTGATGCCAAAAGAGAAAAATCATTTCTTCCACACATTCGCTCAGAGTCTGCCTGGTAATGTGTATTAAATTATTTGTGTTTTAGCTTGAAGGCACCTGTCACCAGACCAGTTTCAGGATTCATGGGTCAGGGCTCAAACCAATTTTTAATGGATTTTCAAACTTTTTCAGACACGCTCAAATAGCAGCTTCAGAAAGTACTTTAAGTATGGTAGTCCCCTCTTATCCTCAAGGGATATGTTCCAAGACCCCCAGTCTTGGAACCTGAAACCCTATACAATGTTTATTTCCTATACATACAAGCCTATGATAAAGTTTATAAATTAGGCACAGTAAGAGATTAACAACAGCAATAATAAAACAATTATAACATACTATAATAAAAGTTATGTTAATGTGCTCTCTCTCTCTCTCAAAATATCTTAACATTTTTGGACCACGGTTGACTGCAGGTATAACCCAAGAAAGCGAAACCTCACATAAAGGGGGACTACTGCACCTCATCTTCTGTTTCACAACTCTTAAGACAGCTACTCTCAAGTTCGTGTAAGTCCTTTCTTTCAAGTTAGTTCTGTTAGTTCCTTTTGATTTGGCACAACAAATCCAATGACATAAGAACAATTAACTGTTTGCAAATGCACAAACGTCATCTATTACTGGGAGATTCTTCAGAGTTGGCTCTACTTTCCCGAGGGAAACATAGTCTCCTGCCTGTAGTTTTACAAGGTCCTTTTTATGATCGATCATCTGTAAAGAACCATCAAACTCTTCCGCATCTCCAGGACATAATCACTTCTGTCCATTTCCATCTTCAAAGAAATCAGCTTTTGTTTCTGCTTCATTTCTGTAGCATCCCATTGTCACATTTTAGCCACCGATAAGAATTCCACCTCTGGGATGTGGTTTTTCAGTATTAAAGTATCCACCTTCCTCCCAGTTATTTAATTTAATTTCACAGCAAACTAATGGGACTCTCACTTCTGCCAGTCTTGTAATCCACACATCTGTAATTGTTCCAGCCACTGTAGGTTCAGTGAGTCTGTATCCCTGACCACAACAAAAACATATTCATGAACTTGCTGCGTGTTGCAGAAAGTGGAGCACTTTCGTACAATAAAAGCTGAATATTTCCACCTAGCTAGCTTCACAGTTTCCAGAAAACAAAGCTGTCACACAATCCAGTACTATGCTCTTTTGAAATGTGTTCCATTTTATAATTATAAGCCAGAATAAACAGATTGTGTTGAAGACTACTGATTTCATACACTTTATTCATGACATTTTGGTAGATCTGATCCATGATTTCCAGAACAGCTGCCATCAGTGTTGGTTTCAACCCGGAAGTACACCCTTTGCTTCTGGTTTTTATTTTTTTATTTTTTTGAGATGGTGTCTCACTATGTTTCCCAGGCTGGACTCAAACTCCTGGTCTCAAGCAATCCTCCTACCTTAGCCTCCTGAGTAGCTGGTACTACAGCTGCATGCCACAGTGGGCAGCCCATTTTTTACTTTTAAAGACTGATCCACTAAAGTCTGGGGTGAAGAGTAGCCAAGCAGGCATCCATGAGAAAAACAAAGAAGCTCAACGCTTAATTCTAGAACATGGGCCACAGGTAAATATCCAATGTAGTCCTCTTCCTCCTCCAGTCTGGGAATCCTTTCTGCCATTCCAGTAATACCAGTAATGATGTTTCTATGGGAGATGATGACTCCCTTTGGAAGTCCTGTGTGTCTACTCATGAACATGATTACTGCAATAACTGAGGGCACTGGTCACTTTGGGATCTGTTTTCCACACTCACCTTCACTTTCTACTGCAGCCATGATGCCCATGATAACAACCTTGGGAAATTGGGACAGGTCAGTGGCTTCCCATTGACAGTGATGATGTGTCACAGGTGTGGGACCAAATAAACTATGTCTTTCAACTTTGTTTCCAATAATTCTTTACTAGCAATGAGATTGGTTACTTTTGTTTCATTAATCCACAGGCCCTGGACCTCCTAAAGTAGCATATAATTTTATGAACTAAATGTTATGCATGAAACATACCTATCCAGCAATCATCCACTTGAATGTGGTCTCACAGAACATGGCAATATTGGTCTTTGGTTTCTGCCCCAACATCTGTAAGCTATTTCCAACATTAAAGGCTCAAACAATGACATCTTCATAGGAGAGCAAATTATGATGTCCAAGAAGAATCTTTTAAAATATGTTTCCATTTGGTTGTACTTAATCTTCATTTAAGATTTCACATGTTCCCAAGAGTCTTTTGCTCTTCCTTTTTTTTACAGACGTAAAAAACTTTATCTATTGTATCACATCCAGAGTATAATATTGAAGCCCAGCCACTCAAACTGCTAACAGATTTGTATAGACTCAGGTTTTGAATTTGTAGGCTTTACTTTAACTTAGTTTGGTTTTTCTTGTCTTGACTCAGACAAAAATTAAAATGGAATGTATGTTAAAATAGCATAAAGTGATATCTATAAATCGTATGAAATATAAAATAATGAGGTTGATGGTCCCTTTTTGCTTCATGGTAGATAGTTCTGAAGATACATGGTTATTCATAAGTGCTCAAAAAGTAGAATTAACATATTTCAGCAAAAATCTGTTGACAATGGCAAGAGGTACCTTTATAATATGCATCTTTGTTTCAGTATATTTGCTGATTTATTATAAAGGATCCAACTCAAGAATAGCCAAATGGAAGAGACACAGAGGGCAAGAAATGTGGGGAGGAGGGGGAGTGGAGCTTGGCACTTCACGTTCTCTCTAGGCAAACCATACTCCCCCATCTCGATGTGTGCACTAACACAGAAGCTCCAGATTAGGTTTTACAAGAATGATTTATGATGTGGGAAAAGCTTACTAGATACTGTGAGTGAGTAAAAGGTAGCAAGCAACCTACATGAAATGATCCCAATAAGGGAATTTTCTCTGAATTACATGATTATAAGTACTTTTTATTTCTTCTTTATATCATTCAGGATTTTAAAAATTCTCTGTAAGCCAACATGGAATATTCTTTCTTAAAAAAAAAAAATGTTTTTAGAGACAAGGTCCTGCTAAGTTGCTAGCCCTGAACTCCTGGGCTCAAGCAATCCTCCTGCCTCAGCTTCCGAAGTAGCTGGGACTACAGGTGCATGCCACCATGCCCGGCTAGGATACTCTTTTGATCAACAAAGCAAATTTGTACCTGATTGGATCCTACCAGGTACTCAGGATCTTACCTCAGTGATCGTGGCACACCACTGGTCTCAGGACACCCACACCATGGTCCAGCCTCCCTAAGCAGGCACCGCTCAGCCTGCCCTTTCACCATACACTCATACAAGGAGGAAACTGAGCCCTGTGGGCCCCCTTCAGATCCACAAGCTCAAAGATTCTGAACCTCCGGTGCGGCTGTGCTCACATAGTCAGGGCAAGGTTCCTGGGAGCCAGGTTTTTGCATCGTTCCCAGGAACACTCCCTAGCTCAGTCCTGGGGGCCAGCAGGCAGCAATGACAGGGACGCTGCCCTAGGAAGGCTGGAGTGACATACCATGATCTTGGCGATGCAGTCTTCGGTGGTCTCTGCTGATACACACTCTATTTTCCCTACACTGTTAACACTCCACTCATCACACTTGAGCCTCTCGTGGTGGCTCAGCGCACACCACTTCACAGGCTTGCATTCATCTGTTGGGGCTTCTGGGCCTATGGCATAAAAAAAGAACAAAGATCAGAAGCGGCCCTAGCTGTTGCCTGGTGTTTATCAGCACTACTCACTGTCTTCATGCAAATGCTGGGACTTGCCAGCAATAAACAAACAGACCCCATTCAAGGAATTAATCACCTTAGAAAGCAAAGTCAATGCACAATCTCTTGGTTGACTTCTCATTTAAATTTAGTTTTTTATGTCTTCTGAGAAGCCAACTTTCCTCTCCAGCCTCTGGGCACTATATGACCTCTGGCTGTTTTTTTCCTTCTTGTTTTTCAGATAGCACTTAACTACTGGAGGTGTTCTTATTTATATGTTCATTGTTTATTGTCAGGTTTTCTGCAGGAGAACAGAAGCTCCAACACAGAAAGGGCCCTGCCTGTCTTGTTCACCAGGGCATCCTCAGGGTTAGGGCAATGCTAGCACATGGTCAGCATAATAAATGTCTGATGAATAAATGTACATCTGCTCATCTTTCAGACTGAGCTCAAGAGTCACTTCCTCAAGGAAACTTTGCCTTAACACCAAGTCCAGGGCCTGTTTTTCTTTGTTTTGCAGTCTCATAGGGCCATGGTATTTTGTTGTCATATTTTTCCCCTTTTAAACATATCTCTTACTTTGTAATTCATCATCCAATAGCATGACTATTCATTAAACATTTATCTTCTCCCCAGTTTGAAATTTCCAGGACAACAGAATCAAATATATATTTGTCATGCCATCCTATGTCCAGCACCTAGCAGAGCATATGGCTAGATGTTCAATAAATGTCTGCTGAATAAATGAATGGTCAAGCAAAACCACAGTGACTCAGTGAAATTCAGGACTGGGATCAACCTCTCTTAGAGCGCCTCTTCATTATGGTACATGTTGACTGGCTGGAGATGTGCAATATATAGCAATTTTGTTCTATTTCACTTACTCTGTGATAAGCTAATTGCCTTCACAAAGTAGGTAAGGCAGTCCTGATTGATGCAAAGGAAATACTGGAACCAACCCACGTCATTTTAAATGTGGATTTCCTTTAAAGCCTGTAGTGACGTCAAGGCCATCTCATAATGACTAACGCCATTCAGCATCAGTCTAACACTGGGCTCACAGACAGGTCAGAAAAAGGAGCATCAGGAGAGGCATGCAGGTCCCTGAAAAGACTCAATCTCTGGCCCCTGTGCTCACCAGGTTTCCCAAGTGCTTGTGGTCACCTGGTTCTTCCCAGGTACTCACATGTGCCTTCCCGTAGATTCCGGATGGCAGTGACATACTCATAGCCCAGGTACATCTTGGCATCCATCCTGGGGGGGACTTTTAAAAACCCGTGGGCAGAGTCCTTAAACAGCAGGTCCTTCCCATGAGGAGAGCTGAATAGTTGGAATTCTTTTGATTTGTCTTTGCCAAAATGTTCCTGTTCATAGAAAAACAGAATAGTGGATGGCAACACAGAAGAAAGGAGGCTGAGAAATGGGACTGAAGAGAAAACAAATCTCTGCAGGAAACAACATGAAAAAGTTCAAGATGCCAGGAAAGAGGGCAGTCGGACCTGCTCCTGCTCACCCAGCACTTCCTCTGCCTGTAGCCCTCGTGGGTCCACGATTTCCCTGAACCTGCTTCTGTGCCTGTCTCCCGGAACGGGTTGAGCATCGGTGAGAACAAGAAACGTGGCTAATCCAGAGGCTGCCCTGTGTGGTTGCCAGTCAAACTCTCAGTGGACAGATGGGAGGGCTCAGCAAGAGGAAGCTGGCTGAGCCCAAATCACACAGCTCTTGGGAAGTAAAGCCGCTGTGCAGGCAGCCCCCTCACAGCCGGGCTGAGGGGCATGGGGAAAGAGACCATTTCCTTCTGGGAGGGTCATGGAAAGCCTCCTTGGGGAGGGGTTTAGCTTCGGGCCTTGAAGTTTAGGTAGAAAGGAATGCAACAGAGCAATACAGAGCCTCTTCAGGTGTCACCAGCCAGAAAGGCAAGGGCGGCAGACGGTAGCACCACAGCAGGCTCCCTGCTGCTCTGTGGGGAGTCCCAGCTTTTAGAGAACTTAGTGACATGTGGCATGGCTCCCACTGTATCCTGAACACACAGACTTCCAGAGTGACAAGATGGCCAGGAGGAAAACCCCCAAATCCAAGCAGGGAGCACTAAGCTGGAGGGGAGGATGGCAGGTGGGGATACCTGGGCCTGGTTGAGAAGCTCCCAGATCAAGTCCTCCTTGCCGCCCATACTTCGGGCCACGACGGTGTGAGAAGGGACCTGGGCCAAATGGCAATCCTTGTATTCATCTACCGGCTTCCGGGTGTTGTCCAGGCAAAGCAGCTCATACTGGTCCCTGTCAGCCTTGTTTGCCAAGTTCTCTGGGGAGGGAAAGCCCAGGTGAGCTTAACGCAGGAGAGTCATGGGCTGTGGTGCCCATCCTTGAAATTCCATTGATCATAGAAAGTATGAGCTGAGAGGCCTGGAGTGAGCACTGAAGGCCAGAGAACATGCGGGAGAATGACTTGCTCAAGAGCCCACAGCCAGGTAAAGGCTTCTGATGCCCGTGTAGCAGTGATTGCTCCTCATTCCACCGTGAGCCTGATCTTAGCAGCACCAACCCCCAGTCTTTGGTTATGGCAACACTACCCCAGAGGCAGAGGCACTGTGTGGAGAGATTGAATGATGGAAAGAGGCCCAGGAATCCAGATGGGGACCCCTTAGGTACCTAACGCTGCACAGGTGGAAACCCAGGCAATGATAAAGGAGAAATACAGTATGCTCATGTCCAACTACTGAGCATGAAAAAGGGAACACAGAAAAAGAACACCCACTACTTGGAGCGGCCCTGGTGGATTCTTGTCCCATTCTTACCAAATATAGTCGAGTGCTTGACAAAGGCCACATCCCCAGCACCATCCTTCAGACACCTGGGTCAAAGAAACACATCAGCAGGTCTCCTGCAGGGCAGGCCCTTCTCCTGCACCTGGAGAGTCTGATCACACTGTCCAGCACTCACACTAGGATAGAGCCTGGGGAAGGCCTCTGTGCAGCCCCATAGCTGAAGCAACACCATGGTGTGCAGACCTCCAGCGTAGTGCTGAGATGGGGGAATGAGCTCACACGAGATAAAAAGCCCTCATAACCCAAAGAAGCAAAATGCAACTGAAGATATTTTCACATGAAAAGAGCTTTTAAACTTCTGGAATAGAAGATAATGGTATAGTGTCTCCTGAGGGTGAAAATGTGCCTTTGGCTGGTTGTAAAACTTTAGGATATAATCAAGGTAAAAAGAGAAAGCGAGAAATCAGCTTCCCAGATAGAGACAGTGATGGGGGCAGGAGACAGGCAGTGTGCTGAGCAGGTAACACTGCCGAGATTGAGGGAAGAGGGCCAGTCCCTGGACAGTGGGCCCAGACACTAGAGGCATGATTGTCCTTTCAGGCTCTGCCCGATCCACCGAGAGGAGACACTGACCAGGCTTGAGGGCTCTGGGGAGAAAGGAAGGGTCCCCAGGAAAAGGACCTACTTGTCAGGGTCAGATGAAAGGGAACATGGGCTTGGCCTAGGAGTCCCAGGTTGTGCTTCTGACTCACTGGGAGGGGATTAGGCCACCTTGATGCCCCTGTAGGCAGGCAGGGCTCGGCTTTGGACCAGCAAAGAACTCTCACCCTGAGGACATTTGGCACTTTGGCCACCATGGAGCAGCAGATATCTCACTCACTTGAAGGCTCCTGAGTAGCCGAAGTATTGGTTAAGGGTGGAGCAGCCACACCCTGGACACAGTTGACACAGCTGGGGGAAGTCCGTCCCATCCGCACAAGGGGCACAGCTGCCCGAGAAGAAATTGGCCACTGCTGCTCAGCACAGAGAAATGGACAACAGTGCATGAGTGAGGCTGGCCACAGCCAATGGCATCACCCTACCCAGGCCCATCAGGGAACAGAGGGGACTAAAACCAAACCAGCACATGCAGCCCCGGCTTGCCCTTATGCTAACTCATCAAGATCAAGGATTTCTAATAGGAACAAGTTGACCTCTGTCTGGCCACCATCCATCAGAGGAAACAGGCCTATGCTTCCCACTAACCAAGGCCTATCTCAGGTCTTTCTCAGAGCACCTTCTCCCTGCTTTGTCAGAGGCTGGAACAGCTCAGAGAGAGGTCCCCTCCGGGATCCATGCCCCAGACATGAGAGAACTGCTTAAGAGAGGTGCAGGGCTCCAGAGAAACCTCCAGGAAAGAAATCCAGAGAAGTGGACAAGAGAACCACCATCGTCTAGACTGAAACCCTCTGCCGAGCCTTGCGCCCTTTCCTCACTCATCAGAACAGCCTCTGCTGGGGTTTTGGAAGCTCAGAGCAGAAAAAAGCTCAGCTCCACCTCCCAAGTGCTTCTGGTGCAGCAGACCTGCCAGTTTAAAGTTCGTTAACCTCTTTCCCCCACCTGAGTTCATCCCACATGTCCGCTGATGGTGAGGGTCTAGTGCAGCCTGTGTGGGCATCTGGAGCAGAGGCAGCTGCTCGAGGGCACCCAGACTCCTGCCAGCTTACCTTTCTCAAGAGGTTTACGTGGCTCAGGTAAGTCACAGTAAAGTAAGCCTATGGGGATGTTCCACCCAGCGGACCTGCCTAGACCCGTGTGGCAGGACTTCTTGCCTCGAAGCTGGTTCATCTGGAAGCCACTATCCTTCTTCACCACAGCAACAGCATAATAGAAAGTCTGTGGATCTGCAAAGGCACAGTGTGAATGGAAGGCCCTCAGCCTGGTGCAGGGAAACATCGCTCATCACCACCGGACTCTTGAGGAGGGAGGGGAGCGGAGAGGCCATGCTTTTACTGGACTGGGCGATAAGGAGTGGGGAATCAGGAAAACCTTCCTAGGGTTGCAGGGGAGAGAGAAGACCATAGAAGGTATATTTATAATATTACCCCTCCAGGCAAACAGGGGCAAGAAGGCCACACGCACATGTGTCCTGAATGCTTTGCCTCCCCTGGCCCTGCAGTGTGTCTGCCTACACCTACCAACCCCAGCCACCAGGAAACTGGAGCTGTGGTAACAGAGGCCCATCAAAGTATTTCATGTCCCCTGGCACAGGCCCAGAGACAGTCAGGTTGATCTCAGAAGACTTGCAGGGCTGCTGGCATCTGAGTGTGTGCTCCAGAGTGACCTCTCCTGTGTGAGTGGTACCTACGGCTCCAGAGGCCTCCAGGGACCCTAGACGTATCACTAGACCGCAGTAGCCTTCAGGTCAAGCTGCACACAGCCTGCTGTGTTTCTCTGATAAGCATATCCCCCTGGCCCAGGGGTCAGTTTTAGGAGCACCAGCCCTCAGCCAGCCCAAAGCCCCCAGAGGCCTTGGTGTGTGGCTGTGGCAGCTGACAGGGCCCCTCATTCTCTACTCACTCTCCAAAGATGAATGTTCATTATATCTGATATCCAAAACCTGCCTGTAAAACACAGCACTCAGCATAGAGAATAAGGATGACAACTCCTTCCTGGGGTCCCAGGGAGAACTTACCCTCTTTTGACCCATAGAACTCTGCCACCACAGGCTTCAGGTTATTGGGAGCCAGGTAAGCGTCATACACCAAACCTGCATCCAGTGTCACAGCATCCGCTTCATTTGCCTGAAAGAGAACAGGCCAGTCCTGGATGAAGCCTTGACTTCCAAGGAAGGCCCACCTCAACCCACACAAGTAGAGAGTGGCTACCAGGACTCCACGGACCCAGGGCCAGAACTTGACTAGACCACGCACAGCCCTGCTGGCTTCAGTTGACTCTGTCTCCCTCGCAAGGGCACTTAGCCACCACATTCCTATTCCTTCTGCATAGAGGGAGGGATGGATTGTGTTTCTCTTTTCCCCGGTGAGGTGCCCAGCTCCTGGCCAAAAATCCTACGTGACTTTACCGTAGGCAATTACGAAGGCTTAACCTGGCAGGCTCCGTGGGAGAAAGCTGCCCTCGCCACCCCAGACTCAGAGCACAGCCAGTGCAATGCAGTCTCTGGAGGGGACTCTGCTGTCAAGAACACAGCTCTCTTGGGCTGGCCACACTCTTCTTACACCTGTTTTCATTCCTAGCCCGTGACCTTTGCTCAGAGCCCTCTTTATTTTGAGACTTCCTTTGAGGACTTCCTCAGGTGCTTCTGTGGAGATTTTTTTTCTGGGGGAAGATGGGAACCTTGAAAACATTCGTCTTCACTCTGACTCGGTACTCAATGCTCTTCCTTCCTGTCCTGGGTCCATAAAACTGCATGACCCTTTTGCTGAGGGATTGGGCACTTTCTCTGGGTTTAGCTTCTTGGTGATACTATGTACTGAATGATCAAAAGCTTGATTATTATTTCCATTTTTGCTCATCTCTGGTATAATTGTCTACTCCAACACATGGGCAGCTCATCTCTCTTTCTCTCTCAGCTCCATTTTACAAGTGAGAAATCTGAGGCACAGAAAGGTTAAGTCACTTCCCTGGGCCACATAGCCAGTAAGTCATGGAGCTGGGATTTCAGTGCAGACATTCCGGGTTTATTTCTTATCATTGCACTGTTACTTCAGGTTATGTTCCTTTTTGACTTTGTGCTTCTGTAAGCCCTCATCTTTACATCAACAGGTGCCTTGAAATTATTATAGCTGCCTTCTTACTAGATCTATAATTTATTTTCTTTTTATGTAAATCCTTAAAGTGAGCCCAACCATCTTTTATTTAGACACTTAAACACAGTTTTACTCCTTTTTTGTTTTAAATGTCTTTAATCAAAATGATTTTTCCAGAAGCCCTTGCCAGTTCTCTCTGAAGATTTCTTATTGATCAAATTACAAAGCAGGCCGGGTATAGTGGCTCATACCTTGTACTTCCAGCACTTTGGGAAGCCTAGGCAAGTGGATCACCTGAGGTTAGGAGTTCGAGACCAGCCTAGCCAATATGGTGAAACACTGTCTCTACCAAAACAAACAAACAAAAATTAGCTGGGCTTGGTGGCACATGCCTGTAATACCAGTCACTTGGGAGGCTGAGGCAGGAGAATCGCTTGAACCTGGGACGCAGAGGTTGCAGTGAGCCAAGATTGTACCACTGCACTCTAGCCTAGGTGACAGAGCAAGACTCTCAAAAAAAAAAAAAAAATTACAAAGCAAAAACTATAGTTCCATGAACTTTGTTGGGTTACAATCAAGTAATAAGACAATAGTATTTCTAAATGAAATAAAATATGTTGCAAGACAAACTATATCAGCAGTCTCGCTCTTGTCCCTCAGGCTTGAGTGCAATGGCTCAATCTCGGTTCACTGCAACCTCTGCCTCCAGGGTTCAAACGATTCTCCTGCCTCTGCCTCCCAAGTAGCTGGGATTAAGGCGCCTGCCATCACACCTGGCTAATTTTTGTATTTTTTTTTAGTAGAGATGGGGTTTCACCATGTTGGCCAGGCTGGTCTCAAACTCCTGACCTCAGGTGATCCGCCCGCCTCGGCCTCCCAAAGTGCTGGGATTACAGGAATGAGCCACTGCACCCAGCCAATTTTAACCATTTTCAAGTGTACATTTTAGTGGCATTAAGTACATGCATTCACGTTGTTTTACAGCCATCACCTCTATCCATCTCCAGAAACTGAAACTCTTTACACATTAAAGAATTACCTCCTATTTCTCCCCCACCCCAGCCCCTGCTAGTCATTATGCTACTTTCTGTTTCTATAAATTTCACTATTCTAGATACTTCATAAAAGTGGAATCTTACAATATTTGTCCTTTTGTATCTAGCTTGCTTCACTTATGTTTTCAAGGTTCATCTCAGTGTAGCATATATCAGAGTTTCATTTATTTTTAAGGCTAAAAATATTTCATCATTTGTGTTTACCACATTTTATTTATCTATTCACTCATCAATGGATATTTGGGTTGTAAAACATATTTTTAATATACCACAATACAAAACAAAATTAAGAGACATCATGGGCCTTTCTGTTCCATAACAGCTAGACCTTATATATGAAACACACTTCGTGGTTTTGTTTAATCTGCAAACACCTTCCCTTCCCCAGTCCTCACATTGTTGAATAAAAATGAAGCAAACAGGCTGCAGCACACCAACATGGCACATGTATACATATGTAACAAACCTGCATGTTGTGCACGTGTACCCTAGAACTTAAAGTATAATAAAAAATATATATATATTTTAAAAAATGAAGCAAACAAACGAGAGCTTTGCCCATTGCAGTGGGGTTGGGAGTGTGGTCAGGAACCTGGTCTTTCTTTGCCAAGACACCAAGAAATCACTGGTGACTCAGGGAGCCAAAGAGCTAAGGCCTAAAACACAGCGTCCAGCCCTAGAGCTGCAGGGTTCCCAGGGGAACCTGTGCCAGCTGGGAGGGACAGGATTATAATCAAGCAAGTTCTCACAAGTCAAGATAACCAAACCCAGAAGAAGGAAAGCTACGGAGAGAAGCCTGGAGGGAAGCCAAGGGGAAGCCAGCAGAAAGACACGGGTAGAGGAGGAAAACCCCAGCGCGGATTCTCGAGGGAAGCCAGGCTGCATCTGGATGTTTCTTCCACCTTTTCCCTTCGGCTAACCTACTGCTTGCTTTGTGCTGAGAACTGTAGAATTTCCCACACTTGACACGTCTGTCCGAACCCCTGCACTAAGAGACCTGACCAGACTCTGGCATGGCTCCTAGCAGAACAAATCTGTGTCCCTAGGATGGCCCGGTTCCGCTTAAAGTGCTTGCCTGAGAAAACTCATTGCTGCCAGGAAAATGTACCTGTTTCTTCTACTCAACACACAACTGATGATAGGCCCCTGACCTCCCTTTCCAAGAGCATTTACTAAAAAGGGCTTAAAACTGTGAATATGTATCTCTTGAAACTCACAAGCATCTCTCTCAAGGACTGAGAGCCATTCCTTTGCAACATAATCATCAGGATGGATAGAGTGTCTGTCTCGCAGTCTCTGCGGGAGAATAGAGTCCTAGTCAAGAGAACTGCCAGCTATCAGACACAGCTGGCCTCCTCACATTTACACTGACCAGCCCTTTCTACCTTTTTACTTCTCTGACTCTACAGAGCCCTGCGTTCTCCCCTCCCTCATTCTCCCTTTAAAATGCTCACATCACCACTGCACAAATCAGAATGGAGCCTAGCTCTTTCCCCCACTGTCAGTAGTTACTGAATGAAACCTATTGTCACTGCCTAAACTAATATCTGGCTGTGCTTATCTTTGACAGCTCCCATCACCCTGGCCTCCCACTAGCAACTTAAATAAGCCCACTCTGCTCTGCCTCAGGCCCTTTGCATATGCTCTTGTTTGCTGCCTGGTGTATTTTACACTGGAGCCCACCCAGGCTCAGTCCTTCATTACATCTCTCTCAGAGAGATGGTCTCTGACCACCCAGGACAAAGCAGGTTTTTCTGTGAGTCCCTGTCAGAACACTCTCCTTTTTCCCTCCATTGTACATCCCCACATTTTGGAATTAGTAGTTTACTTATTCGTGTGTTTTTCTGCTCTCCTGACTAGGCCATGAGCTCCCTGAGGGTAAGGACCAATGTGTTTAATTCACCACTGCAGCCCCATTGCCCAGCACAGGATCTGACATGTACAGATGGGCAGGGGCAACGTTGAAAGAATGAAGAGCATTTTTGTAGACCTAAGAACAAAAAGATTAGCTGTCACCTGCAATCAGGACACTTTACTGTTCCCCCTGCATGCATCACTCATCTTCCCAGTTGTGTATCAAAAGCTGCCAAAGAAGGTTATATAATAATTTTGATAGTGGGCATTCTTATTTATTTATTTATTTTGAGATGGAGCCTCACTCTGTCACCTAGGCTGGAGTGCAGTGGCAGGATCTTGGCTCACTGCAACCTCTGCCTCCCCGGTTCAGGTGATTCTCCTGCCTTAGCCTCCCAAGTAGCTGGGATTACAGGCATGCACCACCATGCCCAGCTAATTTTTATATTTTTTAGTAGAGATGGGGTTTCGCCATGTTGGCCAAGCTGGTCTCAAACTCCTGACCTCAGGTAATCCACCTGCCTCAGCCTCCCAAAGTGCTAGGATTTCAGGCATGAGCCACCGCGCCCAGCCTGATAGCAGGCATTCTTATATTTTCGCCAAGTTCAGAGAACCTAGGGGCTCAAAACAGTCACCCTTGCGTCTACTGTGTCTGGAAAGCAAAAGTTAATGTGCTTTTTGACTTTTGCTTTCCAGACACATTAAAGAAAACCTCCCCATTTCCACTTTTGAAGTGATTTTAATAAGTCAAGGTTGACTGCCCCATATATCAGCCTCCTACCTGTGAGTAAAGAATTGTTCCAAAGTGACTGGAAACAGAGAAAGTATGGCTTTCTTCCACTCTCTTTTAGGCAGCAGCGACTTACCGCAATGGCCCTGATGCAATCAAGGTAGGAGGCTTTCTTCACACAAGCAACACTGGGACCATCGGATGGAATGACGCTTTTCATATGGTCGCGGAAACTCTGGCACTTAGTGGCCTCATGCTCCGACACTGCACACCATCTCACAGTTTTATCAGGGACAGCCAGACACAGCCCTGGGGGAGAGAGGCCAGAGGTGGAAGGGACCCACTCCCTATGCTGAGGGAGAGACAGCATCGCCCCTAGAAAGGCCTTGACAGCCACATCCCCTCAGTCCTGTCCTCCTCTCACTCCTGTCCATGAACACTACAGGGCACAAGTTCTACTGCATTCTGAGACTGGGCCAATAGAAGGTTGCCCTAATGGCCTCCCAGTTTCCTACTGACCACCCTCTGCTGGCCAGAGGGGTGCAGGCATGGCCATCAGCTCCCAGCTGGAGATGCAATCTGCTCCTCTGTATCTGCCTTGTCTCCTCCCATCACTGTCCTGGCCCCTGGCCCCCCATGGAACATAAGCCTCAGTATGCACAGGGCATTTTCAGCTACCCCAACACATTGGCTTGCTACCTCAACTATGGAAAACCAGCGGGGGAGGAATTGCCATCTTTTTGAGAAGAGGGAGTGAGACTCAGAGAATGATGCCTTTTTTTTTTTTTTTTAACCCAAGGTCACCCTGCTTGTTGTTGGCCAAGCCAGGCCTAGAATCTGGGTCTCCAGACTCTGAGTCTGCTACTCAGGGCACAAAAGAAGAAAACATTCTGAGTTACACCCCTTCTTGGCCAGTAGTTGAGGGTAAATTAACGAAAAGAATTAATTTGTCTGTAACTCTTGTCTGTTGCTGTTTAGGAAGAACTAAAAACTCCACAAATTCAACAGTCTCCCCTCTGTCTCCACTGAACTATCCCTCCATTTTCACCACACTTTTTGGCTGCCATTCACAAAAAAAGCTGAAGCCAGCCATGGGTAACTATTAAAATCCATGTGGTTGCAGAGACAGCATCCCTATCACATGAGCTTTTGCCCTGTCCCCAAGGCCCTCTGTCATCTCCACTCCTTGTGGGCCACCACAGCAAGGCTGACTCACTGGCTCTGAAGAAGATCCACAAAGCCTGTGGAGAGGAGGCCCACAGCTCTCCAGGATGCATGAGGAGGGGCCACCAGAGAGGGCCACCCCAGCGACCCCCATTTTCCCTCTTGGCCCATGGGAAATCCTAGGAGGCAACGTAAGTCTGTGGCAGCCCCTCCACAAAGCCCTGCCTCCAGAGTTCCCATAGGCGAGAATGTGTCCTCAGTGGAGCATTACCTTGCACAGCCTGTGAAGTGCTCTGTGCAGGGATAAAGGCAAGTAACGTGGGGTCCTCTCTCAAGGAATTGCTAGCTTATGGGGAGAGAAAACTAAACGTGGAAGCCCCAACAGTGTGACAAATGCCCCATGAATGGCAGGCAGAAGTTAGAGTATGAAGGGGGCCCCACCTCAGGAGGTCGGGAGTGTGGCGTCAGCCGCTGCCCCATAACAGGATGTGTGCAACATCTGCCACTGGTACCCAGCATCCGCCACCTCGCTGACCCTCATTTGACCCTCCCAGGCAAGTGCTGTGATGACCCCCTCCCTGGTGAGGAGCCGGCCAGGACTTGGATCTAAGAAGTCTGGCTTCAAACCCCATGCTCTGACCGCTCGATGGCACTGCTTCCTTGGCAGGACATCTACAGCTCCCAGGGCACCCAGGGGACATCAGACTCTGAAAGGGGAATGGTCAGACCCGGGAGGCCTTGAATGCCATGCTAAGGAGTTCGGACTTGACAAGAGGCAGCAGCAAAGGGTTTTGATAACCTGGTTAGACGTGCTCTGATTTATTGTATTTCACTGCTGCAAGATTTACTGGACAAAGAGGAGGAAGGGGAGAAGACAGTGAGTGCAGTGAAAGCCCAAGCAAAGGCCAGGGGTGGGGCGTAGAGAGGCAATGGAAAGGCACCCAGACACCCAGGCTTCCAGCCTGAGCGCGGAGTGCATGCAGGCTGCGCGGTGGCCGCCCGGGTTGCAGGGAACGCGCGGGCCAGCGACTCTGCGGTGCTACCCCGTGCCCGCACTCACCCAGGACGGCGCAGACCAGCAGGGCTCCCACGGCGAGCCTCATCCTCCGGGTGCGGCGCTGAGCAGCGAGCACAGTCCGACTCGCTTCTGTGCAGCCTCCCGCGCCCCGCGTCCCTTTATTCCCGGCCTGGGCGGGCTGGGCGCAATCTTTGACCTCCCATGTTTGTGCAGCCGGGTTGCCCAATCGCCCCTCTCCCAACCCCCCTTCCTTACTCGTCCCACTGATCACCTCATTTTCTGAGCTCTGGAGACGACCCGCGAGTGGAAGGAGTCCAGCACAGAAATGTTGATGGGAAGGGACATGAAGCACAATGCAGCCATTGTCATCGCGGCTCGCTCGGTGCCAGGAGCGGCCACGGCGGGCTGGGAGCCGGGGGGCTCTGCTCCTGACTTCAGGGCTGCGGAGCTGGTCCGTGCCACCAGTCCTATCTGCGCAGTCCACAGAGGAAGACTCCGAGGCTGGAGAGGGAAAAGAACTGCGCCCAGACCCCACACTAGAACTGCAGAATGACAGGCAAAGCCCCTTTTGGGAGAGGATGCAGGAGAAACAAGCTGGGCTCAAGGTCAAAGACAGACTCAGCACCTTTTGCTCCCCACCAGGTGTCCCTCGAAATCCTGCTCCTGGGCTCTCAAAGGTCCCCCACGGAGGAGCTGCTCCCTCTTCCTGCCCCGCTGAGCTCAGGCTCCTGGGCTGGAAAACTTCCTGCCCTCAAGCTTCCTGTGGGACACCTTAGACTAGGGACAGAGTCATAGGGGAAGATGAACTCCCTCCAACAAGAAGGTTCCAGGAACGTGGTCAAGACACTGTGAGGCTCAGAACAAAGTGCCATCTTAGCACAAAGCAGGCGGCCCAGTGGACGGTGTGGCCTGTTCTTACAGCCTGGGGCCACCATGTCCCCCTCTAGTCGATGAGTCTCCTAACCAGTTTAATTACACATCCTTATCATGAAAAATATTGAACTTGTGCCTTCTATATGCTTATATTTTAACTAAAAAATGTGTACACTTCAATCATGCACAAGGAATAGAAATTTGTAAAAGGATGAGCTAAAGATGAAACTCATTTTCAAATGTCGTTTTGCTTATGCAGCCTTATACAGGATTATTATCTCAAGGCATAATATACTTGGGGAAAGGTCAAGATTCTTTCCACGAAGTGTAAATCCAGACTTCAGAGATTTTGCCAAAAGTTACTTCTTATCCAACCTGACCAGATGGTCATTCATTCTGTCTCATGTTTTAGTTGACCAAGCTCATATCAAGCCTAGTGGACACGTCAGGTCAGGCATTTGATTTTTGTTCACTTGTTTTTGTGTTGTCAGAGTTGTCTCCTAATTCTAGTTTCTTTGTAAGAATCTTTTTAAGGCATGTGTGCATCTCGCGAAGGTTGGAGTTAAAGCCAGATTATCTAATCTGTACATCCGTTTAACTGGGCACATACAAATCACAAAGTATGGAAATAAAAATGCCAAAACAAAGGGCAGGGTCGGCACTCCCCTTTTCACCTTTAGCATTGTGAGGTGATCCCCATCTTCCCTTAGGACACCTGAAAGGCTCCATCTGTCATGACTGCAGACTCAGGTGGGAGATAGGGCCAATTCACACATTCAATATGAATGAATGATAATTTGTTAATCTTTTGCAATAACAATAAATATAACTGGAAGTTAGATTATGTTCTCCCACACTCCAAAAGATTATCTCATATGCAAAGGGGTTACATACCTCCCACTTTAGAGTCCACTACAGAAGCTTTCTGTTTACAGTGAGGACAGAAGTCAAGTCTGGCTTTCCCAACACATCAGCCTCACCAGTGAGGGAGAGTGACCACTGCTGCCCTGTCTTACTCCCCCCTTGCCCGTCCATGGGCCCCTTGTGCTTGAGCCATAGGGAAAGAAGACTGTTAGCGTGAGGGCCATATTCCTACTGCCCCTGCAGCAGGCTCTAGGCAGTGGTCTGGATTCATTTGGAGACCTTGAGGTAGGGATGTGAGATGAGCAGGAAAAGTCAGGGGCAAGGCTAACTGGGAGGCACCCAGCAGAGCAGCATGCACACATACAGCTGATGCATGGACAGGCCCTGTAGTAAGCTTGCAGGGTCTGCCAGAGAGCAGGAAGTGCAGTTACGAAAGGTTGAGCCCATGCCACAAACTCAGGGAAGCTCAACGCAGGGCATGGAAAGAAGATGGTCAGTGATTCTCCTTCTCTGGAGCCCATCTACATTCGTAGACTAAGCCCCGCTGAGGCCAGTCCTCCAGCCACAGGCCCATAGCCTAGCCAGAGCCCCTCAGCAGGGAGCAACTACCTACTGGCCAGGCTGAGTCCTCTCCAGAGCAGCCAACTCTATGCCCTGTCCTCAGAAGGGTCCTTTGAGTCCAAGCCCAAGACAGGTGCTGGGAAGGAAGTACACAGCCTCATGGGATATGAAGGAAGCTCAGACAAGACATAGAGAACTGGTGCTCCCACGTCATCTACACACACCTAGATGGAGAGGCCAGGGCCTTGGCTTTTGCTCAGGAGGACAACGGCAGAGCCTTGTGTTTGCCATTCCTCGGATGGGGTAGGCAGGGGGGAGGCCAGCTTTGGGGTGTACATGTGTGCATGGCCCTAGCTGTATGGGGTGCCTATGCCTGTATATGTCTATAGGAGCATGTGAAGGTAAGAGGTTAACATTACAGCGCTCCATGTCCATGACACTTGTACCTGTGCTCTCACTTATATTCTTTAATTCTACACCAGAGATGTTCTGGAGTTGGAGAATCACTGTCCCTTTTAATAGCTTAGTGATGGCTGAGATTTACTGGGAGCTTCACTGAGCACTTACCATACCCCTCTGACTTTGGTGCTTTAGCATCTGTGTCTTACAGATGAGACAAGGAAACTGAGGACAAGAGAGGATGATACCTTGCTCAAGGTCAGCTGCAAAGTCAGAATACAAAAGAAGGCAGTCTGGTTCCAGAGTGTACGCATCCACCAGGGACACTGCCTCTCCCAGGAAACCAGGACATGCAGGGGCCAAGGAGCTCATCTGGGGTCACACCGAGAGAGGGACAGACATGAGACTCCCAGCCTTGCCATTTTTCCAAAAGCACACAGCCCCCAGGGCTTTGCCAGCACAGGGGCTGGTCAGTCTGGGAGAGGTCTGAGTACCAACTGCAGATCCTTAGACATGGACTGGCTTGATTATGCTCAGCTGGAAGAAAATATCATGTTTTTATCCACTTGTATGTGTCAGGCACTGTCCTGGGGCAAGATCATTGGGGCAGCCATGCAAGATAAGATCAGTACCTCCATTTATCACATGTGGACGTTACAGTCAAATGATGGGTCCTTATTCATGGAGCTCTGAGACCTGAACTCAAACTTCCTAAATCTTGCCCTTCTCCAGACCACAGCTGCCTTCTTGATATTGACCTTCTCTTTATTTATTTGGTGGGGGAGGAAAGAGAGGGAGGGAGGTGAGAGAGAAAGAGAAAGAGATTGAGAGAGGACATAAAGGAAGCTTCCAGTTCTAGACCAACCCAAGCATGAGCCAAATCTTTCACTGCAAACAGGGCAAAACTCTCAAATTTCAACCACGAGTTGGCCCTTAAAGAAATAGCTGCTCTTGTGTGTACGTGCAGGAAAGCTGGAAAAGCTGACCAGCAGGAGGTGGGTAAGAAAGCAGTGGGCCTCTGAACCAATATTTGTTGTTTCCAAATGTTGCCCAGTTGACACAGAAGCAAAGCAAACAAAGAGCCTCTGTCTGTTTTGAGCAGTTCCTCCTGTCCCCCACCCAGTGTCCTCCGCCTGACACCAGAGACTTCTCTGAGTCTAGGTCATCCTTGAGAAGCAGCAGCCTGGCAGCCTGAGAACCGACATTCACGAAACCAGTCACCCTGCAAGCCCGCTGGGTCGGGCCGTATGACCAGGGGGTTGGGGACTGGGCAGGGTACTTTTAGGAAAATGCCAGGCATTTTGAAATGCCACATGACACCACTGCTCACTCGCTCTCGCTCTCTCTCTCTTTCTCTCTCTCTCTCCTTCTCTCTCCCTTTCTCTATCTCTGTTCTACCTCTCAGAAGTCCTTGGACAATGAAGATTCTCAAGGTTTCCATTCTTTTCACAGGGGAGTCTGCAAAAGTACCTGTCTCATGAAGAATAGTCCAGGGCCAGGTGGAATGAATTCCATCAAACATTTAAGAAGAATTACAGCGTGGGGGTGGTGGCTCATGCCTGTAATCGTAGGGCTTTGGAAGCCTGAGGCAGGAGGATCGCTTGAGCTCACGAGTTCAAGACCAGCCTGGGCAATATAGTGAGAACTCGTCTCTACAAAAAATTTAAATCAGCTGGACACAGTGGCATGCACCTGTAGTGCCAGCTACCCAAGAGGCTAAGGTAAGAGGATTGCTTGAGCCCAGGAGTTCAAGGCTGCAGTGAACCAAGATCACAACACTGCATTCCAGCCTGGGCAACAAAGTGAGACCCTGTCTCTAAATAAAGAAAAAGGATTAAACCAATATATTCCTCCAGGAACAGAAAAGTAGGAACACTCCTTAACTAATGTTTTGAGGACAGTATGTATACTTAGAAAGGAAAAACTAACAAAGACATTATGACAAAGATAAAAAAAAAACTTCTATGACCTCAGATGCAAAATTTCTACACAAAAGATTAGCAAATAGAATCTAGCAAAATGTAAAAAAGATTAATAAATAATTACCAAATTGGGTTTATTCCAGGAATGTAAGCCATCTTTTCAAGTATCAATCACTATAATATATCATATTAGTGGAATAATAAAGGAAAACGGTATGACCCTATCACTCAGTATGGGAACATCATTTCATAAAATTCAATATCCATTCATAACAAAACCTCTTAGCAAATTTATTCGACAAACCTTTCTCAGTCTGATATCAAGTATTAGTGTACCATAAAAATCTACAGAAATCATACTTAATGTGGCATGCTGAATAAAGCTTTTCTGTTGAGATCAGTAATAAGACCAGAATGTTTACTATTATCATTTCTGGTCATCCTTTTTACTGGAGGCCCTTGCCAGTTTAGTCAGGCAAGAAAAAGAAATAGTAGGTAAAAGGATTGAAAAGGAAAAAAATAAATTCTCATCTTTATGCATAATAAATTGTATGTATATAAAATTCTGAAGAAACTAGAGTATACCTTAGAATAAATGAGTTAAAGCTGGGCATGATGGCTCATGTCTACAATCACAGAACTTTGGGAGGCTGAAGCAGGCAGCATCACCTGAGGTCAGGAGTTTGAGACCAGCATGGCCAACATAGCGAAACCCCTTCTCTACTAAAAATACAGAAATTAGCTAGGTGTAGTGGTGCACACCTGTAGTCCCAGCTACTCAGGAGGCTGAGGTGGGGGAATTGCTTGAATCTGGGAGGCAGAGGTTGCAGTGACCTGAGATTGTGCCACTACACTCCAGCCTGGGTGACAGAGTGAGACCCTGTCTCAAAAAAAAAAAAAAAAAAAAAAAAATAGAGCTGGATCAAGCTAGGTAAACACACAAAAGTCAATTGTATTTCTATACTCAAATTGAAAAAAAAAAAAACATGAAAAATGCTACCTAAAGTAACATAAGAAAAACAAATGCCTAGGATTAAATCTATCAAAAGACATCTAAAACTTTTATGTACCAGACTTTAAATTAAGAAACTCAAAGTAAATGGAAAACTATATCTTGAACAGGGAGTGGAAGACTTGATATTGTAAAAATTACAATTCTCCTCAAATTGATGTAGAAATTCAATGTACTCCCAATCAAATTCCAAATGTTTTTTCATGTAAATTAACAACATAATTCTAAAGTTTGTAAAAGAAAATGCAAAAGAGGCTGGGCACGGTGGCTTATGCCTGTAATACCAGCATTTTGGGAAGCCAAGGTGGGAGGATCACTTAAGATCAGGAGTTCGAGACCAGCTTGGCCAACATGGTGAAACCCCGTGTATACTAAAAATACAAAAATTAGCTGGGCATGGTAGCACGTACCTGTAGTCCTACCTACTCGGGAGGCTGAGGCATGAGAATCGAGAATCACTTGAATCCGGGAGGCAGAGGTTGCAGTGAGCTGAGATCATGCCACATTAGGTATTTCTCCTAATGCTATCCCTCCCTTAGCCCCCAACCCCCTGAGAGGCCCCAGTGTGTGATGTTCCCCTCCCTGTGTCCGTGTATTCTCATTGTTCAACTCCCACTTATGAGTGAGAACACGTGGTATTTGGTTTTCTGTTCCTGTGTTACTTTGCTGAGAATGATGGTTTTCACCTTCATCCACACCCCTGCAAAGGACATGAACTCATCCTTTTTTATGGCTGCATAGTATTCCATGGTGTATATGTGCCACATGTTATTTATCCAGTCTATCATTGATGGGCATTTGGGTTGGTTCCAAGTCTTTGCTATTGTGAATAGGGCCACAATAAACATACATGTGTTTGTGTCTTTATAGTAGAATGATTTATAATCCTTTGGGTATACACCCAGTAATGGGATTGCTGGGTCAAATGGTATTTCTGGTTCTAGATCCTTGAGGAATTGCCACACTGTCTTCCACAATGGTTGAACTAGTTTACACTCCCACCAACAGTGTAAAAGCATTCCTGTTTATCCACATCCTCTCCAGCATCTGTTGTTTCCTGACTTTTTAATGATTGCCATTCTAACTGGCATGAGATGGTATCTCATTGTGGTTTTGATTTGCATTTCTCTAATGACCAGTGATGATGAGCTTTTTTCCTTATGTTTGTTGGCTGCCTAAATGTCTTCTTTTGTGACATATCCTTTGCCCACTTTTTGATGGTTGTTCATATCCTTTGCCCACTTTTTGATGGGGTTTTTTTTTCTTGTAAATTTGTTTATGTTCCCTGTAGATTCTGGATATTAGCCCTTTGTCAGAGGGATAGATTGTAAAAATTTTCTCCCATTCTGTAGGTTGCCTGTTCACTCTGATGCTGGCTTCTTTTGCTGTGCAGAAGCTCTTTATTTTAATTAGATCCCATTTGTCAATTTTGGCTTTTGTCGCCATTGCTTTTGGTGTTTTAGACATGAAGTCTTTGCCCATGCCTATGTCCTGAAAGGTATTGCCTAGGTTTTCTTCTAGAGTTTTTATGGTTTTAGGTCTTACATTTAAGTCTTTAATCCATCTTGAGTTAATTTTTGTATACGGTGTAAGGAAGGGGTCCAGTTTCAGTTTTCTGCATATGGCTAGCCTGCTTTCCTAGCACCATTTATTAAATGGGGAATCTTTTCCCCATTGCTTGTTTTTGTCAGGTTTGTCAAAGATCAGATGGTTGTAGATGTGTGGCGTTATTTTTTGAGGCCTCTTTTCTGTTCCATTGGTCTATATCTCTGTTTTGGTACCAGTGCCCTGCTGTTTTGGTTACTGTAGCCTTGTAGTATAGTTTGAAGTCAGGTAGCGTGATGCCTCCAGCTTTGTTCTTTTGGCTTAGGATTGTCTTGGCTATGCAGGCTCTTTTTTGGTTCCACACGAAATTTAAAGTAGTTTTTTCCAATTCTGTGAAGAAAGTTAACGGTAACTTGATGGGGATAGCATTGAATCTATAAATTACTTTGGGCAGTATGGCCATTTTAACGATATTGATTCTTCCTATCCATAAGCATGGAATGTTTTTCCATTTGTTTGTGTCCTCTGTTATTTAGTTGAGCAGTGGTTTGTAGTTCTCCTTGAAGAGGTCCTTCACATCCCTTGTAAGTTGTATTCCTAGGTATTTTATTGTCTTTGTAGCAATTGTGAATGGGAGTCCACTCATGATTTGGTGCTGTGTTTGTCTATTATTGGTGTATAGGAATGCTTGTGATTTTTGCACATTGATTTTGTATCCTGAGACTTTGCTGAAGTTGCTTATCAGCTTAAGGAGATTTTGGACTGAGACGATGGGGTTTTCTGAATATACAATCACGTCATCTGCAAACAGAGAGAATTTGACTTCCTCTCTTCCTATTTGAATACCCTTTATTTCTTTCTCTTGCCTGATTGCCCTGATGAGAACTTCCAATACTATGTTGAATAGGAGTGGGAAGAGAGGGCATCCTTGTCTTGTGCCGGTTTTCAAAGGGAATGCTTCCAGCTTTTGCCTATTCAGTATGATATTGGCTGTAGGTTTGTCATAAATAGCTTTTATTATTTTGAGATATGTTCCATCAATACCTAGTTTATTGAGAGTTTTTAGCATGAAAGGGTGTTGAATTTTGCTGAAGGCCTTTTGTGCATCTATTGAGATAATCATGTGGTTTTTGTCATTGGTTCTGTTTATGTGATGGGTTATGTTTATTGATTTGCATATGTTGAACCAGTCTTGCATCCCAGGGATGAAGCCAACTTGATCATGGTGGATAAGCTTTTTGATGTGCTGCTGGATTCAGTTTGCCAGTATTTTATTGAAGATTTTCTCATTGATGTTCATCAGGGATATTGACCTGAAATTTTCTTTTTTTGTTGTGTCTCTGCCAGGTTTTGGTATCAGGATGATGCTGGCCTCATAAAATGAGTTGGGGGGAGTCCCTCTTTTTCTATGGTTTGGAATAGTTTCAGATGGAATGGTACCAGCTCTTCTTTGTACCTCTGGTAGAATTCAGATGTGAATCTTTCTGGTCCTGGGCTATTTTTTCTTGGTAGGCTATTAATTACTGCTTCTATTTCAGAACTTGTTATTGGTCTATGCAAGGATTTGACTTCTTCCTGGTTTCGTCTTGGGAGGGTGTATGTGTCCAAGAATTTATCCATTTCTTGTAAATTTTCTAGTTTATTTTCATAGAGGTGTTTATAGTATTCTCTGATGGTCGTTTGTATTTCTGTGGGATCAGTGGTGATATCCCCTTTATCATTTTTTATTGTGTCTATTTGACTCTTCTCTCTTTTATTCTTTATTAGTCTGGCTAGCGGTCCATTTTGTTAATCTTTTCAAAAAACCAGCTCCTGGATTCATTGATTTTTTGAAGGTTTTTTTTTTGTGTGTGTCTCTACCTCCCACAGCTCTGCTCTGATCTTAGTTATTTCTTGTCTTCTGCTAGCTTTTGAATGTGTTTGCTCTTGCTTCTCTAGTTCTTTTAATTGTGATGTTAGAGTGTCAATTTTAGATCTTTCCTGCTTTCTCCTGTGGACATTTAGTGGTATAAATTTCCCTCTAAACCCTGCTTTAGCTATGTCCCAGAGATTCTGGTACATTGTGTCTTTGTTCTCATTGGTTTCAAACAACTTATTTATTTCTGCCTTAATTTCGTTATTTACCCAGTAGTCATTCAGGAACAGTTGCTCAGTTTCCATGTAGTTGTGCAGTTTTGAGTGAGTTTCTTAATCCTGAGTTCTAATTTGATTGCACTGTGGTCTGAGAGACTGTTATGATTTCTCTTCTTTTGCATTTGCTGAGGAGTGTTTTACTTTCGATTATGTGTTCAATTTTAGAATAAGTGCGATGTGGTGCTGAGAAGGATGTATATTCTATTGATTTGTGGTGGAGAGTTCTGTAGATGTCTATTAGGTCCGCTTGGTCCAGAGCTGAGTTCAAGTCCTGAATATCCTTGTTAATTTTCTGTCTTGTTAATCTGCCTTATATTGACAGTGGGGTGTTAAAGTCTCCCACTATTATCGTGTGGGAGTCTAAGTCTCTTTGTCGGTCCCTAAGAACTTGCTTTATGAATCTGGGTGCTCCTGTATTGGGTGCGTATATATTTAGGATAATTAGCTCTTCTGGTTGCATTGATCTTTTTACCATTATGTAATACTCTTCTTTGTCTTTTTTTTAATCTTTGTTGGTTTAAAGTCTGTTTTATCAGAGACTAAGATTGTAACCCCTGCTTTTTTTTTTTTTGCTTTCCATTTGCTTGGTAAATCTTCTTCTATCCCTTTATTTTGAGCCTATGTGTGTCTTTGCACGTGAGATGGATCTCCTGAATATGAATACAGCACACTGATGGGTCTTGACTCTATCCAATTTGCCAGTCTGTGTCTTTTAATTGGGGGGCACTTAGCCCGTTTACATTAAGGTTAATATTGTTATGTGTGAATTTGATCCTGTCATTATGATGCTAGCTGGTTATTTTGCCTGTTAGTTGATGCAGTTTCTTCACAGTGTTGATGGTCTTTACAATTTGTTATGTTTTTGCAGTGGCTTGTACCGGTTTTTCCTTTCCATATTTAGTGCTTCCTCTATAAGCTCTTGTAAGGCAGGCCTGGTGGTGACAAAATCTCTCAGCAGTTGCTTGTCTGTAAAGGATTTTATTTCTCCTTCACTTAGGAAGCTTAGTTTGGATGGATATGAAATTCTGGGTTGAAAATTCTTTTCTTTAAGAATGTTGAATATTGGCCTCCACTCTCTTCTGGCTTGCAGGGTTTCTGCTGAGAGATTAGCTGTTAGTCTGATGGGCTTCCCTTTGTGGGTAACCCAACCGTTCTCTCTGGCTGCCCTTAACATTTTTTCTTCATTTCAATCTTGGTGAATCTGACGATTATGTGTCTTGTGGTTGGTCTTTTTGAGGAGTATCTTTGTGGTGTTCTCTGTATTTCCTGAATTGGAATGTTGGCCTGTCTTGCTAGGTTGGGGAAGTTCTCCTGGATAATATCCTGAAGAGTCTTTTCCAGCTTGGTTCCATTCTCCCTGTCACTTTCAGGTACACAAATCAAATGTAGGTTTGGTCTTTTCACATAGTCCCATATTTCTTGGAGGCTTTATTTGTTCTTTTTCATTATTTTTTCTCTAATCTTGTCTTCATGCTTTATTTCATTAAGTTGATCTTCAATCTCTGATATCCTTTCTTCTGCCTGATCAATTCGGCTATTGATATTTGTGTATGCTTCACAAAGTTCTCGTGCTGTTTTTCAGCTCCATCAGCTTATTTATGTTCTTCTTCAAACTGATTATTGTAGTTAGCAATTCCTCTAACCTTTTTTTCAAGGTTTTTAGCTTCCTTGCATTGGGTTAGAACATGCTTCTTTAGCTCGGAGGGGTTTGTTATTACCCACTTTCTGAAGCTTCTATTTCTGTCAATTCGTCAAACTCATTCTCTGTCCAGTTTTGTTCCTGGCTGGCGAGGAGTTGTGATCCTTTGGAGGAGAAGAGGTGTTCTGGCTTTCGGAATTTTCCACAATTATTTCTTTCTTTCTTTTTTTTTTTTTTTTTGAGATGGAGTCTTGCTCAGTTGCTCAGGCTAGAGTGCAGTGGTGTGATCTTGGCTCACTGCAACCTCTGCCTGCCAGGTTCAAGCAATTCTCTGTGTCAGCCTCCCGAGTCACTGGGATTACAGGCACCTGCCACCACGCTTGGCTAATTTTTGTATTTTTAGTAGAGATGGGGTTTCACCGTCTTGACCAAGCTGGTCTTGAACTCCTGACCTCGTGATCCACCCGCCTCAGCATCCCAAAGTGCTGGGACAACAGCACAATTATTTCTTATTATCATCTAATACTCAGTCAATATAGCAATTACCCTTGTTGTCTAAAAAAGTGTTAGGTTGTTCAAACTGGATCCCAAACAAGATCCACATGTTACATTTACCTCTTAAATCTCTTTCACTCTAAACAATCAGCAGCATTTTATGTTGCATACTTGTCAAATAAACTGGATCATTTGTCCTTGGGAATTTCCAACATTCTGGATTTGGCTGGTCTGTGTTCTCATGGTGTGATTTTGTATTTAACAGGTTTTTTTTTTTTTTTTAAGAAACTCTCCATATGGGTTTTTGTGGCATCACCACATGATTTGACTCAGGTTGTGCATTTTTGGCAGCAATATCACAGACACAATGCTGTGTTCTTAATGATTCACAGAATGAATTAGTACTATATTGATTGCAAAATGAGGATTTTCAGATATCACTTCTTCTATGCTTATTAATTAGCATTCTAAGGTAAGGAAGAACTTTCCTTTCTTCATCTGTTTAGTTTTTTCTATGACTTGTTTTTATCTGCATGGACTCGTGAGTTCCTGTTTTGTTTGGTGGGTTATAGCCAGTTACTGACATTATCTAGTTCAGTGCTCAAACTGTTGCACATGTGGCCAATTGGAGGCATTTCCAGCTGGCTCCTGCAGACCTGTGACAAGCCTCAACATTTTTTAAGCACTTCACTTTCTGATAGAACAAGACATTCAAGCCTACTTTGTATCTTCCCTGTACCAGCTCTGGGATCTCTATTTCTAGAATCTCCTTCTCTAAGGTGACGGACGTATCCTTTTAGTGGAGAACGGTATTTAGAAAGCAAATTCTGGGTGCCAGGTGTGGTAATTCTTGTTGCAGAATCATTGATACTAGGCTCTCCAGACAGAGCTAGGGGACACAGAAACACACATACATCTATACCTGTCCCACACCCTTACACAACCATGAGTTCACACTGATCCCTCAATTCTGACTGAACAGCACGGCAGATATTCTAGCTGGCTTCCTCCCCATATGTGCAGCTCCCTTCTCTGACCACGAGAAACTGCAGGCCCAGTGTGCTCACTATTTTCAGCTCTTTGCTCATTTCTCTTGTACGTAAACAACCTCCTGATCCTCCCACTGCCTGCTCCACCCCAGTCTCTCAGGAGCCACTGCCCATAGCCACCTCAAGCAAAGGAACGAGAATAGAATAAATACATTGTTTTTTAAGGAAGGAAAGAAAATGGAAACAAGAGAAAGGTAGGGAAATGAAAGAAGAAAGGGAGCAGCCAGCCTTTTAATCATCTCCTCTACAGGACTGTGAAGGGCAGATAGGATTGTGTGCAGAATGGAGGAATAACAGAGCAGAGATATTCAGCATTGTTCAATGTTACAAAGCCACGGGCTCCTTCTCCTCAACTCAGTCCTTCTTCTACAACTGGGACAGACCAGGAGCTGTCTGTTCTCATTTTAAGACAGAGACGTACCCGGCTAAGAAACCCCTTTTCTCATCACCATATTTTCAATCTCACCCAGTTCCACTTGACCCCCCAGGCTGACAGCTAGAAGGGCCACTGACCCTGGAGCCCAGCGCACTCTGGGAACTCTCATGTGTAAAGGAACAAAGGTCCCTGATCAAAGGCAGGTGTGCAGGAATGCTAGCCTTCCCTGACACACTGTTTACAGGACACCTGGGCAGGCTCAGCAAAGATGGGAAGAAGGTTAGTAGTCAGGGATGGGGACACACGAGTTTTGTGCCCCAAACTGTGAAATAGGCAGCCTGTGTCACAGCAGCTGCTTCAGCCCCTTCCTCCACAGGCCCCTCTCCCAGGTGAGATAGCAGATGCTCAGGAGTGGAAAGAAAGGCTGTGAAATTTTGACAGCATGGCATAAAGTGGGCTGGGACAACAGGTGTCAAATAATTTGGATTTTAAACAAAAGAATAAATTCTGATAGATGAATGGGCCCCCAGAAGTGGGATTTATTCCTAGATCTGAATTTGGAAATAATCTTCACACTGCAAGGCAGGAACATAGCATTGGTAGAAGTGGCACTCAGTAAACACAGGACAGGATCATAACTGCACGAATTAGGACAAGAGAAGATCCTGGCCCTGGTTCTCCCTGACTGAAGACACCACTAAAGCTACAGTGGCTTGGTCATTCACTTCTATACACCAAGACTTTCAGGCTGGACAGTGAATTAGGCAAGTCACCCAAGCTCTCAGTGCCCCAATTCCCCATCTAGAAAATGAGGATCATAATGTGTCCGGAATTGGTGGGTTCATTGGTCTTGCTGAGTTCAAGAACGAAGCTGCAGACCCTTGCAGCGAGTGTTACACTTCTTAAAGATGGTGTGTTGAGAGTTTGTTCCTTCTGATGTTCAGACGTGTCTGGAGTTTCTTCCTTCTGGTGTGCTGGTGGTCTTGCTGACTTCAGGAATGAAGCTGCAGACCTTCATGATGACTGTTACAGCTCATAAAGGTAGTGTGGACCCAAAGAGTGAGCAGCAGCAAGATTTATTGCAAACAGCAAAAGAATAAAGCTTCCACACTGTGAAAAGGAACCGGAGTGGGTTGCCGCCGCTGGCTCTGGTGGCCTGCTTTTAGTCCCTTATTTGGCCCCACCCACACCCTGCTGATTGGTCCATTTTACAGAGAGCTGATTGGTCCATTTTATAGAGTGCTGATTGGTCCATTTTACAGAGTGCTGATTGGTCCGTTTTGCCAGCATGCTGATTGGTGCATTTACAAACCTTTAGCTAGACACAGAGCACTGATTGGTGCATTTATGATCCTTTAGCTAGACAGAAAAGTTCTCCAAGTCCCAACCCGACCCAGAAGCCCAGCCAGCTTCACCTCTCAATAATGCCTGCTTCATAGAGTTATTGTGAGATCTAAGTTAGTAATTACTGTAAATCACCTAGTACAGTATCCAGCACCTTAGCATTTTTCCTCTAATTTTTATTTATATCCTGACCAATATCTTCCCCTTCTAAGTCCCATGTGCACAGCTCCTGAGCCCAGCCCCTCAGGTCCCACTACATCAAGGACCCTGCAAGGATGCTGACCACTAAGTCCTAGGAAGTCCATCACAGAGAACAGAGCAGACAGATCCTAGCACGACTTTTTCTCTGTATACTAGTTCCCTATGCCCACTTTCTATTAACAGTCACCTGTCCATTCATTCACTGAGTATTGTCACATGCAATCCGTACAGTAATAAAATGGCCATGGGATTGGAGTCAAAGACTCTTGGGTTTGGATGTTAGACCACTGAGTAGCTGCATCATACCGGACAAGTTACTTAACTACTCTGAGGCTCTGTTTTCTCATTAGTAATAGGAGTACAAATGTCTACCTTGTCATTCTGAAGATTGCTCACATTGCTATTAGATTGCTTGCTCTGTCTGACCAATAGATGGTAATGACACCAATAGATGGTGATGACAACTATCATTATTACAGAACACCCAACATAGACTACATACCAAATACACACTCAGTGAACTAATGAAGTTATTCTGTGTGACTGCTTTATGTCTCCCTCCATTGCTACTGGGCCCTTTGGCAAAATACACCCTGAGAGACCATTTAGTATAGAGAAGTGGTTTTACAGAGACAAAAGCTGAGCTCAGCTGGAGGACATAACTGGTAGGCTGTCCAGCAAGATGGAAAGCTAGAATCTAGGACTATGAACTCAATAGCCTGAGCTGTCCCCACTGTCCTGTGACACACTTTCTTGAAAAGTGTTATTCACAATTTCTTCCAACATTATTTAAGGATTGTACTTCCCATTGCTCCTTCACCAAGACAGGTCAAGTCCCAAGACCTTCAGATAGGCCCATGAGCTGAATCAGCTCTGTTCAGCTGGTTAAGCTGAACAGAGTCCAGTGCTCCTAGGGCCAAAGTAAACTGATCACTGATCCTTCTACTGCCTCCAGAGCAAACTCCCTTGTTTAATGTCCTCAGGGTCCATGGAAAAAGAAGATCAAAGTTCACCAGTTTTCTCAGCTGTCCAAAGTAAATCTCTGACCTATACAGATTTGCACATAATTGGTGTCAACTGTTGGTTTCTACAATGGAATGATTTTACCCTTTTAGTTGTTTTAAATATTCCTCACAGATAGGCCTTTTAAGTACATATATGTAAAGTGTATACATGTACAATTTAATAAGACTTACCAACCCCCTAGGGTAGCATCTACTTAAAATCAGATCAACAAATCTCCATCCCTACACTTCTACCACTCAGGGAAAGGCAGTGTGAGGTCACAGAAGAATCACTGAACTGAAGCTATGAATGCACAAAAATTGTATGTAAACATGTGTGTGTATGCATGCTTGTGTGTGTGTTACTAGAATGAGAGTTCCTGGCTTTTATTAATCTTCAAAGGGATCCATTAGTATCCCAAATATATTGAAATGTTAAACATTAATTATTTGCTCTGGCTTTCTTTCCAAGTTCTTAGAATTGGGCCAAAGCAGAGGTGGGGTTCTTGACAGCTCTCCCCCAGTGCCATTGAAAGACACCTGTTGGACCAGGGTCTACAGGCTCCTGCCTCAGGTCTGTGCCACTTAGGACTGCAAGGTTGACTCTCCTGGTATAGAAAATTGGTGGTAGAACCACAAGCCCACCATAGCCAGCAGTCTCTGGGCTTTGGATAACAGAGTCTGAAGATTTGTAGCAGGTGAAACTCCAGGGCAGAGTCTTCCAGAAGCCCAGCATAAAGGATAGGCATGCCCATGGCTTCCTGAGGGAAAACTTCAAGGAGAGAACATAGGACTTGATGTGAAAATGCCATTTCCAGAAGGAGTGAGGTCCTGTACCCAGAAACTCCTGGGTAGGAAGCTCATGAGCCAGGGGCCCTTCCTGTCCCCTCTAGGACTGAGTTCTAGGCTGGAGAGAAGATCTCCCTTCTGCTGGGTTCTTCAGCTCTGGCAACTAAATGAGCTGGAAGAGTCAATCTGGTAGCTCACTGGGTAGATGAGGAACTTGAGATAGAAGCTCATTTCGCTAGATGTGCTGATATCAATGTAGGGACACAAGAAACATGAAAAAGCAAGAGAATATGACACCACAATAAATGTCCAGTAAGAGGTCACAAAGAAAGGGGAATTTACAAAATACCTGAAAAGAAATTTAAAAATATTGATCTTAAGGAAGCTCAGTGGGATACAAGAGAACACAGACAAACAATTCAATGAAATCAGGAAAACAATCCATGATCTGAATGAAAAAAACCAACAAAGAGATACCATATAAAAGAACCAAACGGGGGGGAGGAGCCAAGATGGCTGAATAGGAACAGCTCCAGTCTACAGCTCCCAGCGTGAGCGATGCAGAAGACGGGTGATTTCTGCATTTCCATCTGAGGTACCGGGTTCATCTCACTAGGGAGTGCCAGACAGTGGGCGCAGGACAGTGGGTGCAGTGCACTGTGCGCGAGCCAAAACAGGGCGAGGCATTGCCTCACTCAGGAAGTGCAAGGGGTCAGGGAGTTCCCTTTCCTGGTCAAGGAAAGGGGTGACAGATGGCACTTGGAAAATCAGGTCACTTCCACCCGAATACTGCGCTTTTCCGATGGGCTTAAAAAATGGCACACCAGGAGATTATATCCCGCACCTGGCTCGGAGGGTCCTATGCCCACGGAGTCTCGCTGATTGCTAGCACAGCAGTCTGAGATCAAACTGCAAGGCAGCAGCGAGGCTGGGGGAGGGGCGCCCGCCATTGCCCAGGCTTGCTTAGGTAAACAAAGCAGCTGGGAAGCTCAAACTGGGTGGAGCCCACCACAGCTCAAGGAGGCCTGCCTGCCTCTGTAGGCTCCACCTCTGGGGGCAGGGCACAGACAAACAAAAAGACAGCAGTAACCTCTGCAGACTTCAATGTCCCTGTCTGACAGCTTTGAAGAGAGCAGTGGTTCTCCCAGCACGCAGCTGGAGATCTGAGAACGGACAGACTACCTCCTCAAGTGAGCCCCTGACCCCTGACCCCCAAGCAGCCTAACTGGGAGGCACCCCCCAGTAGGGGCAGACTGACACCTTACACGGCCGGGTACTCCTCTGAGACAAAACTTCCAGAGGAACAATCAGACAGCAGCATTAGTGGTTCACAAAAATCCGCTGTTCTGCAGCCACTGCTGCTGATACCCAGGCGAACAGGGTCTGGAGTGGACCTCTAGCAAACTCAAACAGTCCTGCAGCTGAGGGTCCTGTCTGGTAAAAGGAAAGCTAACAAACAGAAAGGCCATCCACACCAAAAACCCATCTGTACATCACCATCATCAAAGACCAAAAGTAGATAAAACCACAAAGATGGGGAAAAAACAGAGCAGAAAAACTGGAAACTCTAAAAAGCAGAGCGCCTCTCCTCCTCCAAAGGAATGCAGTTCCTCACCAGCAACAGAACAAAGCTGGATGGAAAATGACTTTGACGAGTTGAGAGAAGAAGGCTTCAGACAATCGAACTACTCCAAGCTACAGGAGGAAATTCAAACCAAAGGCAAAGAAGTTTAAAACTTTGAAAAAAATTTAGATGAATGTATAACTAGAATAACCAATACAGAGAAGTGCTTAAAGGAGCTGATGGAGCTGAAAGCCAAGGCTCGAGAACTACGTGAAGAATGCAGAGGCCTCAGGAGCTGATGCAATCAACTGGAAGAAAGGGTATCAGTGATGGAAGATGAAATGAATGAAATGAAGTGAGAAGGGAAGTGTAGAGAAAAAAGAATAAAACGAAATGAACAAAGCCTCCAAGAAATATGGGACTATGTGAAAAGACCAAATCTGCATCTGATTGGTGTACCTGAAAGTGACAGGGAGAATGGAACCAAGTTGGAAAACACTCTGCAGGATATTATCCAGGAGAACTTCCCCAATCTAGCAAGGCAGGCCAACATTCAGATTCAGGAAATACAGAGAATGCCACAAAGATACTCCTCAAGAAGAACAACTCCAAGACACATAATTGTCAGATTCACCAAAGTTGAAATGAAGGAAAAATGTTAAGGGTAGCCAGGGAGAAAGGTCGGGTTACCCACAAAGGGAAGCCCATCAGACAAACAGCTGATCTCTCAGCAGAAACTCTACAAGCCAGAAGAGAGTGGGGGCCAATATTCAACATTCTTAAAGAAAAGAATTTTCAACCCAGAATTTCATATCCAGCCAAACTAAGCTTCATAAGTGAAGGAGAAATAAAATACTTTACAGACAAGCAAATGCTGAGAGATTTTGTCACCACCAGGCCTGCCCTAAAAGAGTTCCTGAAGGAAGCACTAAACATGGAAATGAACAACCGGTACCAGCCGCTGCAAAATCATGCCAAAATGTAAAGACCATCGAGACTAGGAAGAAACTGCATCAACTAACAAGCAAAATAACCAGCAAACATCATAATGACAAACTCACACATAACAAGATTAACTTTAAATGTAAATGGACTAAATGCTCCAATTAAAAGACACAGACTGGCAAATTGGATAGTCAAGACCCATCAGTGTGCTGTATTCAGGAAACCCATCTCACGTGCAGAGACACACATAGGCTCAAAATAAAAGGATGGAGGAAGATCTACCAAGCAAATGGAAAACAAAAAATGGCAGGGGTTGCAATCCTAGTCTCTGATAAAACAGACTTTAAACCAACAAAGATCAAAAGAGACAAAGAAGGCCATTACATAATGGTAAAGGGATCAATTCAACAAGAAGAGCTAACTATCCTAAATATATATGCACCCAATACAGGAGCACCCAGATTCATAAAGCAAGTCCTGAGTGACCTACAAAGAGACTTAGACTCCCACACAATAATAATGGGAGACTTTAACACCCCACTGTCAACATTAGACAGATCAACGAGACAGAAAGTTAACAAGGATACCCAGGAATTGAACTCAGCTCTGCACCAAGTGGACCTAATAGACATCTACAGAACTCTCCATCCAAAATCAACAGAATATACATTTTTTTCATCACCACACCACACCTATTCCAAAATTGACCACATAGTTGCAAGTAAAGTTCTCCTCAGCAAATGTAAAAGAACAGAAATTATAACAAACTGTCTCTCAGACCACAGTGCAATCAAACTAGAACTCAGGATTAAGAAAGTCACTCAAAACTGCTCAACTACATGGAAACTGAACAATCTGCTCCTGAATGACTACTGGGTACATAATGAAATGAAGGCAGAAATAAAGATGTTCTTTGAAACCAACGAGAACAAAGACACAACATACCAGAATCTCTGGGACGCATTCAAAGCAGTGTGTAGAGGGAAATTTATAGCACTAAATGCCCACAAGAGAAAGCAGGAAAGATCCAAAATTGACACCCTAACATCACAATTAAAAGAACTAGAGAAGCAAGAGCAAACACATTCAAAAGCTAGCAGAAGGCAAGAAATAACTAAAATCAGAGCAGAACTGAAGGAAATAGAGACACAAAAGACCCTTCAAAAAATTAATGAATCCAGGAGCTGGTTTTCTGAAAAGATCAACAAAATTGATAGACCGCTAGCAAGACTAATAAAGAAAAAAAGAGAGAAGAATCAAATAGATGCAATATAAAATGATAAAGGGGATATCACCACCAATCCCACAGAAATACAAACTACCATCAGAGAATACTACAAACACCTCTACGCAAATAAACTAGAAAATCTAGAAGAAATGGATAAATTCCTTGACACATACACTCTCCCAAGACTAAACCAGGAAGAAGTTGAATCTCTGAATAGACCAATAACAGGATCTGAAATTGTGGCAATAATCAATAGCTTACCAACAAAAAAAAGTCCAGGACCAGATGGATTCACAGCCGAATTCTACCAGAGGTACAAGGAGGAACTGGTACCATTCCTTCTGAAACTATTCCAATCAATAGAAAAAGAGGGAATCCTCCCTTACTCATTTTATGAGGCCAGCATCATCCTGATACCAAAGCCTGGCAGAGACACAATCAAAAAAGAGAATTTTAGACCAATATCCTTGATAAACATTGATGCAAAAATCCTCAATAAAATACTGGCAAACCGAATCCAGCAGCACATCAAAAAGCTTATCCACCACAATCAAGTTGGCTTCATCCCTGGGATGCAAGGCTGGTTCAATATACACCAGTCGATAAATGTAATCCAGCATATAAACAGAACCAAAGACAAAAACCACATGATTATCTCAATAGATGTAGAAAAGGCCTTTGACAAAATTCAACAACCTTCATGCTAAAAACTCTCAATAAATTAGGTATTGATGGGACATATCTCAAAATAATAAGAGCTATCTATGACAAACCCACAGCCAATATCATACTGAATGGGCAAAAACTGGAAGCATTCCTTTTGAAAACTGGCACAAGACAGGGATGCCCTCTCTCACCACTCCTATTCAACATAGTGTTGGAAGTTCTGGCCAGGGCAATTAGGCAGGAGAAGGAAATAAAGGGTATTCAATTAGGAAAAGAGGAAGTCAAATTGTCCCTGTTTGCAGATGACATGATTGTATATCTAGAAAACCCCATTGTCTCAGCCCAAAATCTCCTTAAGCTGATAAGCAACTTCAGCAAAGTCTCAGGATACAAAATCAATGTACAAAAATCACAAGCATTCTTATACACCAATAACAGACAAACAGAGAGCCAAATCATGAGTGAACTCCCATTCACAATTGCTTCAAAGAGAATAAAATGCCTAGGAATCCAACTTACAAGGGACGTGAAGGACCTCTCCAAGGAGAACTACAAACCACTGCTCAACGAAATAAAATAGGATACAAACAAATGGAAGAACCTTCCATGCTCATGGGTAGGAAGAATCAATATCGTGAAAATGGCCATACTGCCCAAGGTAATTTATAGATTCAATGCCATCCCCATCAAGCTACCAATGACTTTCTTCACAGAATTGGAAAAAACTACTTTAAAGTTCATATGGAACCAAAAAAGAGCCCGCATCGCCAAGTCAATCCTAAGCCAAAAGAACAAAGCTGGAGGCAACACGCTACCTGACTTCAAACTGTATTACAAGGCTACAGTAACCAAAACAGCATGGTACTGGTACCAAAACAGAGATATAGACCAATGGAACAGAACAGAGCCCTCAGAAATAATGCCGCATATCTCCAACTATCTGATCTTTGACAAACCTGACAAAAACAAGCAATGGGGAAAGGATTCCCTATTTAATAAATGGTGCTGGGAAAACTGGCTAGCCATATGTAGAAAGCTGAAACTGGATCCCTTCCTTACACCTTATACAAAAATTAATTCAAGATGGATTAAAGACTTACATGTTAGACCTAAAACCATAAAATCCCTAGAAGAAAACCTAGGCAATACCATTCAGGACATAGGCATGGGCAAGGACTTCATGTCTAAAACACCAAAAGCAATGGCAACAAAAGCCAAAATTGACAAATAGGATCTAATTAAACTAAAGAGCTTCTGCACAGCAAAAGAAACTACCATCAGAGTGAATAGGCAGCCTACAAAATGGGAGAAAATTTTCGCAACCTACTCATCTGACAAAGGGCTAATATCCAGAATCTACAATGAACACAAACAAATTTACAAGAAAAAAACAAACAACCCCATCAAATGTAGGCAAAGGATATGAACAGACACTTATCAAAAGAAGACATTTATGCAGCCAAAAAACACATGAAAAAATGCTCATCATCACTGGCCATCAGAGAAATGCAAATCTAAACCACAATGAGATACCATCTTACACCAGTTAGAATGGTGATCATTAAAAAGTCAGGAAACAACAGGTGCTGGAGAGGATGTGGAGAAATAGGAACACTTTTACACTGTTGGTGGAACTGTAAACTAGTTCAACCATTGTGGAAGTCAGTGTGGCAATTCCTCAGGGATCTAGAACTAGAAATACCATTTGACCCAGCCATCCTATTACTGGGTATATACCCGAAGGACTATAAATCATGCTGCTATAAAGACACATGCACACATATATTTATTGTGGCACTATTCACAATAGCAAAGACTTGGAACCAACCCAAATGTCCAATAGTGATAGACTGGATTAAGAAAATGTGGCACATATACACCATGGAATACTATGCAGCCATAAAAAATGATGAGTTCATGTCCTTTGTAGGGACATGGATGAAATTGGAAATCATCATTCTCAGTAAACTATCGCAAGGACAAAAAACCAAACAGCACATGTTCTCACTCATAGATGGGAATTGAACAATGAGAACACATGGACACAGGAAGGGGAACATCATACTCTGGGGACTGTGGTGGGGTGGGGAGAGGGGGAGGGATAGCATTAGGAGATATACCTAATGCTAAATGACGAGTTAATGGGTGCAGCACACCAGCATGGCACATGTATACATATGTAACTAAGCTGCAGATTGTGCACATGTACCCTAAAACTTAAAGTATAATAATAATAATAATAATAAAAGAACCAAACAGATATTGTGAACTGAAAAAATTCAATGAATAAAATAAAATAATACAATTAAGTGCTTCATCAACAGACTAAATCAAGCAAAAGAAAGAAGTTCTGAACTTGAAGATAGTTATTTTAAAGTAACCCAGTCAGAGAGAGAAAAAAAAAACAAGAATAAAAAGGAATGAAGAAACCCTATGGTACTCATGGGACACCATTCAGTGAACAGATATTCACATTATAGAAATATCAGATGAGAAGAGATAAAGAAAGTCACAGAAAACCAATTTAATGAAATAATAGCTAAAAACTTCTCAAATATAGTAAGAGATATGAACATCCAGATTCAGGAGACCCAAAGGTCTCCATCTAGATTCAACCCAAAAAGATTCTCTCTGAGGAACGTTATAAGCAAACTGTCAAAAGTCAAAGACAGTGAAAATTCTAAAAGCCACAAGAGAAGAGTGTCAAGTCACATATAAGGGAATTCCTATCAGACTATCAGCATATTTCTCAGCAGAAACTTTGCAGACCGGGAGAGAATGGCATGACATATTCAAAGTGCTGAGAGGAAAAAAAAACTGTCAACCAAGAATATTGTGTCCCACAAAGTTATCCCTCAGAAATGAAGAAGAAATAAAGTCCTTCACAGACAAGCAAAAGTTAAGAGAATTCATCACTGCTAAGACCAGCCTTACAAGAAATGTTTATAGGAGTGCTACAACAAGAAACACAAGGATGATAATTACTGTCATTAAAAACACATTAAAATATAAAACTTACCAGTAGAAGTAATTTCATAAATCAAACTAAGAATACTCCATGATATAATGGTGCTATGTAAAACTCTCAGTCTTCTAGTATGAAGATTTAAAGTTAAATGGTTAAAAAACAACTACAAGTAGTGGCTGAGGAACACATCATAGATAAAGAAGTAAATTAGGGCAACAAAAATATTAACTGTGGGAGGGAAAATGCGTACTTTTATGCAGCCAAAGTTAAGTTGCTATCAGCTTAAAATTGTCTATTATACTTACAAGACTGACATTAGCCCCATGGTAACCACAGATAAATAAATCACAGCAGATACAAAAATAAGAAAGAGAAACCACAGAAAACCACCAAACCACAGAAGTAAACAAAAAAAGAGGAATAAAGAAACAAAGAATCTACCAAACTACCAGAAAACAATTAACAAAAATGTCAGGAGTAAGTTCTTATCTATCAATAACAGCCTTTGAATGTAAATGGGTTACATTCTCAAATTAAAAGATAGAGGGTGGCTAAGTAAATAAGACTCAACTATGTGCTCTCTACAAGAGACTCACCTCACCATTAAAGACAAACATACACTGAAAGTGAAAAGATGGAAAAAGATATTCCACGCAAATAGAAACCAGAAGCAAGCAGAAGTAGCCATATAACATCAGATAAAATAGACATTAAGTCACAAATTGTAAAAAGAGGCCAGGCATGGTGGCTTATGCCTGTAATCCCAGCACTTTGGGAGGCCAAGGCAGGGAGATTGCTTGAGCTCAGGAGTTTGAGATCAGCCTATGCAACATGGTGAAACCCAGTCTCCACAAAAAATACAAAAAAATTAGCCGAGCTTGGTGGCAAGCATCTGTAGTCTCAGCTACTCAGGAAACTGAGGTGGGAGGATGGCTTGACCCCAGGAGGCAGAGGTTGCAGTGAGCCAAGTTCGTATCACTGCACTCCAGCATGGGTGACACAGCCAGACCCTGTCTCAAACAACAGCAACAACAACAAAAACAACCTATAAAAAGAGACAAAGAAGGTCATTATATAATGATATTAATGATGAAGGGATCAATTCAACAAGAAGATATAACAATTGTAAGTAGATATGCATCCAATAGTGGAGCACCCAAATATATAAAGCAAATATTATTACACCTAAATGGAGAGATAAACTGTAATATAGTGATAATAGAGGACTTCAACACTCAACTTCCAACAATGAACAGATTATTTAGACAAAAAATAAGCAAAAAGAAAAAAGACTTTAACTGCATCATAGATCAAATTGGCCTAAAAGATATTTACAGAACATTCCATCCAACAGCTGCAAAGTATGCATTCTTCTCAGCTGCACATGGGACATTCTCTAGGATATATCACATTAGGTCACAAAACAAGTCTTAACAAATTTAAGAAGACAGACATCATACAAAGTATTTTTTCTAACCACAATGGTATACAACTAAAAATCAACAGTAAGAAAAACTTCAGAATCTTTACATATATATTAAACATCATGCTTCTAAACAACTGGTGAGTCAATGAAGAAATTAAAAAGGAAAATTTAAAAATTCCTTAAGACAAATGAGAATGGAAGCACATCCTACTAAAACCTATGAGACACAGCAAAAGCAGTTGTAAGAGGGAAATTTTTAGCAATAAACATCTACATCAAGAAAGAAGATTTCTAATAAACAACCTAACTGTGCACCTCGAAGAACTAGAGAAACAAGAACAAACTAAACCTGAAATTGGTAGAAGGAAGAAAATAATAAAACTCTGAGCAGAAATAAATGAAATAGAGATTAAAGAAACAGTTCAAAAAAATTAACAAAACAAAGATTTGGTTTTTTGAAAAGGTAAACCAAATTGAGAAACCTTTAGCTAAACAAAGAAAACAAGAGAAGATTCAAATGAATAAAATCAGAAATGAAAGAGGAGACATTATAACTGATACCACAGAAATATGAAACATCATAAGAGACTGTTATGAATAATTATATGCCAACAAATTTGATAACATAGAAGAAATAGGTAAATTACTGGACACATAAAAACTACCAAGATTAAATTAAGAAGAAATAGAAAATAGGCACAGACCAGTAATAAGTGAGAAAATTGAATCAGTAATAAAAAATCTTCCATCAAAGAAAAGCCCAGGACCCAATGGCTTCACTGCTAAATTCCACTAAACATTTAAAGAAGAACTAACATTAATTATCCTCCAACTATTTCAGAAAATTGAAGAGGAGAGAATATTTTCAAACTCATTTTATAAGGCCAGAATTATCCTGATTCCAAAACCAGACAAGGACACAACAATAAAAGAAAACTACAGATCAACACCTTTAATGAATATAGATGCAAACATTTCAAGAAGATACTAGTAAATGAAATCAAATGGCACATTAAAAAGATCATTCACTATAATCAAGTGGGATTCATCCCAGAAATGCAAGGATGATTTAACATAGACAAATCAGCAAATGGGATACACCACATTAATAGAATAAAAGACAAAACCATATGATTATTTGAATAGACACAAAAAAGGCATTTGATAAAATTCAACCTCACTTCATGATAAAAACTGAACAAATTAAGTACAGAAAGTATGTACCTCAACACAATAAAGACCATCTATTACAGACCCATAGCTAACATCATACTGAAGGAGGAAAAGCTGAAACCTTTCCCTTTAAGATCAGGAAGAGATCAAGGATGCCCACTTTCACCACTTCTATTCATCTTAATATTGGAAATACTAGTAACAACAGTTAGGAAGGAGAAAAAATAGGGAAAAGGCATCCAATTTGGAAAGAGGGAAGTCAAATTATCATTGGAGGAGTCATAATCCTATATAAAGACAACCCTAAAAACTCCATCAAAAAAACTTAGAGCTAATAAACTATTTAGTAAAGTTGCAGAATATGAAATCAGCATACAAAAATCAGTATCATTTTCATACGTAATAATAAACTAAAAAAGAAATCAAGAAAATAATTCCATTTACAATAGCTACCAAAAAAGATACCTAGGAATAAACTTAATCAATGGGGTGAAGGATCTCTACACTAAAAACTATAAAACTGTGATGAAGAAAATTGAGGACACAAATAAACGGGAAGACATCCCATGTTCATGGATTGGAAAAATTAACATTGTAAAAATGGCCATACTACACAAAGCAATCTGTAGAATTAATGTAATCCCTCTCAAAATAACAACGGCATTCTTCATGGAAGTAGAAAAAAAAATTGTAAAATTTATATGGAATCACTAAAGACCCCAAATAGCCAAAACAATCCTGAGCATAAAGAACAAAGCTGGGGGAATCACAGTACCTGACTTTTACTATACTACAGGAGTGGGAGGGAGACACTGCAAGGAACACACTTTGAGCCTCATACCCCTTCCCCACATGCCCAACACTTCCACACCAACACCTGCAATGCCCATGCAATCCCTGGGAATTAGAGGGGAAAATGTCATGGACAAAGAAAACTGCTTACTTATTTCTATTATGGATAACCATTGTTTGGGTCCTTATTTTAAATACTAATTAGTCTCTCCAGAGGAGGTGCTTGTGTTCTCCCGTTAACAGGGATGTGCAAGGGGTGACTCTCTGATTGGATCCAAACTCACAATATCGGAGATTAAAATCAGCATGAAAGGTGATTTTGCAGGAATTTTATCACACTCCTATGTCTACTCAGGATTAATGAAGTGAATGTATATCACCATACATTTGTTCCCCTAATCCCATGAAAAATGTTTCTCTGGGTTCAAGGTACATTCTTTTTAAGAATGCTGAGCACATCCAAAATCAGTGTTATGATACTTAGGTGGAAATGGCTAGCAATTGTCAGGAGCACCTCTCCAGTTTTCTCTCCTATCTTCAGGTCCCTCTGTACCTAGCTAGGATCAATCACTCCCATTCACATTTCCTAAGCTCCACCACCCTATTTCTTTCCTTCATGCGGCTTCATAGAATCCCAGTCCTGAATGAGCATGATCCCTTGTCTTACATGTGTCTCTATCTCAGGGCAAGGTAGGTAAACAAAAAGAAAGCTTCCTGATCCTTAACTTCACCTCAGCGTTCCTGCTTTCCTTTCTCTACTCTAGACTAATGGTTCTCAAAGTTGGAGGTGAGGAACCAGCAGCATCAGTGTTGGCTGGAAACTTGTTGGAAATGCAAATTCTGGGGCTCTGGAGGTGGGGCCCAGGGACCTGTGCCTTAACAAGACCTCCAGGAGATTCTGATCCGTTCTCAAGCATGAGGACCACTGCTTTAGACAGCTGCCTCCCTGCTCTGTAGAGCAAACATTTTCCCACTTTCCACAAACTTCTGCCTCTCCACATCACCCTACCCCACAACATTCATACACTGACCTGTGCTCCTGCTTCCCAGAGAAAACACAGAAATCATTATGTGGCTTTTTCTCAGCATCCCTCCAACAGATCTGCCAGCCTGCATCTCCAGTGCCCTCTTCTGCCGTCCAGGTACAGAGGAGGGAAGGTCTCCCTCCCAACAAACATGTCCTCACCAGGGACCCTGCCCTCACTCTTGGCAACCTTATGCTACAGCTATACTCTTTCTCTTACTCAATTAGAACCTTTCCCTGTTCACTGGGCTCTTTTCATCACATTTATATGTCTTTTCATTTTACAAAAACAACAAACCCTGCATTTATCCCACCCTGTTCTCCAGCAATGGGCTTCTCTTCCCACTCATACAAATACCTAAAAGAAATCATCCTCACTCACCATCAGCACCCCTTCCCACCACTCTCCCTTCCCACCACTCTCCTGGACCCTTGCCCATCCAGCGTCCAGGACTCACTCATGATTAAACGTGCTCCCATCAGGGAGCACAGGGGCCAGTTCTTGGCATATATTTTATTGGGTCTCTCAAGTTCATTCTTTCCCCAGTGATTTGAAATGTCACCTTTGTTACAGACCAAATGGCAATATATCCATGAATTTCTCTTGGACCTCAATTCTTTCCACTTATTTGTCATTCTTGCACTTAAACCATCATTACATCATTATAATGTGATTTTTGTATCTAGGAAAACAAAATTCCCTTTGTGTATTCAGTTCTTGTTTGGTCCCTCAAGCATTGTTACTTTGTTGAGAACCAACTCCCCCCACCCTGGCCGCCTCAATCCATGTGGTCACAGTGGAGGCAGCTGTCACCTTACAATGTGACTTCACTGCATGAGTTGTGTGAACAGGAAGCTTTCGCCCAGACTGTTGTGTCAATCCCCCTTCCTGAGCATTGGGACGAATACGCTATGGTCTTTGTTTGACTGCTCCTTTATAACTGATGAACTGTAACAATGTTGGGACTGCTGGTTGCAAACATTTCCCTCCAGGTAGCCTGAGAAACCAAAACCCGCCGGGCAGGGAAGAAGAAAAATGAGGCAGATGTGCAGAGAAAGAGAAGCAGACGGGAGAAGCAGGGTGTATCCCCTTATATTAAAAAATCATGTGTTGTCTATTTGGAATTCTAATTTAACTGGACATCCTGAATTGTATGTGGCAACCCTACCCTTAAAGAATTTTTGTTGGCCTCCTAGGCTCAGGTATCAGCCCTTTCAAGGAGGGAGCACCCAGAGCACCTGTCAAGACAGTGCCCTTGGTGTAAGCTGCTTCACATGAGGTTTTCTCACTTACAACCAACGGGGTCCTTGTTCATTCTACAGAAGAAAAGAGACATGAAGCAAGGTAAGTAGATGAAATATATAGTAAGCTAGAGAGTAATAAGTGCTAAAGAAAACATAAAGCAAGAAAGGGGGATATGAAGTATTGGCAAGGGTATGTGCAAGCATGTGTGTTTATAGGTTTAAAATTACAGAGTGGCCGGGAAAGTCTGCCCTGAGAAATCCTAAATAAAATGAGGAAACTAGCCATGATGATCTGAGGAAGACAAGCACTCCAGATGGGCGTAGGACCAAGTGCATAGTCCCCGGGGAAGGAGTGTGCCTGAGGTCTTCAAGGAACAGCCGAGATGCCAAGCTGAGTGGAACAGAGAGTGCACAGGGAAAGAAGTAGATGAGGTTGCAAAGGTCTCTTAGATTACAAAGAACCTTACAGATCAAAGAGGCACCTTAACTTTTACTCCGAGTGATATGGGAAATCACTGGTGGGCTTTGAGCAGAGAAGTATTAATATAATGCTTTAAGTTTAACAGAATCACTTTGGCTCATGTGTTGTGGAGGAGAGTGGGACAAGACAGATGCATGGAGACCTGTTAAGGGGCTATGATAAAAATCTGGGGAGAGAAGATGGTGGTTTAGATCAGAATGGTATCAGTGGAGATGGGCAGAGAGATCGATTCTGATACCTTGAGAAGGTACAACCAATATAATTTGGTGATGGACGAGATATGGGGTGTGAGAGAACAAGGGCAGGCATAGAAAGCAGCAAGGTATTGACATTTTTTCCAAAATGAAAAATAGAGTTGCCCTTAACTGAGATGAGGTGGGCTACAGGATGCAGCACTTGGGTGGGAGTGTATGGAGTTTCAGGAGCTCAGTTTTGGACATTTAAGTTTGAGATGGTGATTAGAAATCCAAGTGGAGATAGCCAGTAGGCAGCTGGATCTACAGGTCTGGGGTTTCAGGAAAATGTCAGAACTAGAATGTTAAATTTGGGAATTGTCAGCATACAGAGATAAAACCACCAAGAGAATGGGCAGCAGAGAGAAGAACTCCAAGTACAGAGCCCTGAGTCATGCCAGGATGTAGAGCCTGGGGAAGTGCACAGAACCAGCAAAAGAGACTGAGGTGCAGTGTCAGGAGGGGGAAGGGAGAATCCAAGAGAGTGTGGTATTCCAGAAGCCAAGGAAGAAATCCAAGAGGAGGAAGTGATGGGGGCTGCCAGTGATGCTGGTAGATCAATTAACACTGGAACAGGAATTAAAAGAAATTAAAGAGTGTGTAAGCTGATTCCTTAAAAATCCTGCAACAACACAAGGACCAAGAACTGGCCTTTCAATTTAGCAACAGAGATCACTGGTATAGTTTCATCTCCACAGTGGTCGGTGGTGTACCAAGGGGGTTGGAGTGGTGGGAGTAGTCTGCCCATACTCTGACAATAAAGAGGTATATTTTCTGTAGATCATTGAAAAACAATAATAAAACCAACTCCATGTTGGCGGTTTGGGGCCTGAACAGATTCTTAAACTGGGTCCTGGGGAGATTTAAAGGGGAGAAATTTGAGTTAGCAAAGATATTTAACTCTTTCAAGGAATTTTGTTGTAAAAAGAAGAGGAGAAATGGGAGAGGAAAGTGAGGTGGAGAGGTTTTACTTAGTTATTTGTGTTTAAGATGGAAAAACATAGCAGCATGTTTTGTATGCGGATGGAAGTGATCTAGTAGAGAAGAAGATTTGATGCTGCCACAGAAAAAGGGAGAACTGCCAGGGCAACAATCCTGAACCGGTGCAGGACAGGACTTAGCGAGGAGACAGCCAGGTCACCCCAGTAAGAGGAGGGAAGGCAGTGACTAGGGCCACAGATGCTGGCATGTGGGTAGATATGGCAGCAGGGTGTTGCAGAATTTATCTTTCGATTTCTTTTCTTAGGAGAAATAGGAAACAAAGGTACGAAAAGTGGGGGAAGAAGTGTTGGAGGCTTAAGGAGAGGAGAAAGTATGGAATTGTCTTCTAGGAGAAATGGGGTAGTGGGAGGACTAGAGATACATGGCTCATTTAACAAGGTCCTCATCACTTAAAGGGAAACCAGCCAGGCTGGAAGTGCAGGCACAGTTGATTGTGAAATGTATGCTCAGAAAGGACGGAAAAAAAGACCACGGGGAAAGGTGCGGGATCGATAGACCACAGGTCAGCAGGAGTGAATGGCTAGAGGAGTCAAGAAACTTAAAGGGCTGGGTGTGGTGGCTCACACCTGTAATCCCAGCACTTTGGGAGGCCGAGGCGGGTGGATCACCTGAGGTCAGGAGTTCAAGACCAGCCTGGCCAACATGGTGAAACCCTGTCTCTACTCAAAATACAAAAATTAGCTGGGTGTGGTGGTGGGCACCTGTAATCCCAGCTACTCAGGAGGCTGAGGCAGGAAAACTGCTTCAACCCAGGAGGCGGAGGTTTCATTGAGCCGAGATCACACCACCACACTCCAGCCCAGGTGACAGAGCAAGACTCCATCAAAAAAAAAAAAAAAACAACTCAAGGAAGTGAAAAGACAGGTAGCAGATGGAGAGAATGAGAGGTTTGAAGCTAAGACTGCTTTTTATGTGTATGTTCATTTTGGAAGAAGTTGTGGTTCTAGACAGACCATCAAGCCTAACATCAATGCACCTTCTGATGTAAAGAAAAATTAAGCAATTTCATCCAGATTTAATGTAATAATAGTATATGTTGTTGTAGATCTGTGAAAATATGTAATTTATGCATGGCTTATGAAAGAGAGAAAACTTTGGAGAGGGCAGGACAAAGTAGTCTGGTAGTGGAATACCCTGGTGTCTATGAATAAAAGAGAACTCTCTAGAGCCTCATACATTGTTCACATAACTCATTCACACATCACTGCCCTGCTTCCTCAAAGGTCCAGCACTGCCCACAATACCTAGAGTTAAATCTATGTCCTTAGCCAGGCCAACAGGGCTCCGAGACAGCCAGTGCCTCTCTCTCTGTGCCCTCATCCACAGACCTTCTTCTCTGGCCTCCACACAGCATGACTTGCCCTGCCCCCATGCCTTTGTGCTTGCTGTTCCTTCATCCTAGGTTGCTCTTCCTCCAGGTTTTCTCAGGCCTGATTCCCACATGACCCCTCTGCCTGCTGAGGCCTGCCCTGACCACCTTTTCTGAAATTTCTAAAACTGGTTGCTGCTGCATCACCTCCCTTGGTTCCTCAGTAGCACTTACAGTTGGAAAGTATCCTGCCCTTTATTTATGTGCTGTTGTCCTACTTTCCCCAGAAGACTGGGAGCAGGGGAGGGACAGGTATTATGTGTGGCTTTGAGACAGAAGAGGGACAGGACTTGGTACCCCCCATACCCCACCAAGGACCTCACTGCAAACTGGTAGAGGGGAGGCCCCATGGGTGGCAGGGACCCCAACCAGCCCCTCCAGACCTTGCAACATAAACCTTGCTCAAGGAGCCATACCTGCTGACTGCCGGACCCTGAGGAAGCTAAAAGCAGCAGCTCCCACCATAAATCTTACTATCTCCCACATGCATGCAAGGCCAGGAGAATGACTGATCCTTAACTTTAGCTTCATTATAATACTAAAAATCACACCCAGGGGTGGAGATGTAACATGCTTATAAGACATGCGATGCATGAAGAAGCATGTCATCAAACTGTGGAGGTGCTAAAAGTTCCCTGCCTCTACATTCCTAGACATCACTCCTTTCTCACCGCGGCCCCTTTACAACTTCCTTTTCAACACCCTCTGGGGAGCCAGCCAGAAAATTCTCTCTCTCTTGTGTTGCCTCCCATATTCCTGGGCATAAGCTCCAACAAAGCCTTGTCTGGGAAAACCATCTTGGCCTTATGACAATTTCTATTGCATTGAGAGCCCAAGAACCCATGGTTGGTAACAGCTTAACTGCTGTAACACCTCTAATTAGAACAATACCTATTAGGTGCTCAATAAATATTTCTTGAATGGATGGAGGAGCCCAGGAATATCTATTTTTAAAATATACTTACCAGCCAAGTGTAAGAAGTGAGGTGTCTGGTGTCCCCCCTGTGATTTTAAACCAAGGCTCTGATGCATTCTTGACTTGTCCACAGTCACACAGAAGAAAGTGGCAAAAGTAGAACTAGAGTTGTGACTCTGCCGCCATCATTCTTGCTTCTCCCTAGGTGCCCTAAGGTGCCCTAAATCATCTGGGTGTGCAGGAGAGTGCCCTAGAGAAGAGCTGGACTTGAGTCATTGGAGCCATTCAAAGTTTGCAGTAGTTCTGTTTCCTAGATTCTGGCTCCTTCCAAATGCAGCAGCCAGATGCTGGGATGATGGAAGAAGTGACAGGACAAGAAATGTACTGGCTTGGTGCAAAGATAAAGGTGGTGCACAGACACTACTTGCCTGAAAGCCCCACTGGAGCCGTAGTATCTCTCCTGGCTGTTGTAAGCCCATGTGTGGGCAGGATTGCACCTGCCACCACACAGAGCACAGAGAGGGGAATCCGAATTAGACCCAGGGGCACAACTGCGACTGAAGAAATCATCTGCGAGAAAGGACAACCAGAGGTCAGGATCAGCCCTCCCTGCCTGTGTTAGCAAGAAAGCCTCAGATTCTGTCCCCAAAATTGCCTGATAAAGACACATTCAGTTATTTGTAACATATTATTAAAAGCAAGACTTTATGGAATTAAAAAAAAAAGGTTCCAGGTGGAGCTAAGTAAAGGGGAACTGACTCAAGTTGGATCAAGGGTCTGTGAGCTCACAGGGGTCTACTCCATCCCAGCACAGGGCAGTGGCATCGAAAGATGGACACAGAGTTTAACAGTGAGGGGACAAAAGAGAAGTCCTGGCTCGCGGAACCCGGAGCACATGTTTTCTGGGCTCTGCTGCCATTGCCCTTTTTCACAAGGTGTGCTATCACAGCTTCAAGTCCAGGAAGAGTCTAGAGAGGCACAGCTGCCAAGCCCTGTGCTGGGCTCCAGGGCACCACCATGAGGAAATCAGACACAGGCTCTGCCCTCTTGAAAACTTGCAGCCTGTAGGGCGATAGTCAGAACTCAAGTAACCACACCAGTAAATTCATGTTTCCCTCTTTGCTCTGGGAAAAAATTATAGGGTTCCATGAAGCTACAATAAAAGAGCCCCTTGCAGCCCTAGGGGTCAGGGAGAAGGTTTAAGCCGAGACATGAAGAGTGAGTAGGAGTTACCCAAGTGAAGGGTGGAGGGGAAGAGCCCTCCAGACAGGGGACCAGCATCTGCACAGGCCTGTGTTGGGGTGGGGTGGAGGCACGGCACAGAGAGCCTCATGGAGGCCTTCAGGACTAAACCACCAAGAAAATGGTGGTGAGTGCAGTGGGGGGCAGGGTCCAGACCCTTTTACTGTCATTAGTTTTGTTCTTTATCGTTAGAGAGATGAGAAGTCTCTGAAGGGTTTTAGACAATGCTGGGCCAGGGGCAGTAAGCTGGATATGGTCATATCTGCACTTTGCAAAGATTGGCCTGGCAACAGGGTGGATGGAAACCAGAGCGGATGTGGAGTTCAGGTGGCAGGCTCCTGGAGAAGTTCAGGGGAAATGAGGGCAGCTGGGGCTAGAGGAGCACAAAGGGGAGGGAGATGAGTGGAAGGAGGAGAGATCGGCACCCCTGGAGATAGATGGCTATGTGGAGGATGAGGCTTCCAGCGGGCACAAGGGGATGGACTGTAGGATCCTCCACCACACCAGGTAGTTCTGGAAAAGGACCAGGCTGGGCGGGGATGGTGCATTCAGTTTTGAACAGGATGAGCTTAGTGTGCTTTTGAGATATCCATCTAGAGATGTCAAATAGGCAGTTCAATACCTACATGTCTGGAGGCTAAGGAGAGATCTGTGTTGGGGATCTGTGTTGAGAGATCTGTGTTGACAATTATCAACACAGAGATACATAAAAAGCATTTACCTAGTGCTTATCATGTGCCTAGCTTTGTATGTGTAACACCCCTTTGGATGGCAATCGAGGCTGTGGGCATGGATGTGAGTGCTTGGGGATTCCATTGAGATTGGGAAAAAGAGTTTCATTTAGCAACGCAAACGTTTCTTAACTAGATTGGGAAATGGGGACCTTGTGAGAGTAGAAGAAAAACAAACCAGTGTGTTTTCATAAAAGCCAGGAGATATTATTTTAGGGCGAAATGAGGAAATGCTGCTGAGAGGTCATGGGGGAAGCAACAGAAGCACATCGTTCCAACTGAGCAGTATGGAGGCCACTGGTGGTTTGACCAGAATCCTTCCTTCGGAGCGATGCAGAGGAGCCAGGCGGCAGGGAGTTGAGGAGTGAGTGGAAGGGGAGTGGTTCCAACAACATTTTGATCACTCTGGCCTTAAAGAGGAGGAGGGAAGGAAGGCAGGAGCTGCAGGAGAATGTTGTGGGGCGGGGGACAATTTTAAAGATGGAAAACATTCGGTGTGTTCACATGTTGAGAGAAATTGTTGGACACACCAGAAGGAGAAGTAACAACTGAGGGTTGAGACCATGGAAGGGAACATGGGAGTGACCCGCACCCAAGTGCAGGTAGAGGGATTGGCTGGGGAGGGAGGAGGTGGGGAGGTGCAGCCCCCAGGAGGCCCGCAGTTTTGGCAGGGGGATGTTAAGGGAAACTTCTCTGATGGTTTCTTTGTCTCCTGCAGGTGCAGGTGAAATGGTCTGCTAAGAAAGGTGGTAGATGGTGTGGGTTTGAGGTGTGTGGACAATTAGGACATTAGGAGAATCACCAGGAAATGTGGCATGTGGAGCAGAGAAGTGGTGGGGGCACTTGTAAATGTTGGGGGCAAACCAACGACAGTGCCTGAAGCATTCCAGTGACACAAACTGCTCTGCTGCGCTGTGACGCTCTCCAGCCACGTTCAGCTGCTCAGGTAAAAAAGAGAGCAGGTAATAGGGTTCAGTCAGGGCTGGGATTTTCAGAGAGTTGGGGAAAGCAGAGGAGCAGAAGCATCTTAGGTGGTGGCATGAGCATAGCTGAAATGATGAATGCATCTAAGAGAGATGAGGATGGTCTACGGCCATACCACCCTGAATGCACCTGATCTTGTCTGATCTCGGAAGCTAAGCAGGGTCAGGCCTTGCTAGTACTTGGATGGGAAAGATGAGGATGAACATGAAAAACAGCACTCCAGGACTTACTGGTGGAAGGTTTCCAATTAAGAAGGCAGCCATTTCGGTTTATATGTGAAAACAACACACTCGTGCGCACCAACGCATCCAGCCCGGTCTTGTTTTGCGAACCCAGGCTTGTTCCCTGAGCCATTTGTGAGACATCAAAAATAGAGCTATTTCCCTGAGATCTGCCCTTTGGGCCAAGATATTTCCCTCAGAAGCAAAAGGATGAGAAGGAGGAGGACCTGCTCAAGGAGATGTGAGGCTCGCCCACAATTTCTGTCAAGCTCTTAAGCCCACCACCCATTTATGGCATTTTCTGCCATTCATCAAACTGAATTTCTCCTTTACCCAGGCACAGGCACAGGGAATGAACGGCCACAGCACCTCCCAGAACATACTCACAACATTTACAGGACCCGGTTTGATTGTATATTAAGCCCATGGGGATGTTCCAGCTTGCAGAAGTGCCAACTGCAGTGTGGCAGGACTTCTTGCCTCAAAGAGAGTTCCAGGTGACATCAGCATCTGATTTCTTAACCACAGCCATGACATAATAGCCTAGAAATTGAAATACCAAGATGCAATTTCTTCTTTTTCGGGGAGAGAAGGGGAAGGAGGAGGAAGAATGTACGATCCAGTGAGATCTGGCCAGCCCTCCTGCACCGGGCCATTAAATGCCATCTCCATATGGTGGCTATGCTGGAGCTGGTATTCTCCATTTCCATCCTGTCCCCCTTCTGGCTGGAAATATGGAAACTACACTTCCAATGTTTCCTTGCAGCTGTGTTCTTAGTGTAAATTAGGATGTGTGAAATTTGGAAGGTGGAAGTCACATAGAGGTCTTTGCCTTCCCCCTCACCTCTTTTCTGCTAGGAAATAAATTCTTGGAGATGTTAGGTTTTTCTGTCCAGATCTCTAGTATCCCTTCTCCATCCTAGAGGATTAGAAGCTATTACAGCAAATGCAGCAGCAACAGCCACTATCAGTTCTGGCTTCCTATCCCTTGGTCACAGCTACAGGATGTGTCTTGAAATCACTGTACTAGTAGAGGTCTTACAGGTAGTAGGTCTCCTAGGGAGTCAGCTCTCTTTCACTATGGGTGGGAGTCATTCCAGGAACTTAGTGTCCACTTTTTGTTAACATTTAATTCCCTGTATTAAGTCCCTTCCTGCTTAAAATAGTGCTTCATTTCTTTACTGACCCCTCAGTGATGGACTCTGTCTGTCCTTTCAAGCAGACAGCAAGACCATCTCAGAGAAGACTTTGCTGGCAGCAAGTTGCTCTTTCGGAAAAAAAAAAAAAAACTTATACATTTAAATATATACATATAGTATTTACTTATATACTATGTATTTATACATATATACATATAAGTATACATATTTATAAAACATACATTATAAATTATATATATATGTTTGCACACACATATTTACATATATATATTAGTGGAAGGGGTGCCAAGATACTATTATCAGACCTCCAGGGCACTCTGAAAATATATTTTAGAGCTACTGCTGCTAGCCCCTGCCTGTCACTCTCCCTGGGGAGAGGGAATATCTTGAACCCCTCATGTTACTCTAGTAGAGGACCCTCCCAATAGCTACCATTATTAGGAACTGAGCCAAACAGACTAACACTACTGCTCCCTAGCTATGTCTACATACATGCACCCACATATATTTACATACACTGTACTTTTTCAATAGAATCTTGCTATGTATTATTTTCTCTTTTTTTGAGACGGAGTCTTGCTGCATTATTTTCTGTGAGTTGCTTTATTCCTCCTCAATAATATATTGTGGACACTTCTTTGATTCAGTAGTGATAGATATGGCTACATCATTCTTTTATTTGGCTGAATCTAAGTTATATCTTATTATATATGGATGTATCATATCTATACTAGTAGGTATTTTTATTGTGGCCCATTTTCCCCTATTAAAACCCATTTATTTCTATAAATGTTTGTAATTATGAGTATGCACTTGTTTAAGTTTTTCTGTTGAATATAAGTTCAAAAGAAAGCTTTAATGAGTTATTTTTTAATGTTAAGTCTCTGATTTTCTAGGTTTACAATAATATTTTCTAATAATGACAATTTAATCTCTTTTCTCTTTCCCAATATTTAAAAACCCAACTCTTTTTCTTATCTTACTGCATTTACTTCCAATATAATGCTGAATGTCTTTGGCGGGAGTGGGCATTCTTGCCTTGCTCCTGATTCTAATGAGAATATCATGAATATTTCATTTATTCCAGTGCCAATACTATATAACTGAATTGTGCTTGTTGAGTAAGGTTGAACTGCAAACTGAAAAGAATCATAAGATTTGAATCATAAATTCTTAGAATTAGAAGATAATGTGGCTCACCACTCCCTGCTTTCCCCACGTACACACCTTTTCTCTGTGTTGTAGATCAGGTCTCCACAAATTCAAACTTGGAGAAGTTGGGAGTCAACACGGCAGGTGGAAGGTCTGTCTTGTCCTTCTTAGGTGACCTCAGACACGTCCTTATCATCTAGGAGCCTAAATTTTTCTTCAGTTAAATGGTGGCAGTGGAATCCCTCCTGGAGTGACTGATGGGGATCAGAGGTGCAGATATGAGCATAGGCAAATCAGGAATGGGAAGAGCAGGTTAGGGAGGTGGCTTTCCAGCAGTAGTGCAGAAGCAGGACTGGAGGCCTCTCCCAGTGAAGCAGGTTCTCCTGAGGCCATGGCAAGCCCTTGCCTACCACATTGCGGTCCATGACACCAGTCTGGTAGCCAAATGCTGTCATAGTACCTTCCTTCAATGCCACTATTTCTGTACCTATGGCATTCATTATTGTCATCCATCTTTCCATGCATGCGTGTGTGTGTGTGTGTGTGTGTGTGTGTGTGTGTGTGACTCTGAGGTTAACTCTCCCCCTCTCTACTCAGATGGCACCTTCTCCATCACAGTCAGTCACTCTGCTGGTGACTAAACCATCCCCTAAGCATGCTTGCTGATCTACATTTGTGTATCATTGCAGTTTCTGAATATGTCAACTACTCTTGAAGCAGCTAGGGTTGTTTCTGATTATAAATGATCAGAATAGAATACATAGCAGATAGAAGATTGTTTGCTGGACTTCAGGATTAGGGATGAAGACACAATTTAAAGAAGGCTTCTTAGACATGACAGCAGAGAGGGATGAGGTACAGCATATCCCCGGGCTGGGGTCCTGCCACACAGGAAGGGGAGCTGCTGCAGGTGAGCAGGGAAATGATGCCTCAACTTTGCACTCCAGTGGCCTTTGTGCAGGGTGGGCCATGCAGGGTCCTATGACCCAGTGCTCAGCAGGGGACAGAGACCACAGCTCCTTGTGCTGTGATGCTCCAAATCCCTCAACTTCCCCAGCCCTTCTGCCTCAGAAGAAACTCTAAACCCAAGTATGCACTTGGTTTTCACCTCAGGATTCTCTATCACAGCAGTTTTCAAACCATAATGTGCATTAAATTTGTTAAAACATAGATGCTAGCCCCAGCCTCAGAGCTTCTGACTCAGAACTAGGATGGAGCCCCAGAATTTTTGTTCCCAACAAACTCCCAAGGGATGCTGATGCTGCTGGTCCAGAGACCACACCTGAGAATCACTGCTTTATCCATTTTCCAGGAGTAGGTACTAGAGACAGACCCTCTCTGCTTATCTGGAGGCACAAAACGGAGGAACTTGCCCCCTAGTGGTGGTCTTCTACTCTAAAGACTGATCAACTCCCCTGCCATCAAGCTCCAGCTGGCTAAAAGCTGAAAGGTGGATTTTATTTTCCTCCTCACCTTCATTATCAGCATCTATGAATCTCCTTCTCTCGTGAGGTCTCTACTTAGCCCAGAAATGCCAGGAATGGGCCCCAGTGTGGACCTTCACACAGAGATGGGCAGGCGGCATGTGCTCAGGCGCGTGGTGCCAGGAAGGGCCTGGGGTTTCCAGCCATTCCTCCTCTTCTGAAACCCAGGTGCAGCCGCCTCCTGGCAGTGTGGCCCTGGGCAAGTCACACAGTCCCTGAGTCTCAGACTCCAGCTCCATAACATGAGACAACAATGCCCACATACTCCAGGGTTGCTGAGAAGAGGGAACAGGAATAGTGCAAACAGGAGTCCTTTGCCAACTATAAAGTACCCTGCAAGTAGTATTATTACACCCCAGGATAGGTTTGCATCTTAACGATTAACTGTGAATTTTTTTCCACCTCCGGTCATTTTTATTTGTTTTTAAGCTTTCCTCTCCCCAACAATGGGCCTTTACCTTTGAGCCAGTGTTACTGATTCTAACTCACCTTCCATGGGTAAATTCACACACTTAGACCTAAACTGCTCTAAAAAGAAAAAGAAAAGCAATCAAGGTACATGACATTAAACCCTCACATTACTCCATCCGAAGTCAGGAGCTTCTCAATCTCAATAGTCAATAATAATATGAGCAAGGTATCATTGGGTATCAGTGGGTTAAGGTTCTGCAAGCCCATTTTACCCTCTTCTGCTCTTTCCTATTTGAAGATAGTTTCCATCCCAAAATCTCCCCAGTACTCTAGCAGATGCAGGCAAAGAAAGTGGAGGTGCTCATTGAAGGGGAAGAGAGGGAGAGGTCATATCCCTTTGCATTAGCTGTGTAATAAGTCATCCTGATATCTTTCTTCCCTTCAGAGTCTTAGACTGTGGTAGGCAATCATTATTTTTGCTATACGGGAGGGAAAGAACCCAGTCCAGGGAGTCAGAAAGATCTGGATTCAATCTTTATTCTACAATGGAAACATCATTTATCCTTTTTTTTGAGATGGAGTTTTGCTGTTGTTGCCCAGGCTGGAGTGCAATGGCACGATCTCAGCTCACTGCAACCTCCGCCTCCCAGGTTCAAGCGATTCTCCTGCCTCAGCCTCCCTGTAGCTGGGATTACAGGCACCTGCTGCCATGCCCCGCTAATTTTTGTATTTTTAGTAGAGACAGGGTTTCGCCATGTTGGCCAGGCTGGTCTCGAACCCCTGACCTCACGTGATCCACCCACCTCAGCGTCCCAAAGTGCTGGGATTACAGGTGTGAGCCACCGCGCCCGACCCATCACTTATCTTTTCTAAGCCTCAGTTTTTACAGCTATAAAATGGAGATACCACTATTTACCTCACAGACTCGTTTTGTTTTGAAAGATAATGTAGCAGATGAGGTGTAATCAATGATATTAGGGAAACCCTCTTTTACACCAGCTTCATTTTTCCATGTGGATGGATCCCCACTAAAGAACATGACCTTACAGCCCCACCTTCTCAACCAGCCAGTGCATCTGGGTGAAGGATCATGAGCACGTGTGGCTCAGCCCCTCTTTCTTTCTTGAAGACAATGGGGAGAGAGTTGTTTGGGTCTTCTCACCTATGATAAAATGTGTTTCCCTTTGCCCTTAGTCTTGGCATAAGCCATCAGACCCGTTTTCCTGAACTAGTGGGCAACTTTAAGGTAAGGGTGACTTGCAGCCCTGTGCCAGCTCTACATCACACACTCCAGTATCACAATCTCAGAAGTAAAGGTGTTATTTTGATCTCTTTCTGCCTGATTCCTTTGTCTATATCTTAATTGTTTCTGGCTCCAGGAGAGGGACACTTTTTTTTTCTACTAGCTCCATACACTCCAACAATAGTTATTATCTCAACACTAAACTAAGTTATTTCCTCATCTTTCTATGCACACAGCCCAGGGGAACTGTGGACAGAAAAAATGGAGAAGGACACTCCCCTCCACTTACTGTAGTTCTCTGCCAGGACAGGCACCAGACCACATTTCCCTGCTATGTAGATGAATCCTGCATCCAAGCTCATGGCATCAGCTTCCCCTTTCTGAAGTTAAGAAACAAATCAATAGCACCAATAGCACAATAGCTGTCTCCTGGGCCTCTGACCCTCAGAGGTTCTCATTTCACTGGCTTCATGTAAACATCCTTGTGATTAACCAATTGTGGATCACTCAAAGCTTATGCCATGTAAACACAGGGTTTAGAAAACTGGACATGCTCTTGGCCTGTTGACCTGGGAACAAGTTCCAACCCAGGTCATGCCCCCTGGACATCTCTGTGTCCTCTGATGAGACCCATGCTGCGTCCTGGATATGACCTCACCACCCCTTCTTTGTGGCTATAGTCACTCAACCCAACGATTAACACGGCCAGACTCAGGAAATGCATTTAACCTGTTTCTATGGGATATGTTTCTTCCAGATAATGGTGTTCAAATCTGTTCCCATAATCCCACTAGCACTGTACTCAGTGCCTGGCACAACAAAGATTTTCAATAAATAATTCATTTCTCTAGATAATACAGTAATAATTCACTTATTTTTTATCAATTAATTTTTCTAATACAGTAAAAAATGTATACTTATAGATAAGGTCACCAAGATAAAAACATGCACATACATGCTCTTTGTTTTTGACCTTTTCACTACCCTTCTAGAAATCTAAAAACAGTGACTACAGCAGCAAAAACCTACCAAGCCTTATTATGTGCCAGGCTCCTTTCTAAACACTTCACAGTGATTACCTCATATATTCCTCACAAACTTCAATAAGCTAGATACTAGAATTTCCCCTCTTTTATAAATGAAAGCAGAGAGGTTAAATTTGTCCAATCAACAGCCGCTAAGACTTAAACCTAGGCAATTTAATTCCTTGTAACCACTATTCCAGATGGCCTCCAAGATCTGTCTACCCTAAAGCGCGTTTCCCTCAATACTATGCTATTTACATTTTTTCATCCATAAGTTGGGTAAAAAGTATACCTCATAGGTTTATCATGAAGACTAAATGAGTAATACAGTTTAAGAGCTCATAAACATGCTTGGCACACAGTAACTCCAGAAAAATTAGTTACCATTAATATTAAAGATATACTCAGAAATATAGGCATTTATAGATACAAAGATTTTTCAATCCCACATTGTCTATAATAGCAAAGGATTTGGAAATAACTCAAATATAAACACTGAGAAATTGGTTAAATGGAGGCCAACATACTTGGTGGAATATTACATAGCCATTATTTAAATGAGTGTTTCATTATTTAAGAAAATATACCAACTGTCCCTGGGATTTGGAATAATAATAACAGCTAACACTTACTTACTGCTAACTATATGCCAGGCAATGTTATACGTACTGACATTTACTTAATCCTTACAACTGACACATTTAGGAGACTACATAACCATCAAGATCTTAATCTTAGGAATTGGAGCTAGGAAAGTTTACCAAGATGAGGGTCTTCTCAAGTTAAACAAAACAAAATGAAATGGTTGCATAGCCTTCTAAGTTTGTCAAATTTTCATTCTTTATTTATGTTTATTTTTTCCTAGTCACAAAAATAGTTCTGCTCATAAAGTTAATAACAACACAACTTCATCGCTCAGAGATCATAATAAATAAAATAAATAAAATCATTCACAATTTCATCACTCAGAGATCATCATCACGTGATCTCTGAGTGATGAAGTTGTGAATGATTTTATTTTTACTTTCTGATTTTTTTAGAGACAGGGTCTTGCTCTGTCACCCAGGCTAGAGTGCAATGGTGTGACCATGGCTCACTGCAGCCCTATTTTTGTTTATTTATTGTAATATTTTATAACCAGAAAAAATAAACTTACAATTAAAGGATTGAAAAGGTTGATCTGCTTTCACAATTCACAGTAGCCCTGACCATAGCCTGGAATGTCACCCTACTTCCTGGGACTCCTAGGCAAGACACTCCCCTGAGCTAACTGGACTCCAGAGCTCAGCCCCCCAGGAGTCCAGCTCTTGGATTGGCTCTGTGTTTCTGCCCTGCCCAGAGCTGGAGGGGCCTGTGAGGTGGGTGGAAGGCAGCACACAACAGGTGTCCTTATCCTGGAGGTTGAGGAAGAGGCATTTGGGAAGGAGATCTTCAATGCCAGATTTGGCAGAAGTGCTGTGTGTCTGAGTGTCTGAGCCCAGCCTTAAAAGCAGGGCCCTCCAACTGTGATGGCAGTGATGCAGTCCTCTGGGGTCTCCTCCATGGTGCACGCCAAGGCACCACCACTCACAGCACTCCACTCATCACACTTGGCCCTCTCATGGTGGCCCACTGCGCACCACCGCACCCCGGGGAGTCTTCCGCATCTAGGCCGGGTGGAGGGATCCAAAGGAAGCCCCAGGTAGGTCTGGGAGCTTAGCGCTGCAGAGTGGCTGTCCAACAAGGCCTTCACTGGCAGCAGCAGAGCTGACATGTCTCATTCCCATGACACTGCTAATTCCTGCCTGTCACCCTCCAGGAGAAATGGGGAACTCACTTCTCAGAAAAATCAATCAGTGAAGACAGAGCTTCCCCCTGCTCCTGACCTCAGCTCCTCAGGTATCACCTCCCCAGGGAGGCCTCTCTGAGCACCAGCCCAGCTCAGGGTCTTCTGGGGTTTTCTCTTGCAAGACTGGGCTCCCCATCCAGGAAGCATGCCCCACTTGGCAGTCACGAGTTCTGTTCTGGGTGGGCCTGCTTCCTCTCCCCTCACCCAGTGTCTTTGCTCACCACCATATGCCCACGTCTAACACAGTGGCTGACCTTCTGTAGATGCAAATACCTACTGGTTGACTAAATGGAGGGCAAAGCTAGAAGAAAGAAAGAAGGAAGAAATAAACCATAGAGATCCAGTAGATGGCCAGCCCAGAAACCTCTGGATGGTGGTAGTGGCCACGTTCCCACTTCAGTTTAAGATGGACTATTTTTATACTCCATGTCGAAGAGACTCACCCTGGGTGGGATGACCCCACCTAATAAAAAGGAGCCAGGGCCATCATGACTTCAAGTTTTCTAGAATATGAAGGCCTTTAAAGCCCCTTTCTAATCACAGAAAACCCCCTCATTAACCCAATGCAGTTAGTAGCTCCCTTGGGCTCTGCAGGCCAATAAACTTTGGGTGAAGCTTGCAGGCACCTGGAAAGCCTCCCATGATGGCCCCACCCCACCCTGCTGCCCAAGCTGGCCAGGTCCCTCCCGGGACCTTACATACCTCTTTTTGGATCCTGAGTCGCGGAAAAATACTCATATCCCAGGTACAGCTTGGCATCCATCTTAGGTGGGACCATTAAAAACCCATGGGCAGCATCAGTAAACAGCAGATCTGTCTCATGAGGAGAGCCAAAGAGCTGAAATTCTGACGACTTGTCTTTTCCAAAATGTTCCTGTTCAAAGGACAAAAGAGATGGTGAAGGAAGGAGGATGGCATAGAGGTAAAGGTAAAACAAACCCCAAAACAGACAAGGGAAACAGAAAGCAAGATATGAGTGTCTGAGGGTGAAGACGGTGGCCAAGCTCCCCAGCATCCCTGGCTCATGGTGAGGGAAAGCTCTCCTCAGATCCCAGCTTGTCTGCCTGGTGTGGCCTCAGGGAAACTGCCAGGGGCCACCCCCCAGATCCATCCCTTTCCACTGTGGGCTGCGGCTCTGTGTTCCCATGGGGCAGTTCAGCAAAGGCTGCCTCACCCTCAGGCCATCTGATCACCCTAAGCACCTGTGGCGGTCTCCATCCTGAAGAGGCTGGTGATCCAGCACCATGGGCTGCGATCAGACTTCCTGAGCTCCTCTTCTCCCCACGCCAAGCCTGCCACTGAAGGACCAGCTGTGGGACACCAAATGGTTCCTTCCCCTTTCTGGCCTCCAAAAACCAAAGGGCTCTTTGCCTATGACTCCGGTTGACTGGCCCAAAGCCACTCCTGACATAGCTCACAGCAGCACCTACCGACGTGCTCTTTCAAATGGCTGGCTGGTGTTTGCTTTTGCAGCGACTCTACATGAAATGTCACCTGCTGCCCTCCCTGACAACTCCCACCCCCCACCTCCTTAGGATGCACACACTTACTCCCCAGGGCCCAGGAACTTTCCCAGATACACCCTGCAAATCAGTCCCTTTGTCCTCCACAAAGGACGCCATCCATGTCCATGAGGTAGTCCAATTCCATCGGGTAAGAATCCATACTCGTGTGCCTCCCACACTTGTGTCTGTGAATGACTCAAGACAAGTCTTTGCCTAGTTCATCTCTGAATCCCCCAGTGCTAAGGAGAGAGCGTTGGCAGAGTTGTCAGGAGGGCAGGATCACATGCCATGGGATGACAGGGGAGGACTTTGTGGAGGAAGAGGGGCATGTGAGCTCATCCTGAGGACCTGTTGAGAATGAAAAATAATTAAATGGGACAAGAAGAACTTATGCAGAGAGTCTTTAGTACACCAGGTTCGTGGTTCCAGATGAGGTTTTATTCCTCTGCTGTATATAACACATATAGACTGAGCGGCTTGTCAGTGAAGAGGATCACATGTGGCAATGGCTCCCACTGTACCCTGAACATACCAGGACTTCCATAATGACAAGAAGGCAAGGAAGTTAACCTCCCTCCAAATCCAAGCAGGGAGCACTAAGCCAGAGGGGAAGATGGCAGGTGGGGATACCTGGACCTGGTTGAGAAGCTTCCAGATCAAGTCCTCCTTGCCACCCACACTTCAGGCCATGACAGTATGAGAAAGGACCCAGGCCAAATGGCAGTCCTTGTATCCAACTACCAGCTTCCGGGTGTTGTTCAGGCAAAGCAGCTCATACTGGTCCCTGTCAGCCTTGTTTGCCAGGTTCTCTGGGGAGGGAAAGCCCAGGTGAGCCTAACGCAGGAGAGCCATGAGCCATAGTTAGGATGACCCATGCCCCTCACCGAACCATCAAATATGTGGCCTGAAGAGGACTGAGAGAGAATTTTTTTCCAAAAACATTTTATACAGATAAGGACTAGAGGCCTCAGGAGTGAAACAGCTGGTTCACAATCTCACTGCAGGTAGACACAGGGCTGGGCAGTGTGCCTGGCCCAGGGCCCTCCAACTGCCCGGCTCTGCTAATAGGAATGGTGACAGCAAATGTGTAATGTGCACTCATAGCTCATCAAAGACTTGCTGAAGGCTCTCCGGGCTCTGTTGCATTTAATCTTCACAACAACTTGGAGAGGACTGTAATATGATTATCTCATTCTACAGATGAGGAAACTGAGACTCAGAGACTTAAGGTAACTAGTCTGGGGCTGACACAGTACCATGCCAGGATGGCCCAGGTCCCCCACTAAAGGGGCCACATTCCCTTTGGTGCAGAGCCTGCTGGGAAAAGGTGAGAGGTTGAGAGATGGAAGGAGGTCTAGGGGCCCAGTCAGGGTAACCTGCAGGTACAAAGATGAACCAGAAAGACCCTATGAGGAAAACAGGCTCTTTGATTACATTGTCCAGGTATTGAAAAGTGTTGTGGGTTCAATAAATTCATATATTGAAGTCCTAATCCACATTACCTCAGAATGTGACCTTATTTGGAAATAGGGACCTTGAAAATGTAATTAGTTAAGATGCGGTTACACTGGGATAGGGTGGACCCCTAATCCAAAAAGACTGGTGTCCTCGTGAAAAGGGGGAGTTTGGACACAGAAGACGTGCACACAGGCCATGTGAACATAAAGGCAGAGATTGGAGTGATGTGTCTGTGAGTCAAGCAACACCAAAGATCAGCAGCAAACCACCAGAAGCGAGGACAGTGGCCTGGAACAGATTCTCCTCACAGCTCTCAGGAGGACCCAACCCTGCCAACATCATGATCTTGGAATTCTAGCCTCCAGAGGTACCGGACAAGATATTTATGTTGCTTAAACCACCCAGTTCATGGTACTTTGCTACAGTAGTCCTAGAAAACGAATACAGATGTGTTACTGGATGGAAAGTCTTGACTGTGAGTTGTCCAGGTTCTCGGCACATTGAACAAAGAATTGAAGAAAATGCACAAACAAAGCAACAACAGAATGAAGCAATGAAAGAAGCAATGAAAGCACAGATGGATTGAAGTGAAAGTACACTCCACAGAGTGGGAGCAGGCTCCAGCAAGCAGCTCAAGAGCCTTGATCACAGTGTTCTTTAGGGTTTTTATTAAGCAAAAAGAATTTGGTAACACCCCAGGTGCCGTTTAGAGGCCTCCAGCTGGTTATACCCTATGAAGGACTGGCCCACGGCCAATTAGAGGCTGAAGTGGAGACAGTCTTGTTATCACAGGCGTGAGGATGTGGCCTATATGCTGCCTAATCTTGCCTAGAACTAACTGACTACACCTGCTGCCCTACTGCTTCTGCCTTAACCCTTGATTACCCTATATCCCTATTCTCCTGCATCAGATGGTCTTTGGGGTTGATAAAATCTCAAACTGAAAGAGAAAGAGTGTTATCAGGGCTCCTGTGAGTGGTTACAATTTTAATTTAGTATTTTCTCTAGAAAATACGTTTTAAATCTTTACATTAAAAGAAAAATTTCAAAATGATTTAGTAATGTTAGAATTAAATTTAGAGAATCAATATGACCTAATGGCCTCAGAAATAAATCACTTTTCCACCTTGGCCACTCAAAGGCCCAGGGGGGCAGCATCAGCCCAGGGCTCTCCACCCCCACTCATTGTCATAGTCTCATGACATTCTCCTACCAGGCAAGAAGAGATCTTACAAAATAGCACACAAGTGACTTTGGGCAAAGGTAAATCAAGATGGTCTGGGACAATCTGTTGTTTCCATAAAGTGAGGATGTTTTCAAATACTTCAGGGGGAGATAGAAGATGCTGCCACTATCATTAAGTGTGGTAACCTGAGCATCCAAAGGACATAATAATTATTTGAAACAACTTGATGAGACCCATAGACGACCCCACTAATTAAAATTGTGGATAATAAGACATGCATCAATTGCCAAAATGCTAACAAACCAGTGTAATAATGAGTAATAATTGTAGTCAATGTGTAATAATAATAATTTGATGAGACCCATAGGTGACCCCACTAATTAAAATTGTGGATAATAAGACATGCATCAATTGCCAAAATGCTAACAAACCAGTGCAATAATGAGTAATAATTATAGTCAATGTGTAATAATGAGGAGACAGTGAATTGTGAATAACTGAACAAGGGAACAAAGGACACTGAAGTCAATTTCATGTTAGGAAAGACATTAAGTTGTAAGGAACTGGGACCCATGTAAAAAGCGACGACCTAAAATTCTCCTCAGGTAGCAGACATTTATTATAAAAATGAGCTTAGCACAGTGAATATATACATGTATTTCAAATGTTTTGAATGTTCTGTATCTGATAGAAATTTAATTTGTTATAAGACCCAGAATCTGGAAACTCAATTAGTCTGAAATATTTTGTTTGTTTGTGGTAAACTGTCCAAAATTCTGAAAAAGTTTGGGTTTTTTTCATAAATGTAAAAAAAAAAAAAAGAAGAAGTACATTTTTGTCCATGGCAATAATGCTTTTGCAACAGATTTAATTGCAGATGTGCTAATAAGTTCTGAAATATTTACAATAATTTGTATGTTTTGCTTAAGGTGCCTGAAGCAGTTGAGAGACATTTATAATGAAATGTTCAGGAGAATGTGATTAAATTTGAAATTTCAATGACTAAGAGAATTGATTATTACAACTTGTTTTATTAGATGGTAAGTATTGTTTAAATGTTCACAAAATTTGTTTAGTAGATTTATAGATGAATCAAACTGAGCACTAAAGAAAGAACAAATACAGCAGAGTCCCACCCTACTCAAGGGGGATATGTTCTAAGACCCACAGTGGATGCCGGAAATCACAGATAGTACCAAACCCTAATATAGTATTTTTTTCTATACATACATACTTATGATAAAGTCTGATTTATAAATTAGGCACAGTAAGAGATTAACAACAATAATTAATAAAAAAAAGAACCATTTTTTTGAGATAGGGTCTTGCTCTGTTGCCCAGGCTGGAGGGCAGTGGCGTGATCATAGCTCGCTGTAGCCTCCAACTCCTGGTTGGAGGCTTAAGCGATTCTCCTGCCTCACCCTCCCAAAGTGCTGAGATTACAGGCATGAGTCACTCTGCCCAGCCAAAATTGAACAATTATAACAATATGCTGTAATAAAAGTTAAGTGAATATGGCCTCTCTCTCTCTCAAAATATCTTCTTATACCGTACTCACCCTTCTTGTGAAGGCACTGCTACATAAATGGGAAGTGCCAGGAATAAGCAATTCACAAGTGTTACATTCCCTGCTGTTCTGATAGTGTGATAGAATCTCGCACTGTTCTGCTCTGTCCCTCCCAGGTTGTGAATCCTCCCTTTGTCAATGCTGTATCCACTCTGTCTACTTTACCTGCCTGTTAGTTACTTAGTAGCCTCCTCAGTGATCAGATCCACAGCTGTGGTATCAAAGGGCTTGTGTTCCAGTAACTCTTATTTTACTTAGTAATGGCCCCAAGGTGCAAGAGTAGTGATGTAATATTTTTGCACCTTGGTTGGCCACAAGTCCAACTGTGTTAAAGTGATACTGTGGATAAGGGGGAATTACTGTAAAAGAAATGCTTACATAGAAACTCTCCTGTGGCATTAATGAGCTTCACCCATCTCCAGATATAAGGCAACTTGAGTTTCCAGATTCTGGGTCTTATAACAAATTAAATTTCTATCAGATATAAGGCAACTTATATCTAGAGATGGTGGCTCACGCCTGTAATCCCAGCACTTCGGGAGACAAAAGTGGGTGGATCATGAGGTCAAGAGATCGAGACCATTCTGGGCAACATGGTGAAACCCTCTCTCTGCTAAAAATACAAAAATTAGCTGGGTGTGGTGGCATGTGCCTGTAGTCCCAGCTACTCGGGAGGCTAAGGCAGGAGAATCGCTTGAACCCAGGAGGTGGAGGTTGCAGTAAGCTGAGATCATGCCACTGCACTCCAGTCTGGTGACAGAGGGAGACTCCACCTCAAAAAAAAAAAAAAAAAAAAAAAAAAAGAACCAGCTCCTCTGGCTAGGGTGGGGTCCACACCATCCTTCAGACACATGACAGGAGAGCCACAGTCAGGCACAGGCCTCACTTCTCCCCCATGCAGCCCCTCTGAGGGTCAGCCCGGACTGCTGGCTAACAGGGCTTTGCCCAGAGTTCCTGAGTATCAGTCTTTCCTCACAGAGGCGACGGCTTTGTCTGAAGGGCCTTTGAACCCCACAGCCAAGCCCAGGCCAAAAGCAGCCAGGAGCCCTGGCAGTCACCAAACCAGACAACTCTGAGGAGGCAGGATGGGAAAGAAGGATCCCCATTTTCCTCTTAGAAAGCAGCCAAAAGCAACAGGTTTAAATGACAATAATAATAAATAAATAAATAAAACTAAAGGCTTAAAGCCTTTACATGGAGACTAATAACTTTGGATAGCCTTGGAGTAGTAGTATTTCTCTTATGGAGCATGGAGTGTGCAGAGGTGCCTGCAAGGGGGCTGAGAGGGAGATGGGGAGAGGCACGCACAAGAAGCAGCTCAGCAGAAAGTTGTGAGCTGGGAGGTCCTGGCCTTTGGCCCTGCCAAAAGCCCAGACCTGTGTCTGTAGATCTCAGAGTCCTAGACATGAGTCTGTCTCCCTAGCATTCCCTTGTCTAGGAGGGTAACATAGGCAAACCCCAAGCTCTGGGGAGGCCAGGGCTCCCACACAGAAGAGTGCTCTGTGGATGGTTAGGAGCAAGGCTTGGCCATGGGAGGCACCTGGGACCCCAGATTTCTCACTGATGCTCTAGGTGGCCTGGGGTGGGCCCTGTTCGCTCTCTGTGCCTTTGTCTCCCCAACATCAGGCTGAGGAGGAGGAGCAGTGGGGTCTCACTCACTTAAGGCTCCCGCGTAGCCAAAGTACGATTCTTGGGAGGAGCAGGCACACTTGTCTGTCCCTTTCCCTGCACACAGTCGACACAGGCGGGGGAAATTCTTCATGTCCTCACAGAGGATGCAGCTGCTGGAGAAGAACTTGGCCGCTGCTGCTCAACACAGAGACATGGACCCCAGGGCATGAGCTGGCTGGGACCTCCAGGTCGTACATGTGTGTGAGAGAGTGGCCCTCACTGAGAGCCCATGCATCTGCACACACCTTCCAGGACTGGCTGAGGAAGTGGGTGTGCAGGGGCCAGCCAGTGCAGCCTGCTGGAGGTGGCTGGCAATGCCCATGCCGGAGGGAGTGTGTGGCCCAGGGTCCCTGCGGGTTTAGGCATCACACTGATGGGGTGATGGAACCCACAGGAATGTTCCCCAGCTTGTCCGCTGCAGGGTGTGAGAGCCACTGACCTACACTGAACCAAGACTTCAGTCCCAGTGGCACGCAGCTCTGCTAATTCACCCACACGGAGGCTGGAAGGGGCCAGGCTGAACTCTAAACACAGCAGGAACACTTGCACATCAGCCAAACCCAAATAGTCCTCCTTTACCTCAGGAAACGCCTCCCCCTCAACCTCCCCTTGTGTATCCAGAGGCTGTGGTAGCTCATGGGATATGCCTTCTGGAAAAGTTGGGACAGCATGTCGAGGAGCGGGTAGGAGGTGGGCTACCAGCCACTGCACAGCTGCCCAGATGGATGTCCAGTAGCACTGGACACTGAGGCACTGAGGCACACTGAGGCAAGTGATCACTCCCAGAAAGGGCAAAGCATGGCCAGAGCTGCGATCCAGGCTGTAGCCCTTCTCAGGTCCCTGCAGTCACTTGTCGCTGTCACAGTCAGACATCAACACTGCAGAGGTTGGCCGGACTCAAAAAGATGTACTTTTGCAGAGTTCAAAAAGATCTGGCCATCATTATTCAAGGGCTGAAAAACCACCCTAGGCTTACTGTGCCTCAACATAACTGAACAGGGAGCCTGGAGAACACAAAAAATCCTAGTGCCAGCCCAGTCACCCTTTCCTTGCCCATGTCCCAAGCCCTCACCTAAGGCATGTAGGCCTGGGTGCCAGTAGTGTGTCCAGAATCCCCAGTGAGCCTTTCTGGGAAGCTGGGAGGGAGGTGGCTTTTCTTAGTGGGCCTCAGTGATGGCCCTTGTCAAGCCAAGCGACTAGGGATAAGGAGGAAGGTGGGACTGACACCTTTCCTCAGAGAAGACTCAGCTGCCAGCTCCCAGGAGTTGCTGGTGCACATACCCAGCCAGTACATATTTAAAGCAGGTTACCCTCATTCCATCTTGGAGGCCGTGGACACATACACTTCACAGTGACAGTGTGACTCCAGACAGCCCATGCGGGTGACCGGTGCAGGAGCCCTGCCTGGGCACACCCAGCCCCAGCTGGCTCATCGGTTTCAAGGGAGCTAGGGGGAAGCAGTGCCCTGATGGGGATGTTCTATCCAGCAGACCAGCCCAGGCCCATGTGGCAGGACTTCTTGCCTTGGAGCTGGCTCAGCTGGAAGTTGGTGCTCTCTTCACCATGGCAATGACATAATGGTGGGTTTGTGGATCTGCAAAGGAGCAGAGAGGAATAAGGGCCAAAGGAAGATGCCAAATTGTCACTGATCTTCTGGAGCACGTACCATGCAGAACTCTGGGGATGCTAGGACCTCACCACCCCCCTGCAAGTGGGTAGAAAAAGAAAAAAAAGCTCTTAATTGACAGGAGAGAGAACACCGTCCCTTTTCAAGGCAATAAACACTAGTTCTTTTTTCTGCTAGTCCCTCCAAGCCAGTGGAGACAGGATCCTCAAGGGCACCAGCTATTAGGGCCTACTGAGTGGAGCGCACTTAGGGAGCGCTTCAGCACCCAGCCATCGTGATGTCACTGCTTCTCCCTGAAGGCTTTTCTCCTTTTCCCCCTTTTCCCAACAGCAGTTCTCCCTGCAGCTCAAACACGAAGTAAAGGTGTGAGAGGAAGGATGCAGGGGCATCCCAGGAATATGCCAGGGCCCTGCAAGAGTCAGACTGAGGCCAGCTGTGCTCGCACACACTGATGACACGATGACACTAATGGACAAGTATGGGAAAGAGGCAAAGCCTCATTCTTAGACTCCCTCAAACCTCTCCTCACCATAAATCCAGGCCCGTGTTCTGTTGCCCAGGCAGGGTTAGCACAAGGAAGACGCAGTCAGGTCCTGTGTGTCTCCAGAGAGGGGCCTCCCATCAGTGAGACCACACTGGGTGAGCAATGGACTCTGGATAGCACTCCCCTCTCAGGCTGGAGATACCCTACAGCCAGCAGCACCAGCATAGTTTCTATCAAAATGTGCAAAGTTTGCAGTCGCCCAGGAAGAGCCGCTTTCCCAGCCCTCAGGAGTTAGCATCAGAGACAGCCTCCTTCAATCCAAAGAGCTCCAGCAACTTTGTTCCCTACTAAGTGTAATGCTGACAGGGCCCCTGCCACCCACACCCATCATTGCTGCAATGTCGGACCAGAGACACTGGTCCCCAGGGAGAACACACCATCTTTTGACCCATAGATTTCTACAATGATGGGCTTAAGGCTGTAGGGGGCCAGGCCTGCCTCAAACACTAAACCTCCATCAATGGCCACAGCATCTGCTTCATTTGCCTGAAAGAGAGGGGATCAAACCATGCATGATGCCCATCACCTCTGAGAAAGACTCCTCTAACCCTCTGCCAGAGACACTTGCTCAACAGACACTTGCATGACTCAAGCCTCCTTCACCTCCATTATGTCACTGCTCAAATGTCATCTCCTCAGTGAGGCATTCCCTGACCACAGTCTTCAAACTACCATCTCGTGTATGCTGGATGCCACTTTGTTTTCCTTCTGAGCCTTATCAACCATGTGACAAACTCTGTTTATTGTTTGTCCTCCCCTTTGGAACGTAAGCTCCATGAAGGTGGAGGCATGTTTGTCTGTTCTATTCCCTACTCAATCCCAGCACCTAGAGGAGCACCTAGCACAGGTAGGTGTTCAATAAACATTTCTTGGGTACGTGAGTGAATGCATTGTAGAATACTTCCATCCATAAGAAGTCAGGTTTGGCACTCTCAAATACGGATTCCCTTGGCAGGGATCTGTCAGCCAAAAGTTCCTTCCTTCAAGAAGCAAGCAACTTCACAGCCTCTTCTCCACAATGAGGTTGGATCATTTCCCTACCCATCATGGAAATCATTCTTTTTATTCATTTATTAACTGACATTTAAAGCAACTTGAGTTTTTCTGAATTTACTATTATGTTTCTGTATGCCTCCCTTTTCCTCCATCCCACTTTTTCTTATAAATATTTTACAATATATATTCATATATATGTATGTATATTTGTATCTATGTGTGTGTGTATAAAGTTAGGACTCTAATTAAATGCATGCATCAGAAACTGACATAAATAACCTTAAGAAAAGGAGAGATTTAGTATACAGGTAAAAGGGCAAGAAGGCCGCTGGGCCTTGTGAACACCATCAAGATGAGAAGCAGCGAGAACTGACATGGGTTTCAGTCCGTCCCGTGGGCTCCAGCTCATGATTATGGCCTCCAGGTAGTTCTTGCCTTTTCCCAGTTTACATACATCTTTCTTTCCTGACTGACTCCTCTGCAAACCCCAATAACAGATGCAAAAAGACAACAGTCTTATAGAGACTGCTTAACTAGCACCCACAACTGTATAAGGTCAAACTCCTCTAACATATCTCTCCCTCTCTCTTCCCATAAACACACACACACATACACACATTACAAAAATAGATGAAAATTTATGCACATCTTTATGACCCTTACTGAATATTTCTAAGTTGGCTTCCAGAAATGATATAGAAATGTATGATTTATAATGCCAATAGCAATGCGTACCAATTTCACTGCAAACCTACCAGTGAGAAGTGTTATCACTTTAGAAATGTCATTACATTACTAAATATAAACTGTTATTTTTAGAATGGTTTTATTTGGATTTCTTTGTTTATTAAAAGGGATGAACATTTTTCCTTTATTGTTAATATTCTTAGTTGTAATGTCTTTTCTGCTAATGGCTTGTTTATAGTTTTTTTATTCTTCAGCATTTCTTATAAGTTTAAATGACATCTTTATATAGTTTGTGGTTTTGTTATAGCTGATGTGATTTTTTTTGGCATGCTTAGGGCTTTTTAAAAACATTTCTTTGTCATGGTTTAAAATTTTTTACATTTCCAAATTTGTCTACTTTTGTAATTTATCTAGTTATGTCTATGTCTTTTAATCAAGTTGAATCAAGCTGGGAATTTATTTTGGTGAATGGATTAAGAAGCTCACTTGATTATTTTTTCTGAATGGCTACCTAGTTGTCCAACTAAAGACTCCTTTCTCAGCCATTTGTTTGGCAAGTTTGCCTTATTATACTTATCTAAATCTAGTATACATGTATCAAAACACTACATTTACCCCACAAATATGTACAATTATTATTTGTCAAATAAAAATTCAATTTAATTTGATTTAAAGAACAAATCTACTTGTATCTTATCTAAATTTATTAAGCCTAGGACCCTCGTGCCCTAATGTCTATCACAGTTTGCATCTATATCATATCATGGAGATAATTAGGTAGTTGAATGGATATACAGAAAGCTGACAATGTATCTGAATTTTGTTCTCTTCTGGGTCTTCTATATATGTGCCAGTATCCTGTCCTGTGTATCACGTTATTTAAATATGGTATAGTTTTAGGTAGGACTCAGTCACTCCCCTGCTACTTTTCTTTTTCATAATACAACTTTAAAATTTCATGCATGTACTTTTTCTCAAGAATTTTATAAATATTTTATTGATTCTTTTAAAAAGGCTGTATTTTGATTAAACTTTTACTAAATTTATGAGTTAACTTTGGGAGGGTATGCAAGTATGTGATATTTAGTCTTTCCATCTGGGAACACAGCATATGTTTTCATTTGTTAATAAATATTATTCACTTGTTACAGACTTTTATATTTTATTTATTTATTTATTATTTTATTTATTTATTTATTTTGAGACAGAGTCTCGCTCCGTTGCCCAGGCTGGAGTGTAGTGGCACAATCTTGGCTCACTGCAACCTCTGCCTCCTGGGTTCTCCTGCCTCAGACTCCCAAGTAGCTGGGACTACAGGTGTGTGCCACCATGCCCGGCTAATTTTTGTATTTTTCTAAATGGCTAGAGATGGGGTGTCACCATGTTGGACAGGCTGGTCTTGAGCGCCTGACCTCAAGTGATCCACCCGTCTTGGCCTCCCAAAGTGCTGGGATTACAGGTGTGAGCCACCACACCCAGCCTATATTATACTGGTAAAAGCCTTGCAGATCTCTCATATAATATTTTTCCAGAAATAATTTTCTTTTTATTATTTTAAATGTAAATGAGATAACAATTTTGGGATTTTTTTCACAATTAACAATTGTTGGTATATGAAAACGACTTTGTGATACGTTTATATTTTGCCAAACTAATGTATTCATTAATAAATAATTACAGCAACATTTCTCTTGATTCTACTGTATTTTCTAGGCATTCCACCATCTGAAAATATTGGTGTTTTTGTTTGTTTCTTCTATCTTATATGCATTTTTTATCTTATTGCACTACCATAACTTCCAAAAACATTTAGTAATAATACTGACACTAGAACTTCTTGTTTATTTCTGAGTCTTTATAGATTCTCTTTCAATGTAATGCTAGCTTTGCTTGACATAGGTATTTTACTGAGATTGAATCCTTCTCTATTAGTTGTTTAATTATGATTAGGATTATGATTTTTGCTATCAATGAATGTTAAGCAGCTACATTTTTCTCTACCCACAGTCCTTGCATTTTCAGATCTTTGGCTTGTTTCTTTCTCCTCTAAAGCATGGTCTGGTTCCTGTGGGGAGAAAGCAATAAACAACAGCAAGGCAGAAAAACAAAACGAAAGTATAGGCTTTCTTCCACTGTGTTTTAGGCAGCAGTGACTTAACTGTGATGGCCTTAATGTACTCAAGGGAAGACGCTCTCTCCACGCAGGTGACAAGGGGACCATCTGCTGGAAACACTTTTTTCGTATTGTCTCGGAAACTGGTGCACTTCGTGGCCTCGTGATCTGACATGGCACACCATCTTCCAGTTTTCTCAGGAGCAGCCAGGCACAGCCCTAGGAGAGACAGGCCAGAGGTGTAAGGGACGCACAGCACTCACTCTTCTGTGCGGGCAGAAGAGGTTAAAGACAAGATAAACAGTCAGCTGAGAAGGGTACACACAAATTCCGTAGGCTGCCTGGCTCACATGAATTCTCTGGCCCATTTCTTTGATTCTACCCCACCCCTCAGCTAAAAAAGCCGAAAGATTCCACCAAAAGTTAAACATAAAATTAGCATATAGTACAGCAATTTCACTTTTAGGTATATATCCAAAAGAATTGACAACAGGGATTCAAAGAAACACATGCACACGAATGTTCACAGCAGCACTATTCACAATAGCTGAACAGTGGAAACAGCCCAAATGTGCATCAACAGATGAATGCATGAACAAAATGGGGAATAGCCAGATGATGGAATATTATTCCGTCATGAAAAGAATGACGTACTGCTACATGCTGCAGTGTAAATGAACCTCGAAAACTCCAACTTGAGTGAAAGGAGCCAGACACAAAAGGCTACCCAAGATATTATTCCATTTATATGAATATTTAGACTAGGTACATCTATAGAGACAGGAAGGAAATTAATTGGTGGTTGCCATGTGGTAGGCGGTGACGAAAATGGGTACTGACTGTTTAATGGGTATGTGGTTTTCTTTTAGGGTGGTGAAAATGTTTTGGAACTAGATAGAGATGGTGGTTGTACAACATTTCCAATGCCCTAAATACCACTGATTTGTACACTTTTGAATGGTTAAATTGTGTTATGTGAATCTCATCTCAAAAACGAAGAAAAAAAGAAAGCTTCCTACCCTCGTAGGTAGGGCCTAGTGATTTAGTCAGTATCTTTCTTTTTTTTTAATTATACTTTAAGTTATAGGGTACATGTGCACAACGTGCAGGTTTGTTACATATGTATACATGTGCCATGTTGATGTGCTGCACCCACTAACTCATCAATTACATTAGGTATATCTCCTAATGCTATCCCTCTCCCCTCCCCCCACTCCAAAACAGGCCTCAACGTGTGATGTTTCCCATCCTGTGTCCAAGTGTTCTCATTGTTCAATTCCCACCTATGAGTGAGAACATGCGGTGTTTGGTTTTCTGTCCTTGTGATAGTTTGCTCAGAATGATGGTTTCCAGCTTCAACCATGTCCCTACAAAGGACACGAACTCATCCTTTTTTATGGCTGCATAGTATTCCATGGTGTATATGTGCCACATTTTCTTAATCCAGTCTATTGTTGATGGACATTTGGGTTGGTTCCAAGTCTTTGCTATTGTGAATAGTGCCACAATAAACATACGTGTGCGTGTGTCTTTATAGCAGCATGATTTACAGTCCTTTGGGTATATACCCAGTAATGGGATGGTTGGGTCAAATGGTATTTCTAGTTCTAGATCCTTGAGGAATTGCCACACTGTCTTCCACAATGGCTGAACTAACTGACACTCCCACCAACAGTGTAAAAGCATTCCTATTTTTCCACATCCTCTCCAGCACCTGTTGTTTCCTGACTTTTTAATGATCACCATTCTAACTGGTGTGAGATGGTATCTCATTGTGGTTTTGATTTGCATTTCTCTGATGGCCATTGATGACAAGCATTTTTTCATGTGTCTGTTGCCTGCATGACTGTCTTCTTTTGAGACGTGTCTGTTCATATCCTCTGCCCACATTTTGATGGGGTTGTTTGATTTTTTCTTGTAAATTTGTTTAACTTCTTTGTAGAATCTGGATATTAGCCCTTTGTCAGATGGGTAGATTGCAAAAATTTTCTCCCACTCTGTAGGTTGCCTGTTCACTCTCATGGTAGTTTCTTTTGCTGTGCAGAAGTTCTTTAGTTTAATTAGATTCCATTTGTCAATGTTGGCTTTTGTTGCCATTGCTTTTGGTGTTTCAGACATGAAGTCCTTGCCCATGCCTATGTCCTGAATGGTATTGCCTAGGTTTTCTTCTAGGGTTTTTATGGTTTTAGGTCTAACATTTAAGTCTTTAATCCATCTCGAATTAATGTTTTTATAAGGTGTAAGGAAGGGATCCAGTTTCAGCTTTCTACATATGGCTAGCCAGTTTTCCCAGCACCGTTTATTAAACAGGGAATCCTTTCCACATTTCCTGTTTTTGTCAGGTTTGTCAAAGACCAGATAGTTGTAGATGTGTGGTATTATTTCTGAGGACTCTGTTCGGTTCCATTGGTCTATATCTCTGTTTTGGTACCAGTACCATGCTGTTTTGGTTACTGTAGCCTTGTAGTATAGTTTGAAGTCAGGTAGCGTGATGCCTCCAGCTTTGTTCTTTTGGCTTAGGATTGTCTTGGCAATACGGGTTTTTTTGGTTCCATATGAACTTTAAAGTAGCTTTTTCCAATTCTGTGAAGCAAGTCATTAGTAGCTTGATGGGGATAGCATCGAATCTATAAATTACCTTGGGCAGTATGGCCATTTTCACGAAATTGATTCTTCCTATCCAAGAGCATGGAATGTTCTTCCATTTGTTTGTGTCTTCTTTTATTTCATTGAGTAGTGGTTTGTAGTTCTTGAAGAGGTCCTTCACATCCCTTGTAAGTTGTATTCCTAGGTATTTTATTCTCTTTGAAGCAATTGTGAATGGGAGTTCATTCATGATTTGGCTCTCTGTTTGTCTGTTATTGGTTTATAGGAATGCTTGTGATTTTTGCACATTGATTTTGTATCCTGAGACTTTGCTGAAGTTGCTTATCAGCTTAAGGAGATTTTGGGCTGAAATGATGGGGTTTTCTAAATATACAATCATGTCATCTGCCAACAGGGAGAATTTGACTTCCTCTTTTCCTAATCGAATACCCTTTATTTCTTTCTCCTGCCTGATTGCCCTGGCCAGAACTTCCAACACTATGTTGAATAGGAGTGGTGAGAGGGCATTCCTGTCTTGTGCCAGTTTTCAAAGGGAATACTTCTAGTTTTTGCCCATTCAGTATGATATTGGCTGTGGGTTTGTCATAAACAGCTCTTATTATTTTGAGATACGTCCCATTAATACCTAATTAATTGACAGTTTTTAGCATGAAGGGCTGTTGAATTTTGTCAAAGGCCTTTTCTACATCTATTGAGATAATCATGTGGTTTTTGTCTTTGGTTCTGTTTATATGATGGATTAGTTTATTGATTTGCATATGTTGAACCAGCCTTGCATCCCAGGGATGAAGCCCACCTGATCCTGGTGGATAAGCTTTTTGATGTGCTGCTGGATTCGGTTTGCCAGTATTTTACTGAGGATTTTTGCATCGATGTTCATCAGGGATATTGGTCTAAAATTCTCTTTTTTTGTTGTGTCTTTTCCAGGCTTTGGTATCAGGATGATGCTGGCCTCATAAAATAAGTTACAGAGGACTCCCTGTTTTTCTATTGATTGGAATAGTTACAGAAGGAATGGTACCAGCTCCTCTTCGTACCTCTGATAGAATTCGGCTGTGAATCCGTCTGGTCCTGGACTTTTTTTGGTTGGTAGGCTATTAATTATTGCCTCAACTTCAGAGCCTGTTATTGGTCTATTCAGGGATTCAACTTCTTCCTGGTTTAGTCTTGGGAGGGGGTATGTGTCCAGGAATTTATCCATTTCTTCTAGATTTTCTAGTTTATTTGTGTAGAGGTGTTTATAGTATTCTCTGATGGTAGTTTGTATTTCTGTGGGATTGGTGGAGATATCCCCTTTATCATTTTTTATTAAATCTATTTGATTCTTCTCTCTTTTCTTCTTTATTAGTCTTGCCAGTGGTCTATCAATTTTGTTGAACTTTTCAAAAAACCAGCTCCTGGATTCATTGATTTTTTGAAGGGTTTTTTTGTGTCTCTATCTCCTTCAGTTCTGCTCTGATCTTAGTCATTTCTTGCCTTCTGCTAGCTTTTGAATGTGTTTGCTCTTGCTTCTCTGGTTCTTTTAATTGTGATGTTAGGGTGTCAATTTTAGATCTTTCCTGCTTTCACCTATGGGCATTTCGTGCTACAAATTTCCCTCTACGCACTGCTTTAAATGGGTCCCAGAGATTCTGGTATATTGTGTCTTTGTTCTCATTGGTTTCAAAGAACATCTTTATTTCTGCCTTCATTTCATTATGTACCCAGTAGTCATTCAGGAGCAGGTTGTTCTGTTTCCATGTAGTTGAGGAGTTTTGAGTGAGTTTCGTAATCCTGAGTTCTAGTTTGATTGCACTGTGGTCTGAGAGACAGTTTGTTATAATTTCTGTTCTTTTACATTTGCTGAGGATTGCTTTACTTCCAACTATGTGGTCAATTTTGGAATAAGAGCGATGTGGTGCTGAGAAGAATGTATATTCTGTTGATTTGGGGTGGAGAGTTCTGTAGATGTCTATTAGGTCTGCTTGGTGTAGAGCTGAGTTCAAGTCCTGGATATCCTTGTTAACTTTCTGTCTCGTTGATCTGTCTAATGTTGACAGTGGGGTGTTAAAGTCTCCCATTATTATTGTGTGGGAGTCTAAGTCTCTTTGTAGGTCTCTAAGGATTTGCTTTATGAATCTGGGTGCTCCTGTATTGGGTGTGAATATATTTAGGATAGTTAGCTCTTCTTGTTAGATTGATCCCTTTACCATTATGTAATGGCCTTCTTTGTCTCTTCTGATCTTTGTTGGTTTAAAGTCTGTTTTATCAGAGACTAGGATTGCAACCACTGCTTTTTTTGTTTGTTTCCCATTTGCTTGGTAGATCTTCCTCCATCCCTTTATTTTGAGCCTATGTGTGTCTCTGCATGTGAGATGGGTCTTCTGAATACAGCACACTGATGGGTCTTGACTCTTTATCCAATTTGCCAGTCTGTGTCTTTTAATTGGAGCATTTGGCCCATTTACATTTAAGGTTCATATTGTTATGTGTGAATTTGATCCTGTCATTATGATGTTAGCTGGTTATTTTGCTCGTTAGTTGATGCAGTTTCTTCCTAGCTTCGATGGTCTTTACAATTTGGCATGTTTTTGCAGTGGCTGGTACCGGTTTTTCCTTCCATGTTTAGTGCTTCCTTCAGGAGCTCTTATAAGGCAGGCCTGGTGTTGACAAAAGCTCTCAGCATTTGCTTGTCTGTAAAGGATTTTATTTCTCCTTCACTTAGGAACCTTAGTTTGGCTGGATATGAAATTCTGGGTTGAAAATTCTTTTCTTTAAAAATGTTGAATATTGGCCCCCACTCTCTTCTGGCTTGTAGGGTTTCTGCCGCGAGATCAGCTGTTAGCCTGATGAGCTTCCCTTTGTGGGTAACCCAACCTTTCTCTCTGGCTGCCCTCAACATTTTTTCCCTCATTTCAACTTGAATCTGACAATTATGTGTCTTGGAGATGCTTTTCTTGAGGAGTATCTTTGTGGAATTCTCTGTATTTCCTGAATTTGAATGTTGGCCTGCCTTGCTGGGTTGGGGAAGTTCTCCTGAATAATATCCTGAAGAGTGTTTTCCAACTTGGTTCCATTCTCCCCGTCACTTTCAGGTACACCAATCCGACGTAGATTTGGTCTTTTCACATAGTCCCATATTTCTTGGAGGCTTTGTTCATTTGTTTTTACTCTTTTTTCTCTAAACTTCTGTTCTCACTTCATTTCATTCATTTGATCTTCAATCACTGATACCCTTTCTTCCACTTCATCGAATTGGCTACTGAAGCTTGTGCATGCGTCACGTAGTTCTCGTGCCATGGTTTTCAGCTCCATCAGGTCATTTAAGGTCTTCTCTATGCTGTTTACTGTAGTTAGCCATTCATCTAACCTTTTTTCAAGGTTTTTAGCTTCTTTGCAATGGGTTTGAACATCCTTCTTTAGCTCGGAGAAGTTTATTATTACCGATTGTCTGAAGCCTTCTTCTCTCTACTCATCAAAGTCATTCTCTGTCCAGCTTTATTCCGTTGCTGGTGGGGAGCTGCATTCCTTTGGAGGAGAAAGGGTGCTCTGGTTTTTAGAATTTTCAGCTTTTCTGCTCTGGTTTCTCTCCATCTTTGTGGTTTTATCTACCTTTGGTCTTTGATGATGGTGACATACAGATGGGGTTTTGGTGTGGATGTCTTTTCTGTTTGGTAATTTTCCTTCTAACAGTCAGGACCCTCAGCTGCAGATCCACTGGAGTTTGCTGGAGGTCCACTCCAGACCCTGTTTGCCTGGGTATCACCAATGGAGCCTGCAGAACAGCAAATATTGCAGAACGGCAAATGTTGCTGCCTGATCATTCCTCTGGAAGCTTCATCTCAGATGGGCACCTGGCCATATGAGGTGTCAGTCGGCCCCTACTGGGAGTTGCCTCCCAGTTAGGCTACTCGGGGGTCAGGGACCCACTTGAGGAGGCAGTCTGTCCATTCTCCAATCTCAAACTCCATGCTGGGAGAACCACTACTCTCTTCAAAGCTGTCAGACAGGGATGTTTAATTCTGCAGAAGTTTCTTTTTGTCTTTTGTTCAGCTGTGCCCTGCCCCCAGAGGTGGAGTCTACAGAGGCAGGCAGGCCTCCTTGAGCTGCAGTGGGCTCCACCCAGTTCGAGCTTCCGGGCCACTTTGTTTACCTACTCAAGCCTCAGCAATGAGGGGCGCCCCTCCCCCAGCCTCACTGCTGCCTTGCAGTTTGATCTCAGACTGTTGTGCTAGCAATGAGCGAGGCTCCGTGGGTGTAGGACCCTCTGAGCCATGTGTGGGATATAATCTCCTGGTGTGCCATTTGCTAAGACCTTTGGAAAAGCTCAGTATTAGGGTGGGAGTGACCCGATTTTCCAGGTGCCGTCTGTCACGGCTTCCCTTGGCTAGGAAAAGGAATTCCCCAACCCCTTGCACTTCCCAGGTGAGGTGATGTCTCGCCCTGCTTCAGCTCATGCTCCATGGGCTGCACTGACTGTCCTGCACCCACTGTCCAACAAGACCCAGTGAGATGAACCTGGTACCTCAGTTGGAAATGCAGAAATCACCTGTCTTCTGCGTAGCTCATGCTGGGAGCTGTAGACTGGAGCTGTTCCTATTTGGCCATCTTGGAACCTCAGATCCTAGTCAATATCTTAACTTCGGCAACTCAAAGCTTACATGGTACTAATTGAGGGGGAATTAAAATCAGTGACTTTAGTTCACTGGCATTGGAAGCTGCAATAATTAGTGTAGAGAGCACTAGAAAGGCAAAATGCTGTTTACAAATCTGTAGTATTTAGGCAAAACGTTATTTAAATGAACTCTAGAAGGTGAAGTTTACAATAATAACAGCTACCATTTTTGGCTGAGCCCCCATATGTCAGGCAGTGCGCCAAGCACGTTTCTTTCCTCTAATTTTCACAGTTATTATTGTACCCTGTTTTAGAGATGAGATTTTTTTTTAAACTGTCAGGGAATTAAATAACTGGAGTTCAACTTAATATTTGAACCATCTGGGTCTGTTTGACTCCGAAACCTATACTGCCTTTTAACTCTCTATAGGTAGGAAATATTAAAAGAAATAGTACAGAAGATGCCAAATTACCTTACACAGAATCCCATGCCAGTGATGAAAGGGACAAATAGATCCCTTCAAATTTACTTGAAAACATCTTCAGTAGTAGCAAGACAGGGTAAGAAGCACAACCGAGGGAGTGGAATTATGCAGGCCATGTGCCTTTGTGTGGAATGTCAAGATAAGGCCTTTTTTAGAAGTCAGCATTTTCAGTCACCACTGTACTTATGTCAAAAAAAAAAAAAAAAAAGAAAAGAAAAGAAATAAAAGGTGGAGAGTAGCTGGATGCCATACTGTGTGCCTACAATCCCAGCTGCTAGGGAGGTTGAGGCTGAAGGATTGTTTGAGCCCAGGGAGTCTGAGACCAGCCTGGGCAACATAGTGAGACTTGTCTCTACAAAAAATACAAAATTAGCTAGGTGTGGTGGCATGTGCCTGTAGTTCCAGCTACTCAGGAGGCTGAGGTGGGAGGATCTCTTGAGCCCAGGAGGTCGAGACTACAGTGAGCCATGATTGTGCCACTGCTCTCCAGCCTGGGCAACAGAGTAAGAACCTATAACTCCAAAAAAGAAAGAAAAAAAAGAAAAAGAAAAAAAGTGTGAGTAAAAGCCAGGAAGCCTCCCATCATTTAAAAAAAATGGAGAAAAATTTCACATAGAAACATCATAAAAGACTATATATGGATACAGGAATGGCCAATAAGAACATGAAAGATCCTCACATCATGAGTCCCCAGAGAAATGTAATTAAAATCACATAGAGATTGATTTCACTACATACCTATTAGAATGCATACCTATTAGAATGGCTAACTGTGAAAAGACTGACACCACCAAGCACCGGCAGGACATGGTGCAGCTGAAATTCTTATATGCTGCTGGTGGGAATGTAAAATGGCACAACTACTCAAAGTCAAGTTGAACACACACTTATCAGTATGACCCAGTAATTCTAGATATTTAACCAAAAGAAATGAAAATACATGTCCTCCCAAAGACTTGTCCACTAATGTTCATGGCAGCTTTATTCATAATAGCCCCAAATGGGAGACAATCTAAACATCCATCAACAAGTGAATGGGTGAATAAGCTGTGGTAAAGCCATTCAATAGAGTACTACCCACTAATAAAAAGCAATGAAGCATGCTACACACAAGAACATGGATGAATCTCAATACAATTATGCTGAGTTAAAAAAAAAAAAAAAAAAAGCCAAACAAAGCACAATATACTGTATGATTCCACTTAGGTGAAATCCTAGAAAAGACAAAACTCATCTATAGTGGCAGAAAGTAGGAATGACTGGGGGCATTTTGCGGGTGATGAAAATGTCATTTATCTTGGTGATAATTACGTGGATAGTTATATTTGCGAAGATTCACTGAACTACATGTATACTTTAACTGAGTGCATGGTATTATACTACAGGTAAATCATACATCAATAAAAATGACTTAAAGGCCAGGTGCAGTGGCTACCACCTATAATCCCAACACTTTGGGAGGCTGAGGCAGAAGAATCACTTGAGCCCAGGAGTTTGAGACTAGCCTGGGCAAGATGGTGAGACTCCATCTCTACAAAAATTTAAAAAATTAAAAGTTAGCTGGGCTGGCTGGGTGTGGTGGCTCATGTCTGTAATCCCAGCACTTTGGGAGGCTGAGGCAGGTGGATCATGAGGTCAGGAGATCAAGACCAGCCTGACCAACATGGTGAAACCCCATCTCTACTAAAAACACAAAAATTAGCCAGGTGTGGTGGTGCCCACCTGTAATCCCAGCTACTCAGGAGGCTGAAGCAGGAGAATCGCTTGAACCCGGGAGGTGGAGGTTGCAGTGAGCCAAGATCATGTCACTGCACTCCAGCCTGGGTAACAGAGTGAGATTCCATCTCAAAACAAAACAAAACAAAACAAAACAAAACAAAAAATAGCTGGGCCAAAGGAAACTATCATCAGAGTGAACAGGCAACCTACAGAATAGGAGAAAATTTTTGCAACCTATCCATCTGACAAAGGGCTAATATCCAGAATCTACAAGGAACTTAAATAAATTTACAAGAAAAAGCAAACAACCCCATCAAAAAGTGGGCGAAGGATATGAACAGACACTTCTTAAAAGAAGACATGCGGCCAACAAACTTATGAAAAAAAGCTCAACATCACTGGTCATTAGAGAAATGCAAATCAAAACCACAATGAGATACCATCTCACGCCAGTTAGAATGGCAATCATTAAAAAGTCAGGAAACAACAGATGCTGGAGAGGATGTGGAAAAATAGGAATGCTTTTACACTGTTGGTGGGAGTGTCAGTTAGTTCAGCCATTGTGGAAGACAGTGTGGTGATTCCTCAAGGTTCTAGAACCAGAAATACCATTTGACCCAGCAATCCCATTACTGGGTATATACCCAAAGGAATATAAATCATTCTACTATAAAGACACATGCACACGTATATTTATTGCAGCACTATTCACAAGAGCAAAGACTTGGAACCAACCCAAATGCCCATCAATGATAGACTGGATTAAGAAAATGTGGCACATATATACCATGGAATACTATGCACCCATAAAAAAGGATGAGTTCATGTTCTTTGCAGGGACATGGATGAAGCTGGAAACCATCATTCTCAGCAAAATAACACAGGAACAGAAAACCAAATACCACATGTTCTCACTCATAAATGGGAGTTGAACAATGAGAATGCATGGACACAGGGAGGGGAAGAGCACACACTGGAGCCTGTTGGGAGGTGGGGGACTAGGGGAGTGATAGCATTAGGAGAAAAACCTAATGTAGATGACGGGTTGATGGGTGCAGCAAACCACCATGGCATGTGTATACCTATGTAACAAACCTGCACGTTCTGCACTTGTATCCCAGAACTTAAAGTATTATAATAAAAAAAATTTTAAAAAAAATTAGCTGGGCATGGTGATGCACACCTGTAGTCCCAGCTACTGAGGAGGGTGAGATAGGAGGATCGCTTGAGCCTAGGTGTTTGGGGTTGCAGTGAGCTATGATCACACCACTGCACTCCAGCCTGGGTGACAGAGACAGATCCTGTCTCTATAAAAAAGAAAAAAAGAAAGAAATGGTTTTTGTTGTTGTTGTGTTTTGTTTGTTTATTGTTTTTTGTTTTTGAGACAGAGTCTTGCTCTGTTGCCCAGGCTGGAGTGCAGTGGCTCGATCTTGACTCACTGAAACCTCCACCTCCCGGGTTCAAGCAATTCTCCTGCCTCAGCCTCCCGAGTATCTGGGATTGCAGGCGTCCGCCACGACGCCTGACTAATTTTGTATTTTTAGTAGAGACAGGGTTTCACCATCTTGGCCAGGCTGGTCTTGAACTCCTGACCTCGTGATCCACCCACCTCGGCTTCCCAAAGTGCGAGGATTACAGGCGTGAGCCACCGTGCCCGGCCAATAAATGATTTTTAAAAGAAAGAGAAAGGTGGGCAAGCAAGCTAAGCCAGAGTTAAGTAACCTAGATTAGGTCACTCACTAAAAGCACTGGCCATATGACAATTTAAAGCAGAGGTAATCAGAGCCCACTGTGAATATTTCAGACTGATCCTGAAACGGGAAAGCTGCTGATGCTCACCGAATACAGAAAGTTCTTAAGCAAGGGCAAGAAGCTGAGAAAGGAGGTGGAGGCCAAGGTGGAGGTACAGGCTGTCTGAGCCCTTGGCTCCTGGCTCTTGCAGGGCATACCAATAACTGCCCCCTTCCCTTTGGTCTTTTTTATTCAAGCTACTTTGCATTTTCTGTCATTTGCCACCAGAATAGTTCTTGTTTGACTAGAACACTGAGCTTTGAAGAAAGCATATCCCAGACTCTGGCCTGGTCCAGCAGCCAAGAAGGAGGGAAGGTGAATGAGGAGGCTGAAATGGGCAGCTCTTGTTTCTGGTTTATAAACACAGGGTGAATTGGGAAAATGAACTTTTGGTCAGAGCCTGACATTGCCAGGACGAGAGACAGAGGAAGAACAGCAGAAGCCCTATTCAAGAAGAATTTAGGAATGATCCCAGCAGGGCTGCACTCTGGGTTTCCTTGTGACTGCAGTTCAACTACAACTGTGCTCTGCCTTCCAGCCTTCCCTAGCCCCAGCAGAGCTCCCTGTGTGGCCCCACGTGGCCGTGCTGAGCCAGGGAGGGGCCACCACAGCATCCCCTTCCCTTCCTGCCTTCCTCTTGCTCTGCCCTTCACCCCTCACCCCACATAAGATACCCTACCCCAGAAATTATTTACAACAGCCTCAGATGTGACAGAACCAGGGCTGGACAGAACCAACAGTTGCTGAGCCAGGGAGGGCTCTTCACATGCATGAGTTCATTGACTTTGCATCACTCCCTTCCTCAAATCACCCCGCCAAGAGCCCTGGAGGAGCCCACCCTCGCAAAACAGGAAGGGGCCCCTTGCATTTATGTGCAGATTTTTACCGGTGTAACTCACCTGTGCCTAGAGCTCTGCATGCCACTAGACACAGTATCTCATTTTCACAGTAATTGTGTTTGTTGTGAAAACGCAATTATTAGTGAATGAAACCAGCTCAGAGATGTCAAGGGAGAGCTCAGAGTCACACAGCAGTGAGTGACAGGTGGATCTCATTCTATGGTGATAGTTTTTTCCCTATATCTCTCTACCTCTCTGCTGTACGGTAAAAGTACTGGAAGCACTGTCCAGTTTGAGGCGAGAAAAACCCTTCTGGTTAGATGTTAGGCACACCTGACATGTGTCCTGCCTGCTCCTCCCCCTCACTTAATAATAACCCTTAAGGCCCAGGAGGAAAAAATCCCTTCTCTCCTCTAACCCCATTTCTTTCACTGTAAACGAGATCAACAGCCTCTAGTTCAGGGGTCATGAACTTATTCTGTCACGGGCTAAAGAGTAAATACTTTAGTCTCTGTGGCAACTACTCAACTCTGACCTTGAAGCCTGTGAAAGTTGATCATACAGAAGTGGGTTATTTTTGTCATACCCAACTAAAACACACTGAGAAGTCAGGGGCAAAAAAGCACTCAGAGCACATAGCATTGCTCCACATGTGAAATTCTTCGCAAGCCTGGCTGCTGAAACTGCCTGTTGTAAACTGAGACCAGGTGTAGTTAACAGCTGCTGAAACCTGCTGTGACTCGAAGGCTAATTTTACCTGGTATAGTCCCTCACTAGTCAGGACTTGCCTGTTCCCCAAAATTTTACTTTTGCCAATGAACTTTCTAGAAGAACATTTCTCCTTTTCTATGAAACCTCCAATCTTCTCTTTGTTCTTTGGACATATAGAAGACCACCCAGTCTGTGTGTATGCTCAGAATTTCAATTCTTGCTTCCCAAATAAAATGTTTTAAACTTAGGGATATTTGACTTGGACAAGCCTGAAAGCTGTCATATAGACAATATTTAACCGAATGATCATGATTGCATTCTAATAAAATTTTATTTATGGACACTGAAATTTGAATTTTATATAATTTTCATGTCACATAATATTGCTCTTTTGATTTCCCCTTCAATCTTTTTTTTTTTTTTTTTTTTTTGACAGAGTCTCACTCTGTCGGCCAGGCTGGAATGCAGTGGCGTGATCTCGGCTCACTGCAACCTCCCTCTCCTGGGTTCAAGAGATTCTCATGCCTCAGCCTCCGGAGTAGCTGGGACTACAGTCTCCCGCCACCACACCCGGCTAATTTTTGTATTTTTAGTAGAGACGGGGTTTCATCATGTTGGCCAGGCTGGTGTGGAACTCCTGACATCAGGTGATACACCGCCTCGGCCTCCCAAAGTGTTGGGATTACAGACCTGAGCCACCGCGTCTGGCCTTTCCCTTTCAACCATTTAAAGATGTGAAAAGCATTCTCGGCTCATCTGGGTGTATACAACATCAAGCCGCAGACAGGATTTGGCCAGCTAGTCATAGTCTGCAATCCTCTCCCTAGTCAATGGGGTTTCTGCGAGGACCTAAGTGTCAGGTGCGCTGGCGTGGACAAAGCACTTTCAGGGGTGCATCGCAGCCCCGCAGGCCCGCTGGCTGTCCGGTTGTCGCGCAGGGTCCCGCTGTGACCGACCCGCTGCTTGCACCCAGTGCCTCCCCGGAGCACCTTGCAGCGCCGGCCCCCACCTCGACTCCCAGCGCTCACTCACTCAGGGCCCCGGCGCACAGCAGGGCGCAGATAGCGAGCCTCAGTCTCCGTGGCTGGCGCGCGTCACCCACCCCACTCTCGCGCCTCGTCCGGCTTTACCCCGCCGGAGCAAGCAGCGCCTCCTGGGAAAGGTTCGCCCACCAGGGCTGATAGCCCTCGCCACTCCTCGCACTCCTCCCTTGGGGCAGCCAGCGAGCAGCTTGTGCCCTCCGTGGGACCGGAGGGCTGCAAGATGCGAGCCTCTCTCCCGACCCCTGCCTAGCGCCGGGGTCTGCGAGGCTGCACTTCGGGGAAGGGGGCAGCACCCCGGAGCCTGAGCAGCTTCGGAGCGCACTAGTCTGGCCGCTTTACAACCCAGAGAGAGATCCGCGAGGGGTCCCAGGTGAGTTGCTATACGCAGGTTTCTGACCCCTGGACCCTCATCTAGCCCAGCAGCTCCTAAACGTCTCAAAAACACAAAAGCTTAGGGATTCGGGGGCTGTCCATAGGGTGAAAACTGTGGGCTCTTCCCCTGGAAAGCACGCGCTCTCATATACCCAACGTTTTGAACACAATTCTCAAGGATTCTCAGATTCTTCCTCCCAAATGGGTCTCCATCGAGAGAATGGACCACTCCTGGGTCCTCTCGGAAACTCTACCCAAATGACACTGTCCCCAGCAGCCCTCTGCTCTGGGAGGCCAAGGTCAGGTGAAGCACCGAACCCAGAGAGGGCGGCCTCTCCTCGCCCCTGCAGCCCGATCCTGCTCAGGTCTGTGACTTCTGCCTGGGGAAAATCTGAATTTAAATACAATTTTAAGAACTTTTAATTAAAGTATAATAAATATGCATAGACCGTCACATGTTCTAAATAAATGTACGGCTTAATTATCAATTATCATCAAATGAACACACCCACATAACCAGCACCCACATCAAGAAACAAAACGTTAACAAAGCTTGCACAACCCCCTCCCACAAAGGTACCCATTATCTTGACTTCTAACACATAGACTAATTCTGCTGATTTTTGAGCTTTATGCAGATGGAATCATACCATACGTATAATTTTGTGTTTGACCTCTTTCACTGGAGATGCTATGTGTGAGATTCACCTATGTTGTGTATAGTTGCCCTTTATTCATTCTCAGCATTGCACATTCTACACTGTGTATGCAGCACATTTTATCTTTCCTCTTGATCGTTGTAGTCTTCAGTTGGGCTCTTAAGGATAGTGCTGCTTGGATATAATTTTAACTTTATTTTCTATCTGTTGCTGGTATCTGAAAAAAACAATTGGTTTTTGTATATTGACCTTGAATCCAGTGATCTTGCTGAGTTGTCTTATTAGTTGGAATTGCTTCCTTCCTATGCACATCCTTACATCTTATATGAATAACGTCAGTTTTGTTTTTTCCTTTCAGATCCTTAGGAATCTCTTTCCTCTTGACTTACTGCACTGGCTAGAACTCACATTACATTCTACTACATGTCTTTTCGTGCACTTAGGGATGCATCGCTGCAGGGTTTCCCCATACATCATGAAGTAGATGTATGTTCAGCTTTAATAGTTACTGCCCAACTATTAATACAATATTGAGTAGAAGGGTGATAGGGAAAGTCTTCAATAATTCTCCATTATGCAAAATGTTTGCTGGTGTTTTGTTTTTTTTTAAATATTATTAACCATATTAAGGAAGTTTCCTTCCTTCCTGGGTTGCCTAAATTTTTTAAAAATCATGAATGGGTGTTGCATTTTGTCAAGTATTTTTTCTGCACCTAAGATACTCATATGATTCCCTTTTCTTTTATATTAATGTGGTAAACTCCTCTTATTCTTTCTCTTTCTTTCTTTTTTCTTTCTTTCTTTTTCTTTCTCTTTCTCTCTTCTTTCCTTTTTCTGTCCCCCTCCCCTTCCCTCCCCTCCCCTCCCCTTCCTTTCCCTCCCCTCCCCTTCCCTTCCTTTCCCTCTTGCTTGGGTCCTGCTCTATTGCCCAGGCTGGAGTGCAGCTGTGGGATCATAGTTCAGTGAAGGCTCCATCTCCTAGGCTCAAGTGATCCTCCCTCCTCAGCCTCCCAAGTAGCTGGGGCTACAGCAGTGCACCACCACGCTGGACTCCTTTAATTGATTTTTAAATGTTAAACTACTCTTACATTCCTGGAATAAACCCCACTTGGCTATTACGTATAACATTTTTTTACATATTGCTGAACTTGATTACTTTTTTTTTTTTTTAGGATTTTTTGCATTTGTGTTCGTGAGAGAAATCATTCTGCAGTTTTATCTTAATGTCACTAAAAGTTTGGTTTCAAGGTTTTAATTGCTCATAAAATGAATTGGAATATGCTACTTCTTTTCTTATTCTCTGGAAGATACTGTGTAAGAATAGCATTCTTTCTTTCTTAAATGTTTGGAAGGCCTCACCAGTGAAGCCACCTGTGTTTAGAGTTTTACTTGTGGAAAAGTTTTTGATAACAGATTGAGTTTCTTAAATAGCTACAGAAATATCCAGATTTTATGATCCTTCAAGTTTCAATATTGGTAAGTTTTTTGTTAAAGAAATTTGTCCATTTTATCTAATTTTCAAATTTATTGATATAAAATCATTCATGATTTTATCCTTTGACATTTTTAGTACATGGTATTTAGTATTTTCATTGCTGATATTAGTGATTTATGTTTACTACTTTCCTTGATTAGTATTGCCAGGATTTTACCTATTTCATTAATCTTTTCAGAGAATCAACCTTGGCTTTGCTGTTTTTCTCTATGGTACATTTATTTATTATTTCATTGATTTCTGCTCTGTTGACTTTCTTTGAGTTTTGGTCTTTCTCTAGCTTCTTTATTCTTTCTTTCTTTCTTTCTTTCTTCTCCTTCTCCTTTTTCTTCTTCTTGTTTTTTTTTTTTTCTTTTGACAGAGTCTCGCTCTATCGCCCAGGCTGGAGTGAAGTGGCACGATTGCGGCTCATTGAAACCTCCGCCTCCTGGGTTCAAGTGATTCTCCTGCCTCAGCCTCCTGAGTAGCTGGGATTACAGGCATTAGACAGAGCACCCGGCTAATTTTTATTTATTTATTTACTTTTTATTTTTTAGTGGAGATGGAGTTTCACCATGTTGTTCAGGCCAGTCTCGAACTCCTGGCCTCAAGTGATCTGCCTGCCTTGGCCTCCCAAAGTGCTGAGATTACAGCTGTAAGCCACCATGCCTGGCCTCTCTTGCTTTTTTTTTCTTTTAAGGCAGTTAAGGTCATTGATTTTTCAGCCTCTATTCTCTATTACATGTGATAAAGGCTATAAATTTGACTATAAGCATTCCTTTTCTTGATATATTATAACTTCATGGTTATTCAGTTCAAAATATATTCTAATTTTATTATGATTTCTTATTCAACTCATGGTTTATTGAGAAATGTATTGCTTGATTATCCAGGTGGGCCAATATCCTCACAACGGTTCTTTAAATGTAGAAGCAGAGCCTCCAGAAAGGAACTCAGCCCTGCTGACATCTTGATTTAAGCCCAGTGAGATCCACTTCAGACTTCTGACCTCCAAAAGTGTAAGATATTAAGTTTTGTTACAGTAGTAACAAGAACCTCATATACTTGATATATTTATTGGAGCCTCTTCAAGGTGTGGCATTATCTTTTTATCTCCTATTCCATGGAACTTCAAATTGTGCCAAATATCTTAAGGAGAAAACTGGCCCTTTGTCAAGCTTAGTTCTCTGCTCCTCCCTTCTCAATGGGATCTTGCCTCCACTTCTGTTTTTCCAGCCCTGAGACTGCCATCAGCTCGGCTGGCTTCTCTGTAAGCCAGCAGTGACCCTCTGCTCAGGCAAAGCCAGATTCCCCCTGGCCATGTGCCGAGTGGTTCATCTTTTACTGTCCTGGCTCTCCCTTCACTTATTCATACATTTGAAAGGAAATAGGATCTATGAGGGCAGAGATCACTTTTTTCTTGTCCAACATTCTAATACAAGGTTGGAAAATAGTGTCTGCTATAATATTGGGCTCAAAAAATCAAACAGATCAATAAATGCACACAAATGTCCCAAAAGTGGGTTGAGCAATCTCCTATGCAGGCCTATGGACAAAAACCAAATAAAGTCGAGAGGTGATCATTCCTTCTAAGGTTAATTATTCACCTAAAACTAACACAGCCTAAATCCAATAGCAGCCACTGTGCCCCCGACCCTAGATTAGATCAAACTCTGAAAACTTCGTGTGTACTGGGACAAACTCATATTGCAAAGATAGGACATCCAAAGTGCTAAAGTCATTTCTGTGCTTTGGTACAGGCTCTCATAAATAGCAAAGCAGAAGGTTAGATGCTTGTATGGTGGAAAACAGTTTAAAAACTTCACGGCAAAGATGGTCTTTGGAAAATTTGGGATTTATAGATTATTGTGTACCAGGCACCGTACTAAGTGCTTCCCAAATGTTAAATGATAGTAACCCCACAAGGCTATTGCCATCCCCTTTTTGTACAGAGAGACAGTGAAGCACAGAGAGGTTAACCAGTGACTTGCCCAAGGTCAGGTAGCTAGTAGGTGTCCAAGCTGGCATTCAAACTAGGCAGCCTGCTTCCATAGTCCATGTTGTTTCTCATGTGGCCTCTGACATTTGTCTCCGGAGCAATTTCACACTTTCCCCTTTCCAAGGCATCTTGAAGTAATAACGGCATGGGGCACCATGTTTGTTTAAACTGTTTCCAAGTTCAGAATTGGTTGGATTTAACTGTCCTGGCTCTCCCTTCACTTATTCATACATTTGAAAGGAAATAGGGTCTATGAAGGCAGAGATCACCTTTTCTTGTCCAACATTCTAATATAAGGTTGGAAAATAGTGTCTCACAAATAGTACTAACTGCTATAATAGCAAAGCTCCAAAATCTTAACGGTTTAACACAATAGGAGTTGACCTCTTAGTAACATAAAGCCCATCTGGCAGCAATCGTGGTGATTTGTTAGGGTGGGAGTGGGGAGTTCACTTTCATAGCTCCATTCAGTCATTCAGAGATCCAGGCTGAGAGAGGTTCTGCCATTTTCAACACATGGCTTCCAAGATTGCTCTGTGTGTTGATATTCAAATGACAGAATAAGGAAGAGCGTGGAAGGTAGTGCAAGAAATTTCCTTGGATCAAGCTCGGATGTGACAAACATCATTTCTACCTATATTCTATTGGCCATAACTCAGTCCCATGACCCCAACAATTGTAAAGAGGATGGGAACCGTAGTCTCTGGCTAGGAAACTACTTCTCAGCAACAGCAAAACACAATGAAAGGGGAGCACATGTCTGGGGTCTTTTGTCTTAGTTTGAGCAGACCCAGAAAACAGACTTTTAGACAAGACTTCTCAGATGTTTTATTTGACAAGTAAAGAAACACAGGCAAGACAGTAGAGATGTGGCTGGGCACGGTGGCTCATGCTTGCAATCCCAGCACTTTGGGAGGCCTAGGTGGGTGGATCGCCTGAGGTCAGGAGTTTGAGACCAGCCTGGCCAATATAGTGAAACCCCGTCTCTACTAAAAATACAAAAAAGTAGCCAGGTGTGGTCGCAGGCACCTGTAATCCCAGCTACTCGGGAGGTCAAGGCAAGAGAATCGCTTGAACCCAGGAGGCAGAGGTTGCAGTGAACTGAGATCGTGCCATTGCACTCCACCCTGGACAACAGAGCAAAACTCCATCTCAGAAAAAAAAAAAAAAAAAAAAAAAAAAGAAAATAGAGATGTGAGACAGGGAGAAAGGCATCCAAAGAATGTGTTAACAAGTCAGTTGCCACTGTGGACACTGGGGCTTAATTCCCCTGAGGAAACTATGAGAGTCCGAGTGGATGTCCCATCCACAGGACATGCAAACAAGGGTTTTTGTGGACCAACTCCTGTCAGCCATCATTTAAGGGTTTTTTTTCCCTATAGGTCATAAATCCTCTAGCCCTCTGGCCTACTGTGCAGGTGGCAGAGCAGGTTCCTGGTGCCAGAGAATGCCTTCATGCAATGAACACAGATGCTGGCAGCTGGAAGTTTCCTAATGTGCATGAGTGCTAAGGGTGAGGGGGTATGGGTGGGACACTAAGGGTTTCTACATGGTCTCTGCCAGAATCCAGACATGTTTTTTTCCCTCCCTGCCCAAGCACACATCTGCTACACAGTGGGGAATGGGGAGGCACAAACAGAATAACAACAATAAAACTCCCTTTCAGAAAAGGGAGGAGTGGAGACCCATAGCCATCATTGGTCAGTATCAATTTTGAAGTTGGGCAGGCACTAGGAGGCTCTCGACTGGGGGTACTGATTAGATCAGATTCTGTTCTGTGACAGGAGCTCCTTTGCTCATTGCTCTCCAGGATCCCTGGTACCTCCTTCTGAGAGGATCTTCATTTTCTATTACCCTCTCTATCCATATCTGAATACTGAGGAGTTTGTGCTCCTTGGGGCTGTATGACTATCCACCTACTTGTGCTGCGAAAATTTGAGGATGAAATCAAAGTCTGAATACTCCAGGTTTCTGGTTGGGTTCAGAAAGCAATTATCTCAAAATGTTCGTAACCTTCAGATCTATTTGGTTCCAGTCGGTTTCACGTGGTAGTTGTCAACCTCATACACACAAAACAAGGTCAAGGGCAGGGCCTGATTCCACCAGTGAACATACTTGAGACATTTTTAGATTTAGATGGTTTATTACTTCCATAGATAGCAACAGAGAAGAATAAGTGAAAGATGTCATCTCCCTGGGTCTGATGATTGCAATGTGAGTTGTAGGACACTCTATTACTAAGGAGTCAAATCTAGATGGCAGCTAGTGCTTTTATATTCTGCAGGCCTATCATGAGGGGAGTGGGGCAGAAAGCCCCATATCTCATCAAAACCTGGGAGGTGATGAGAAACTATGTCATGACAGCCTCTTAGGAGAGATAGAAAGGCGAGTGAGAGATGCCTTTCTAGTAACTCCTTAGACACCTCCCTTAAGGATGACAAGGTGTTGTGCCAGGGCTCAGATAAGTTGCAATTCAAGCCTTTGCCTCTATTGATATGTGTAAGCTTATCAATAGAGGAAGTCATGGCAGAGCTGTTCTTCTACAGAAGTAGTCCCCTCCCTAGTTCTTTCCTAGACATAATTTTCAAACCTGATTGCTATCTTTGGCCCCATACCTCTCTCTCTCTCTCAGTTGATGGTGCCTACCTAGCTTGGGTGAGAGGACCATATTCTTTAACTAGATCTTTTCCACATGGTCGGGTTGTAATGGACATTTGTTGCTCAAAACCTTTCTCAGGTTTATCTCTTGTTTTTAGGACACAGATGAAGTCAGCTTTTCCAACCTTGCAAAATCTCACATACTTGGATTTTTTTTTTTTTTTTTGAGTCAGAGTCTTGCTCTGTCACTCAGGCTAGAGTGCAATAGTGAGATCATAGCTCACTGTAACCTCAAACTCCTGGGCTCAAGCAATCCTCCCACCTCAGCCTCCTAGTACCTAGGACTACAGGTGTGTGTCCTCCACACTCAGTTAATTTAAAAAAAACAACAAAACTTTTTTTTAGAGACAAGATCTGGCTGTGTCGCCCAAGCTGGTCTTGAATTCTTGGCCTCAAGCAATTCTCCTGCCTCAGCCTTCCAAAGTGCTAGGATTACAGGTGTGAGCCACTGCACCCGGACTGGATTTTTTTTTTTTCTTTTTCTGAGACAGTGTCTCGCTCTGCTGCCCAGGTTGGAGTGCAGTGGCACGATCTCAGCCCACTGCAAGCTCCACCTCCCAGGTTCACGCCATTCTCCTGCCTCAGCCTCCCGAGTAGCTGGGACTACAGGCTCTCGCCACCACGCCTGGCTAATTTTTTGTATTTTTAGGAGAGATGAGGGTTCACTGTGTTAGCCAGGATGGTCTCGATCTCCTGACCTCATGATCTACCTGCCTCAGCCTCCCAAAATGCTGGGATTACAGGCATGAGCCACCATGCCCGGCCAGGCCTGAATTTTTAAATTCTCTTTATTTTTGTTTGCAAACAGGCCAATTCCCTGAGCTTGTCTTTTGCTTATCTAATTAAATGCAGCCAGTAGCAACCAACATAGAATAGAATCTGCTAATGACATTCTATTTTACCTCCTCTTTGCTAGAGGAGACTTAGTAGGCCTATGTTCTATCTTCCAGGTTACTGAAGACAATAGTTTAAACAAATGTTTTGCTAATCAGACTATTTCTGTAGCGATAGTATCATTTACTAATTTCACTTCTAAACTGTACATTCAAGGCCGGGTGCAGTGGCTCATACCTGTAATCCCAGCACTTTGGGAGGTCGAGGTGGGTGAATCACAAGATCAGGAGTTCAAGACCAGCCTGGCCAATATGGTGAAACCCCATCTCTACTAAAAATACAAAAATTAGCCAGGCATGGTGGTGCATGCCTGTAGTCCCAGCCACTCAAGAGGCTGAGGCAGAAGAATCGCTTGAACCCAGGAGGAGGAGGTTGCAGTGAGCCGAGATCATGCCACTGCACTCCAACCTGGGCGACAGAGCGAGACTCCATCTCAAAACAAAAACCAAAGCAAATTGTACATTCATTTATTTATACATATTTATTCATTTATAGCATTGGAAACAAACATAAAACTCTATAACTCAAAAAACCTATTTTTAGTTTGGCTTTAATTTTGAGAAATATTATCTATGTAGTAAAATATAATAAATATTCATATTCCCACCACCCATATTGTAAAAGTAACTATTTTGTCATATTTGTTTCCTGTGTTTTCTTTCCCATTCTTTTTTTTTTTTTTTTTTTGAGATGGAGTTTCGCTCTTTTTGCCCAGGCTGGAGTGCTATGGTGCAATCTCGGCTCACCACAACCTCCGCCTCCTGGGTTCAAGCAATTCTCCTGTCTCATCCTCCCAAGTACAGGCGCCTGCCACCATGCCTAGCTAATTTTTTTTTATTTTCAGTAGAGATGGGTTTCTTCATGTTGGTCAGGCTGGTCTCGAACTCCCGATCTCAGATGATCTGCCCACCTCGGCCTCCCAAAGTGCTGGGATTACAGGCATGAGCCACCACTCCCGGCCTCCTTTTCCATTCTATAAACAGATAAAGTTGCCCATAATGTCACCCCAAGCAGGGTCTGGAGAGACTGGCTCTAAGTGACAGAAGTGCCAGAGAAACAGGAAACTGACCCTAAATGCCAGGAAAGTGAGGGCAAAGTTAATTCCCAACCCCAAGTACATTTTTTTTTCTTTTTCTTTCTTTTTTTTTTGAGATAGGGTCTCGCTCTGTTATCCCAGGCTGGAATGCAGTGGCATGATCATGACTCACCATAGCCTTGACCTCCTAGGCTCAGGTGATCCTCCCACCTCAGCCTCCTGAGTAGCTGAGACTACAGATGCCCGCCACCACGTTCAGCTCATTTTTGTATTTTTTGTAGAGATGAGGTTTCACCATGTTGCCCAGGTTGGTCTCAAAGTCCGGGGCTCAAGCAATCTGCCCACCTTGGCCTTCCAAAGTCCTAGGATTACAGATGTAAGCCATAGCACCCGGTCCCCAGCTTCTTTTTTAAAAAAGTTTGTAAATATTAGAGATGGGGGGTCTTGCTATGTTGCCTAGGCTGGTCTCGAACTCTCAGCCTCAAGTGATCCTCCAGCCTGGGCCTCCTAAAGTACTAGAATTACAGGCGAGAGTCACCACGACCGGCAAATATGGAATGCTTCACAAATTTGCATGTCATCCTTGCACATGGGCAATGCTTATCTCTGTATCATTCCATTTTTTTTTCAGTAAACATGCTGCCAAAGCAAGCACCGAAACCTCAGCTTCCGAGGGCATATCATAACCTTTCCCTGTTTTCACCAAAGTCTTCAGGGACCACAAACCCATATACAGTTAGTTCCTTGTATCTGTGGGTTCCACATCTGAGGAGGTCAACCAACCGGGGATCAAAAATATTCAGAAAAAAATACAATTTGTATGTAAAATTTGCCATAGTAGAAAAAATACAACAATAAAAAAACAAAATTTAAAAATACAGTATAACAACCATTTACATAGCATTTACATAGCATCAGGTATTATAAGTAACCTAGTGATTATTTAAAGTACATGGGAGTGGCCAGGCGCAGTGACTTATGCCTGTAATCCCAGCACTTTGGGAGGCTGAGTCAGGTGAATCACGAGGTCAGGAGTTCAAGACCAGCCTGGCCAACAAGGTGAAACCCGTCTCCACTAAAAATGCAAAAATTAGCCGGGTGCGATGGCAGACGCCTGTAATCCCAGCTACTTGGGAGGCTGAGGCAGGAGAATCGCTTGAACCCCGGGGGTGGAGGTTGCAGTGAGCAGACATTGTGCCACTGCACTCCAACCTGGACAACAGAGTGAGACTCCGTCTCAAAAAAAAGAAAAAAAAAGTACATGGGAGTATGTGCACAGGTTATATATAAGTTACTTGAGCATCTTCAGATTTTGTTATCTGTAGGGGGCCTTGGAATCAATCCTCCGTGGATACTAACCATTTCACCCTTTCCTGAAGGACTGCTGTTCAAGCAAACTTTAATATGTATCAAAATCACCTGAAGGGCACAGATTGCTAGCCCTACCCCAAGTGCTCCTGACTTAATAAGTCTGAAGTTGAGCCCAAGAATTTTCATTCCCCCAAAATTCCCAGGAGATGCCGATGCTGCTGGTCCAGACACTACACATCAGAACCACTGCTTTATCCATTTTCCAGGAGTAGGTACTAGAGACAGACCCTCTCTGCTTACCTGGAGACACAAGATGGGAGAACTTGCCCCCTAGTGGTGAACTCTTACTCTAAAGACAGGTCACTCCTCTTGTATCAAGTTCCAGCTGGGTAAAAGCTAACGGGTGCATTTTCTTCATCTTCATTAGCAGCATCTATGAATCTCCTTCTCTTGTGAGGTCTCTACTTGGCCCAGAAATGCCAGGAATGGGCTCCCTCCCCGGTGTGGAACTTCACACAGAGATGGGCAGACAGCACACGCCCAGGAGCAGCGTGGTGTGTCAGGAAAGGCACGGGCAAGTGACACAGTCCCTGAACTTCACTTTCCCCATCTCCATAACATGAGACAATGATACCCATCTATTATAGGGTTGCTGAAAAGAGTAAACGGGAATAGTGTGAGCAGGAGTCCCATGTTAACTGTAAAGTGCCCTAGAAATATTAATTGTTATTACAGATTCAGGTCAGATTTGCACTTTAACAATTAACTGTGGTTTCTTTTTTTTTTTTTCCCCACCTCTAATGATTTTTGTTTTTAAGGCTTTCTTCACCCTTCCCCCAACAATAGGCCTTTAGCTTTGAGCCCCAGTGTTAATTGATTCTGACTCATTTCTGGTAAAAAAAAAAAAAAAAAATTAATGATATTTATTAAAGCACAGTAAGACAGATTTTATTCAGGATCATCAGGATAGGTATAGCAACCATGGCAATGGGATTCTGAATTAGGAGAGAGAGAGTGGGCTCAACTCTAAATACAGCATGGGCAAGTGGGAATTTATAGCCAAGGAACAAAAGCTTGGGGTCACTGGATAAAAAATTACTAAGAAGGAACTTCAGGAGTAAAGGGGTTTCTTGCTGAAAATAGGTCAAGGTGATCAGACATCACCTTGGATGGTAGAGGGTGAGGAACCTGATCAGATATTGAGGGTAGAGGGTTCTAACTGGATTTTCCAAGGAAATGCACAGACAAACCTACGAGAAGGTTGAGGAGTCTGACTAAAGTTTGGCCAAGCAAAGAATCTTTGTCACCTTCCATCGGTGTATTCAAAAACTTAAGACTCAAGCCGCTCATTACTATCTTTAGGCTCTAAAAAGAAAAGAAAAACAAAAACAATCAAGGGACATGGCATTATACTTTTACATTAGTAAATCCAAAGTCATTTTCTCAATCTCAGCAGTCAAGAATAAAATGATCCTCATTAGTATAGTGGCTAGATTTTATAAAATAAGAAAAAAAATTTTTTAAAAAGAATAAAAAGAAAAGAAGCAACAACTAATCAGTTTTCCGCTGGTTATCACTAAGGTTTTGCAGGCCCATCTTATCACCTCTCCCTTTGCTCTCTGCCATCTGAACCTTAGGTTCAGTCCCAGAATCTCCCCAGTACTGAGGCAGATGCAGAGAAAGAGAACGGCGATGTCCACTGAAGGGGAGGAGGAGGGGAGACCATTGAAGATCTTGACAAAGATCCCTTTGCATTAGCTGTGTAATAAGTCATCCTTTCTTCCCTTGCCATCTTGTGGCTGTGTTAGGCGGTGATTCTATTCCTGCTGTGTTGGAGGGAAACCACCCAGTCCGTAGTCAGAAAACCTGGATGCAGTATTAATTCTACCACCTACTAGCCGTGTGCCCTTGAACCCATCATTTAACTTCCTCCGTTTTTACATCTACAAAATGGAACTACCACTATTTGCCTCACGGAATTGTTTTGGATAATACCTTTTCCCGTGCATGCCTGGTATAAGACAGGTGTAAAATAAATATCTATTGAGGAAATCCTTTCTTTCCCTGGCTTTTTTAACAGTAAAGGAGTATTCCTGGCCTGTGGTCCTACCTCTTGAACCGACGGCGCTGGGCCTACTCGCAGCGGAGACTAGGCCCGCCCAGCAAAGCCCTAAACCCAAAGGATCCGGCCCAAGCTTCCCTGAAGCCTCATCGCCCACAGACTGCTCACCTCCACTTTTGACATTTCCGCTCTTCTGCTGCAGCTGCCGATGGCGTCACTTCCACCGGAAAAGGCAAGCGCGGCCGCGCGGTTGGCGCGAAAGTCGGTTCCCGTTCTGGGCAATTTCCGGGTTCTCCAGCGTTTGCTTTGGGGTAGGGGCGGCGCCGAGTCGGGGGAGGGGGCTGTGCGCCGGGCTGGCGCCCGACCCCAGCCACCGCCCTGCGGCCAGCGCGTCCCCCGACTCGCCGCCCGGAGACCCCGAGGCTCCAACGAGGTAAGTGAAGCGCGGAGTGGGGACACAGCTCCTACCCAGCCCCAACTGGGGTTCGCGATGCCTTCTGTGGCCTTCAGGACCCTCTTTTCCTGCCCTGGTAACTGGCCCTGGAGCCGGCGGGTGGGCCTTTGACGCCGAGAGGACGTGGCTTCCGTGATCCCAGAGCCAGGCCTTTTCCTGGAGATGGGAACCGGAGCATCTGGCCTTACGCAGGGGCAAGACCATGCTAACTGGCTTCCATGTTTATACTTAAAATCTGTTTACTGAGGGATGAACGTACCTCGCAGGCCGTGGGTATCCGCAGGGACAGATACACTCCGTGTATCCTTAAAACAAGTGCATTGGCCTAAAGGGCTTAGAGCCTTCATAGCAGGGCCTTCCTCAGTGTATTCAATTCGGGTTAATTTTGCTGTCAGATTTGCAAGGATTGGTGTTGTCATCTTTTACCTTGGCTTTGTCCAAGTTCCAGGGTTTCTTACAAATGCCGTTGACGAATTCACGGGTAGAGCCAGAATGTCTGTCTTTAGGCATTCTTGTCTGCACAGAAAAATAGGTGGGTTAAACATGCAACTTTATATCTAATGTGGTTTTGTTCTTGTTAATGGTTCCTTTATTTTGACAGTTCAGAAATGTCCAGAAATGACAAAGAACCGTTTTTTGTGAAGTTTTTAAAGTCTTCAGACAATTCCAAATGTTTTTTTAAAGCTCTCGAGGTAAGAGTTGAAAACATCTTAATACCGTGAATTCATTTTCTTGTTTTTAAGTGTTTTTGATTTGTTGGGCTTTATGTCTTAGAAGTAGATATTTCACTTTCATAATAATTTTATAGTCTACATTAATACAGATATGTCATTATCACATATTTTTGAATTGATCTAAGTACATCGTTATGTATTTCGGGGGGCTGGAAGTCTATTATCACATTGCTGTTTAATGTGGCTGACCTGCAGTTCTTGGAAATTAAGTTGCTTTCATTTGTCTCCTAGCCAGAGTGGTCCTTTGCGTGCTGTAGAAATTTGAGTCAGTTGTGTACTGATCATACTTGAAAATTTTTTGGTTAATTGTTAAAAATTATGTTTTATTATGTACAGTATAATAATTGGATGATAGTAGGGGTGATGTAGAGCCTTGCTTCTCACAGATCCCAGCAGTATCAGCATGGCCTGGAAGTTTCTTCGAAATGCAGAATCTTGGCCTCCAACCCAGACTTAGAATCTGCATTTCTAACAAGATCTTCAGTGTGCATTAAAGTTTGAGAAGCATTTGTAGCAGATTTTTTTAAACTTCATTCATTCAGCAAGTATTTATTGAAGTGTTCATGATTTGATAGGCACTTCTCTAGTACTTGGGATTTATCAGTGATGAGAACAGGCAAAGATTTCTCTTTCAGAGCTTACATTCTAGCAGGAGGACATAGACACTAATCAGACATGATAAATTAGGAAGAGAAAAAAGCAAAACACTTGAAGGGGTTCCAGAGGATGTTTCTTGGGGTGGGAAGAGAAGGGGGTTATAATCTTAAATAGGGTGTGATCAGGGTAGGCTTTATGAAGAAAAAGATATTGAGTAAACATGAAGGACGTGAGATAGCCTTGCAGATATCTGGAGAAGAATGTTGCAGGCAGAGAGAGCAACCTTATACAGCCCCTGGGAAAGTGCCTGTAGTCTCTATCCAAGTTTAGTGTACCGTTGTGTAGTGAGTGAGGGGTGGGGGAAGAGTACTAAGGAATGCGTTAGAGAATAATGGTAAAGAGGTCATGTAGGGCCTTGTGGGCCATTTTTCTCTCAGTGGAGAGCCATTGGAGGGTTGATAATCAGAAGAGTAAACATGATCTGACTTACAGTTTTAAAGGGATTACTGTATTTAACATAAGGACCTCAAAATTGGTTCAGAACATTTCTGAGTGCTTACTGGGTGTCAGGATATAGTAGCAAACAAGATACATAGAAACTTCCAGGGGAGAGAGACAAAAACTTTATATATATAAAAATATGTATTTTTAAATAGAATAGACTAGAAGGGTAGAGGAAGGGTATTTGAGAAAGCCTGATTAGGATGGGCATCTCTGGGGAGGTGACATTTAAGCAGACCTGATTGAAGTGGGGGATTAAGTCAGGTGAAAACCTGGAAAAAAAGTATTCTGTGCTGCAAGATCAAGAGCAGAGCCTCTAAATGAGGTTATGGTTGGCTTGTTCCAGGGTTGGCAAGAAAGCGGGAGTGGCTGGAATAGAATAAGCAAGGGAGATGAGATGTAGGAGGTAAAGGTGGAAAGATAGGCAGGAACCAGACTGTGTTGTCTTGAAGGCTGTAGTAAGAAATGTGGATTTTATTCTGGGTGTGGTGTGAAGACATTAGGTTTTGAGCAGATAGTGACATGATCTGACTTGTGTTTTTGAAAAGATTATTAGCTGTTGTGTAGAGAACAGATTTAGGGCAAGGAAGGGAAAAAGAGACCACCTGGGAGCCTTCTGCAGAGGTCTAAGTGAGATGTGATGGTGGCTTTCAATAGGGAAAAGGCTGGATTTGAGATGGAATTTGAATAGGACCTAAATACAGGAGAGTAATTTCAGGTACATTCTTATTTTATTTTTTCTTTCAGTCCATAAAAGAATTCCAATCAGAAGAATATCTTCAGATTATTACAGAAGAAGAGGCATTGAAGATAAAGGAGAATGATAGATCACTTTATATCTGTGACCCTTTTAGTGGCGTTGTCTTTGATCACCTCAAAAAGGTTTGCTGACTTATAGTGTGTACCTTTGGTAGTCTATTTTTTGGTTTATCTTTGCTTTAGTGGACATACATTCTTTGCGGATTATGAGGTACTACGCAACTTATGAGTACATTGGAATTCTTTTGGTTTGGCAAGACCAGGATTGAAAGGCTAATTATGTTACAGTAGGCTTTTTTTGTTTGTTTTTGTTTTTGTTTTTTGGAGACAGAGTCTTGTTCTGTTGCCCAGGCTTTAGTGCAGTGGCACAATCTCAGCCGACTGCAACTTCTGCTTCCTTGGTTCAAGTGATTCTTGTGCCTTAGCCTCCTGAGTAGCTGGGATTACAGATGTATATACACACCCGGCTGATTTTTTTTTATTTTTAGTAGAGAAAGGGTTTCTCGATGTTGGCCAGGCTGGGCTGGTCTTGAACTCCTGCACTCAAGTGATCCTCCCACCTCAGCCTCCCAAAATATTGGGCTTATAGGTGTAAGCAGTAAGGCAGTTTTGAGTGAAAGGGGCTTTTGAAGTTTATTTCTTTTCTTTTCTTTCTTTTTTTTTTTTTTTGTTATAGGGTCTCACTCTGTCGCCCCGGCTGGAGTGCAGTGACATGATCTCAGCTCACTGCAACCTCTGCCTCCTGGGTTCCAGCAATTCTCTTGCCTCAGCCTCCCTAGAGACTGGGACTACAGGTGCCCGCCACTGCGCCCGACTAATTTTTGTATTTTTAGTAGAGACGGGGTTTCACCATGTTGGCCAGGCTGGTCTCGAACTCCTGACCTCAGGTGATCCACCCCCCGCTAGGCCTCCTCTGAAGTGCTGGCATTACAGGCGTGAGCCACTGTGCCTGGCCTGAAGTTTATTTCTTTTGATAGCTTGCATTATTTGATTTGCTTTTGTGTGTGAGTGTTTAATGTATAGTATCTCTGAGAAATTATATAGTCGTCTTTATTTTTTTCTTGTAATGATTTGCTGATTTCTCTACAGTGATCATCAACTTTGGTAAAGAATTGGTGAATGTTGCAAAATGTAATTTTGTAAGACTGGTGGTCTTTTCCTTCTTAACTCATTTAAACTTTTCTCTTTTTTGTAGCTTGGCTGCAGAATTGTTGGTCCTCAAGTAGTCATATTTTGTATGCACCACCAGCGATGTGTCCCAAGAGCCGAATATCCAGTTTATAATATGGTTATGTCTGATGTAACCATATCTTGTACAAGTCTGGAAAAAGAAAAAAGGGTAGATATTGATCTCATGATGATTAATCAATTTATATATCTATCTCTTATTCTTAATTTTTCACTGCATAGAAGATAACTTAAAAGACTTTCCGCTTATTGTTCGTGACTTTTAACAAAGTTCAGCATACAACCACAGTGTGTATATATGTATACATGCACATTTTTTAAGTAAATTGAATATAGTAGAATTTGTTTTGTTGAAAACTGGCTAATTGAAATTTTTTGTTTTAATTTAAAAGGACACTCATTTTTTAATCACTTACATTTTTCCACTATAGGTGGACAGTCTTTAAAAAAAGGATTCTAAATCGTTTGAATCGGGGAGGTGGAGGTTGCAGTGAGCCAACATCACGCCACTGCACTCCAGCCTGGGTGACAGAGCAAGATTTCGTTTTGGAAAAAAAAAAAAAGCATTCTAAGAGAGAGCTATAGAAATACATATATATATTTGGGACAGGGTCTTACTGTCACCCACGCTGGAGTGCAGTGGCATAATCACAACTCACTGCAACCTTGATTTCCTGGGCTCAAGTAATCTTCATGCCTCAGCCTCCCGAGTAGCTGGAATTACAGGCGTGCACCACCAAGCCTGGCTAAAAATAAATATCTATATATTATATAGATATAATTTATGTTGTTAAAAATACACATGTATATTAAAATATATAGAAGCAAAGATTTATACATCCTTTGTATAATAGTTTAATACATTCATGGAGTTGAAAGGGATAAATATAGGAAAATAATATTTTAAAAATATAATTCATACTTATCTCCCAAAAAATAATTTGGTTAATTATTTAACTTTATAATGTTATGTAACACTTATGTATTCAAACTGTCAACAGCAAAATGTATTTATGAGATAGTGTATAAAAGTGGAAGCAATATTGTTTGCTTCAGCATTAATGTGTTCTCTTTTGGGGCTGCAGGAAGAAGTTCATAAATATGTACAAATGATGGGCGGACGAGTATACAGAGACCTTAATGTGTCAGTAACTCACCTTATCGCAGGAGAAGTTGGTAGCAAAAAATATTTAGTTGCTGCAAACCTGAAGAAACCTATTTTGCTTCCCTCTTGGATAAAAACACTTTGGGAGAAGTCACAAGAGAAGTAAGAAAGACATTTTTATATTTTTTAGATTTGAAAAAATGATGCATTCAATCATTTTTGGCATGTGATATACTCTTTGGACTTACTATTCAGGGAAAAAAATAGTGTCATTACTCTTTTCTCCAGCGAAAACAGAAGAGCAGAATCTACAAGCTCTTATTACCAAGATATAAGTTGACAGGCATAGAATGGGCCAAGGGTTTAGCATTAGCTACAAAGTAAGAAATGCTTGGGTGATAAAGTTCTCAGCTGTAAATATTTCTGAAATAATTGAGAAAATGAGTTTGGCAATTCTGTAGCTTTTATGTTGCATTATCCTTCAACACCATTCCCATATGTTAAGATAGATAATAAATTAGTCATTTTGGCAGTTGCATTCCTTCCAAAAGATGGCGTATGTAAGGTTGAATATAAACATATGTAAGTCATCAGCTGAGATGTGATCATTTAATAAATGCTAATTGAGCCCATTTTACGTATCTGACCTGAGCTAGGCATTAGGTATATGTAGTAAGCAAAACAAGATAGTCACTTCCCTCATGGAGCTTAGAGCCTATTTCAAGGGGCACACTTCAGTTTCCCCTGCAATTAGATAAACGACCACAAGACCAACACCACAGAATTGTATTGGCATACGAATTATATCGGCATTTTTGTGGGCTTGTTTTCAACACCATCCAGCATATCCTAAATATGTCTCCATGTCAGCAACTCTCATTCCCAATGTGATTACTTCATCAGCACACCTCCCTAGCATGGCAACAAAATAATGATATTTTTGTTGGTATTTTGCCAAAAATCATTGCTTTTACTTGTATAGAATAATGGAAAGATTAAAAAGTTCATTTATCTAATAGGCAACCAAATTACCTTTGGGTTTTTAAGTAGAGATTCAGACTTATCATTTTGGAAAATATACTATGACCAGCAAGGGCTAGAGTTAAGGAAATATATATTTTTCCCTTAAAATGGTTTTGAGAGACTGTATCTGAAACAATTACTTTGTATTAGAGACATGTTATTGAACTAGGTGAGCAATTAGTGTAATTCTGTTTGGTGGTTCTCCTTTGTAAAAAAATGATTATAAATCCTAAAAAATGAGGGAAGCAATAGTGATATTTGTGTTGTTTTTCATTATTCTTCTGGTAAATTTAATATGTTCTTTTTTAACCATTTGATTCCCACAGAAAAATAACTAGATATACTGATATAAACATGGAAGATTTCAAGTGTCCTATTTTTCTTGGTTGCATAATCTGTGTGACTGGCTTATGTGGCTTAGACAGGAAAGAAGTTCAGCAACTCACAGTTAAGCATGGAGGTCAATACATGGGACAATTGAAAATGAATGAATGTACACACCTCATTGTGCAAGAACCAAAAGGTAAAACTGTGTTTCACAAAGGGACAAATGAAACATTTTCTCTAGTATTTAATATTTTATTTTTATTTATTTATTTATTTTGAGACAGAGTCTTGCTCTGTTGCCCAGGCTGGAGGGCAGTGGCACAATCTCAGCTCACTGCAACCTCTGCCTCCCGGGATCAAGCGATTCTCCCAACTCAGCTTCCTGAGTAGCGGGATTACAGGCACCTGCCACCATGCCTGAATAATTTTTTATTTTTAGTAGAGACGGGCTTTCACCATTTTGGCCAGACTGGTCTCTAACTGACCTCAATTGATCTGCCCACCTCGACCTCCCAAAGTCCTGGGATTACAGGCATGAGCCACCGTGCCCAGCCACTAGTATTTAATATTTTAAAATCTTTACAGAACAGCTTTTACTTCTGACATGTCATTAATCTAGTTTGATACTGTTTTCTCTAACATCTTGCAAAGATGTTTTCTCTAACATCTTGCAAAGTTTTAACTGGAAGACACACCTTGCGGCACATGAGGCAGTAAAAAATGAAAAAGACATTACGAACAAGAAAAATTCTTTAAAATTGCTATTAAGTTTGGTGTTCCATAACATTATTCTGAATAATTTTTTATCAGCACTCTTAAAATATACACAAATTGATAAAAGATGAGTTTTGTTAATGTTTTTATTATTGCCCTTTATATGTGTACTGTGTTTTACTAAGCTACCTAGATTGAGAAGAAATTACGATTAAATGGTAATTGTCCTTAAGTCAGAACTTTGGGTATGGCTGATTGTGATAGGATCACTGTGAGTAGAGTTGATACTGCTGTTCTTTTTCTGAATCTGAAGACAGTTCATTTTTGATTCTCTCAAGAATGGCAAAAAACCTTTCATGTGACATATTGACCTCAATTCCTCTGTGATACTGCTTCAAAATACATTGTGTTGAAGATTTTTAAGGTAATAAAAGATACATATTTTTAATATAATTTATCTTTTGGCTTATCTATCCTGGACTTTAAGTAGAAGCCTGTTGACATTGGAATAGTCTGTTCAAAGTTGGGATTTATTATATAGCACAAATTTACAATTTTCACATTGTACAAGCTGGTTTAAAGAAATTAAGTGATGGAGCCTATATGCAAACCCAAGTCCAATATTAATTAAGTTACCCCACAGTTGCTCCTGTCTTCCTGCAGTTTGTATAAAAGATAAAACCTCTCACATGGCATATGTATTTATACAACACATAGAAAATATAATTAGGCAGTAAGCTAAAATACTACTTTGTAATGAACTATGTAGCATACTGTTTAAGAGTAAGTACTGGTAACTTTAATTTTGTTGATAGGTTTTTTGAAATAACCTGTTATAGCCGGGCGCGGTTGCTCACGCCTGTAATCCCAGCATTTTGGGAGGCCAAGGCAGGCGGATCACCTGAGGTCAGGAGTTTGAGACCATCCTAGCCAACATGGTGAAACCCCGTGTCTACTAAAAATACAAAAAAATTAGCCAGACATGGTGGCACGTGTCTGTAATCCTAGCTATTCAGGAGGCTGAGGCAGGAGAATCGCTTGAACAGGAGGGAGGTGGAGGTTGCAGTGAGCCAAGATCTCACCACTGTACTCCAGCCTGGGCAACAGAGTGAGACTCCATCTCAAAAAAAAAAAAATATATTAACCTGTTATAATTTGAATGTTTCTGCAAAGATAGATTGTAATGGTTTTCATTTCTTGGTTTCTCCTATTTTCTCTATTTCTTTCTTAATGAACGCCACAGGTCAGAAGTATGAGTGTGCCAAGAGATGGAATGTACACTGTGTGACCACACAGTGGTTTTTTGACAGTATTGAGAAAGGTTTTTGTCAGGATGAATCCATATACAAGACAGAACCTAGACCAGAATCAAAGACTATGCCCAATTCTTCAACTCCTACCAGCCAGATCAACACAATTGATAGTGAGTCTCATTGAGATTAAAATAATTATTCTGAAGACAGTCATATTTCTGTGTAATAATCAGTATGTTAATAGGATCACTGAGATAGGGAATTTCTGTTTCTTGTTTGCTGTGCTTCTAGGCATAATTGTATAATAGTCAAATTGTATAAAAAGTTAGCACTGAACTGTTCGTAATTTTCTTTTAGAATGAATGAATGCTTTCTTTTATACTCTGATGTAATGCAAAAGATGATCAAAGAAATTAAGAACAATGGTAGCTGGAGGCTTAAGATAAAAGTATTAATCTTTTAAACATTACATGCATATATTAATCTTTCCTTAATTTACGGTTTTGCTGCAATTGTTATAGATCATCTGTATTTGTATAAAAATTAAAACCGTTTCTATTTTGTAGGTGTCGTGTTGGCAAAATGTTTAAAATATTTTTTCAAATGTAAGCTTCTTGGACCTTAAAGTCAGCAACTTCAGATTTTTATGGGAAACAAGACACTATTAAGAAAATGTGTTAAATCTATTTTCATTTAAATAAGATAGGAGGCTTTATTAATTTCATTTTCCCTTGTTATACTTTGCCACTAAGATTTCAGTAAACACCCCTGAATCTTACTTTGGAAGTTGTTTATTGCCCTATATTTGTAAGAAAAGTTAATCCATAGACAATATGTAATCATGATTATTTTATCTCCCATAAATTTATACATGTTTTCAAATTATGTAGGTCGTACTCTTTCAGATGTCAGCAATATTTCCAACATAAATGCAAGTTGCATAAGTGAATCTATATGTAATTCACTTAACAGCAAACTGGAGCCTACACTTGAAAATCTAGAAAATCTGGATGTCAGTGCATTTCAAGCACCTGAAGATTTATTAGATGGTTGTCGGGTACGTCTTTATTATATAATACATGCAGTAGATGATATACATTAGCATTTCCTAGCCTGACTTTGAAGACCCTTCAGAGTTGGGCTTGCTCCTTACTATCTATGTAAACCCTCCACTCTAGCTAAGTAGATGCACTTACTAGACCATGTCCATCCTTTGGCTGCGAGAGTCCCTCTGCCTGCAAGGTATCTTCCTCTGTTATCTTTTAAAAGTTCATTTCAGGTTTTAACTCTTCTCTGAACCCTCCTAACTACATTAGTCTTTTCATCTGCTATATTTCGAGAGCGCTTAGTTTCTGAACAACTTATTGGATTTTTTTAAAATTTTTTTGAGATAGGGTCTCACTCTGTTGCCCAGGCTGGGATGCAGTGGCACAATCATAACTTCCTGTAACCTCGAACTCCTGGGCATCAGCCACCCCTCAGTCTCCCGAGCAGTTAGAACTACAGGCATGTGCCACTACACCTGGCTAATTTTTAAAATTTTTTTGTAGAGACAAGGTCTCACTATGTTGCCCAGGTTTGGACTTTATTTATAACTATCATCTAAGTGTTTACAGTGTATTAGACACTGTGGTAATCATTTTATGTGTGTTAATATATATATAAAATCGCATTTAATTCCCACAAATAACTCTAAAATGGATATTATCTTGAGGGTAAGACTTAGAGAATTAAAATTCTTGTTCAGAGTCACACAGAGAGACATTAAGTGGCCAGTTATCTACTGCAAAGTCTGTATTCCTCACCATTAGAGCCACTGCTTTGTTTGGTATTTCTTGGGTTATTTAATTTTTTAGTATATGAATAACTGTCTTATAAGTTTGTTGATGGAAACAGCATATGCTATACTTTTTCCACTGTCTTAGATTGGAATACTTAATGTATTCCTATTTGTAGAATGACTTGGCTGTGCACTAATTTTCACAGAGTAGCAAAAATTTAACCCTACCTTATTGTTAAGAAGGGAAATTGGAGCTGGGCTTGGTGGCTCATGCCTGTAATCCCAGCACTTTTGGGAGGCCAAGGTGGGCAGATACCTGAGGTCAGGAGTTGGAGACCAGCCTGGCCAACATGGTGAAACCCTGTCTCTAATAAAAATACAAAAAAAATTAGCTGTGCATTGTGGCAGGCACCTGTAATCCCAGCTGCTTGGGAGGCTGAGGTAGGAGAATCACTTGAACCCAGGAGGCGGAGGTTACAGTGAGCCGAGATTGCGCCATTGCACTCCAGCCTGGTCAACAAGAGTGAAACTCCATCTCAAAATTTAAAAAAAAAAAAAAAGGGAAATTTGGCAAATTACCTTTTTTTTTTTTTTTTTTAAACTTGCCAACTTACAAAAGGTGGGTTTTTTGTTTTTGTTTTGAGACAGAGACTTGCTCTGTCGCCCAGGCTGGAGTGCAGTGGCGTGATCTCAGCTCACTGCAACATCTTCCTCTTAGGTTCAAGCGATTCTCCTGCCTCAGCCTCCTAAGTAGTTGGGATTACAGGTGCATGCTAATTTTTCTATTTTTAGTAGAGGTGAGGGTTTCACCATATTGGCCAGGCTGGTCTTGAACTTCTGACCTCAAGCAGTCTGACCACCTTGGCCTCCCAGAGTGTTGGGATTACAGGCATGAGCCACCACACCTGGCCCAGAGGTGTTTTGTATGATGTTTTAGCCTAGACTACTAATTCTAGATATAACTTTTAATTATTTCTTACATATAGAAAGTATATGATTCCAAATATTTGTTAAAATATGTTCTAGTAATGGGGGTGATTTAATTTGGGGTGTAAATGCAGTTTGGAGTAGATTTGTCATACTTAAATTTTTTTAAGGGCACCTTATGTAAAATAGAGGTAAAATGATTTTATATTGATTAAATTGATTTAAATATATATATCCTGATAGCTAAAAATAAATTACTGCATACATGTTATCCTCAAAGCATTGTGTTCAGTTCTTTGACTTATATATATTTTTTGTTCAGTCAACTCTGTGAGTAAGGTAACATCAATTTATAGGTAAGAAAATTGATTTAAAGAGGGTAAGCAACTTGCCTATTGTCGTTAATCATAGGCAGCTGGAAAAAACAACCCCCCCACACACACACAATTTAAGCCCAGGTGTTCAGAATTCAGACAGTTAACTACAGTTTACTTTTATAATTACTTTAAAATTTACAAGTAAGCTTCACAGTTAAAGAAGTTACCTGCATTTTAGAAATTGGTATGCACTGATATTTAGAAGATGTTGGAATCTGGTTTCTATTTTATTTATAGCCACAAAATACTTATCAAGTATCTACTGTGAAAGATAATGCTGTATGAGATTGTAAAGAGTGATTAAAAACTCAAAGTTACAGAACCGTTAAAAAATCAAAAGTTTCAGAATGTATTTATTCATATATCTTAAATGTACAGAAGTTGTCTTATTTATACACAGTGGATTTAGATATATATTTTTAGTTTTTTTCTATTGAGAGAAAGCATGTTATATATATTAAATATTTTCTTTCTTGCAGATATATCTTTGCGGTTTTAGTGGCAGAAAGCTAGATAAACTGAGAAGACTTATTAACAGTGGAGGTGGAGTTCGTTTTAACCAGCTAAATGAAGATGTAACTCATGTTATTGTGGGAGATTATGATGATGAATTGAAGCAGTTTTGGAATAAATCAGCCCACAGGTTTTTTTCGTTTTTAATTCAAAGCAATTTCTACAACATAATTTTTCTTAAAATTGCATATCCACGCAGTTCTGGAAACTGCATGACAAGTGGGATGATGGTCTTTATAGCTTGCACTAATACATAACTATGTGCTATTTTTGTAGGCCTCATGTAGTGGGAGCAAAGTGGTTGCTAGAGTGTTTCAGTAAAGGTTATATGCTTTCTGAAGAACCATATATCCATGCTAATTACCAGCCAGTGGAAATTCCAGTTTCACATCAGCCTGAAAGTAAAGCAGCTCTTTTAAAAAAGAAGAACAGCAGCTTCTCTAAGAAAGACTTTGCTCCTAGTGAAAAGCATGAGCAAGCTGATGAAGATCTGCTCTCTCAATATGAAAATGATAGCACCACAGTAGGTAAGAAATGCTTGATTAGTATTTGTAGTTAGTAAGAAATATTTTAGTAGCCTAATACGTACATATGTGATCTCTGCCAAGTTTTCTAGATTTTAAGTTAAATTAACCTTTTTCTTTCCTTAAAATTTTCCTTATAACTTTTTTTCTGAGCAGGCAAGACAAGAGGGTCCTGAACCCTTTAACCCTCTCTCCTGTCTCCAGCTAACTAGCTCTATTTTGATTTGTTATATATACAGGCATTGCTTGGTTTGTGTGTGAGTTTGTGATATCATGAGCCTTTTATTAAAATCTTGTAACAAATGCCTCTTACTGGATTATTGTGGTCTTTAATGCATGAAACTGTACTGTGGACTACCACCTCAGTATGTACTCTTATCATGTAGTAAGGTAAATTGCCAGTGAAGCATTATAAACATCATTACTTCTTTTTTATTAAAAAAAAGCCTTTATAAAATACCTAATATAGCCAAAATATATACATTTAAGTAAATTTAATGTGTATCATAACTTAAAATCTGAAGTTAATCAGAATTTTAATCTACCTCGAATAAAACAAGAACCTTAGAAAACTTTTTTTTTTTTTTTGAAGCAGAATTTCGCTCTTGTTGTGCAGGCTGGAGTGTAGTGGCATGATCTCAGCTCACTGCAACCTCTGCCTCCCAGGTTCAAGTGATTCTTTCTGCCTCAGCCTCCCAAGTAGCTGGGATTACAGGCATGCGCCACCACCCCTGGCTAATTTTGTATTTTTAGTAGAGATGGGGTTTCTCAGTGTTGGCCAGGCTGGTCTTGAACTCCCAACCTCAGGTGATCCACCCGCCTTGGCCTCCCAAAGTGCTGGGATTATGGGCGTGAGCCACTGAGCCCAGCCTAAAATACTTTAATGATCACAACTAGCCCTGCTCCCTCTCTCCACTCATCAACATACTCAGCTTATGTAATTTTGTCTAGTATTTTCATTATCTTTTAACATCTTACAATTAGGCATTATTATGCTTTTATATGGTCAGTATTTGTTTCATTTACTAACACGTTTAACGTTTCTTTGCTCCCCCCAGTTCTTTTTACATCTGAGACCTCTCTTTTGGAATCATTTTCTTTCTTCCTAAAACAGTATCCTTTAGAAACTCCTTTAGTTTCTCTAAGACTCTTCGGCTGGGTATACAGTTCTAGACAGTTTCTTTAAGCACAGAGATATTGTTTCATTGTCATCTGTTTCCCTGACTGCTGGATAGGAAGTCAGATATCAGTCTGTCATTCCTTTACAGGTAATCTGTCTTTATCCTCTGGCTGTTTTTAAGATAGTCTTCCTTTTGGTTTTTGTGTCCTAGAGCTTTACCATTTATTTGTCCTGCTTGAGATTCACTGTGCCTTCTGAATCTGAGAATTAGTAGATTTTTTGCTTTTTGTTAGGTCAAGAAATGTTTATTATCTCTTTGAATATTGCCTCTCCCCCATTCTCTATATTCTCTTAACTCCCATTTGCTTTGCGTATAGGTCACTTAACCTGTCCTTATCTTCCATCTTTTTGTCTTTCTGTGATGTATTATGTGTAATTCCTTCAGATTTTTTTCCAGATCACGAATCATCTCTTCCGCTATTGCCTAATCTGTTTTACCCATCCATTAAATTTTCTGTTTTAATAATTAATTTTTCAATTCCTAGAAGTTTTAGCTTTTTAAATAGTCTGTCATTTATTTTTTTACTTTTAAAAATAGAGATGGGGTGCTACTATGTTACCCAGGCTGGTCCTGAACTCCTGGGCTCAAGCAGTCCTCCCACCTCAGCCTCCCAAAGTGCTGGGATTGCAGGTGTAAGCCACCACACCCAGCCAAGTCTGTCATTTTGTATTTGTATTTTTTGTTCTTTATTTCTTAAAATGCATTAAACCTATCAAAACATCTGTGAATTGTTCTGTTGGCTGTTGTTTATGGTGCCTGGTTTTCTTGTGTTTTGTGATTTTTATTGTGAACTTGTACTTACTAGGACTCTAGGAATTCTAAGAAACTTGGGGTAGGGGTTTGTTACCCCAGAAAAGGTTCATGTTTGGGTCTGCTAGGTGCCTAGGAGTTTACAAACTCAATACGCCTTTAAGTTGGTGTATTGGCTGGAGGTTTCTTAGACCATCCAGCTATATGAATTTATACCCAAACCTACTTTGAGGACCAGCCTCTGATGAACAGATTCTTAGGAGAGATGTTTTTTCCCCTTGACACAAAGCCAGTGTTCTTGACCTCTTCCTTTACAGGGCAGATTTGTTGTTGGTTGGTTGGTTAGTTTTGGTCTATTTACTAAAGGTATGTCTCTTCATGGGTTCTGGGCTTGTTCTCTCAGGGTATACTCTCCTTCACCTCTAAGTTTTATGAAACCAAAGGATTGGCTCCTATCTCTTGTGTGATACCTTTACATTCCAAGGGTCTGGGTTACTGCACAAATATTTAATAGATTTTGACTAACCATTAGCTTTAGTAACTACTTAATGTTCTGGATTTAGTAACCACCTTAGTGGTCTGGATTTTAATATTTTATCCTGTATTTTGAAGTGTTTTTAGTGAGAGGGTTTCAAAGATCCTAGCCCACCATATTTCTAGAGAGGGAATTCCTAGCATTCCTTTTTTATTTACACTATTTCCGTACTACAAAATTGACTTTTCTCAAACCATTTACTTATGCTTTAGTATTGTATCACATCAGGAAATCATCTTAATTTTCCAGGATGCTGTGGTATAACTGAAAGTGATTTTTTTTTTTTTTTTTTTTTGGAGACAGGGTCTCACTCCATCACTGAGGATGGAGTGTAGTGTCACAAGCTTGGATCACTGCAACCTCCTCCTGCCGAGTTCACGCAATTCTCTTCCCTCAGCCTCCTTAGTAGTTGGGAGTACAGGTGTGCACCACCACGCCCAGCTAATTTTTGTATTTTTAGTAGAGATGAGGTTTCACCATGTTGGCCAGGTTGGTCTCAAACTCCTGGCCTCATGTGATCCTCCTGTCTTAGCCTCCCAGAATGTTGGGATTACAGGCTTGAGCCACTGCACCCAGCCAGCAATTTTATATACTATCCTTCAGCCAAGGGTACTTGGTGTAGGGCAGGTGATTAGTTTCTTAAATCTTCCTAAGACAGCTAGTGGTTTACTGACTTTATAAGGATTAAGTGATGGTAAATCTCAGTGGATCACCAAGCATCTTAGAAAGTCTATAATAAAGTATTTTATAATTAATTCTTAAAATGGCTTTTGATTTAAGGGAGTTTTTTTTTTTTTTTTTTTTTTGAGATGGAGTCTCGCTCTGTCACCAGGCTGGAGTGCAGTGGCGTGGTCTTGGCTCACTGCAACCTCTGCCTTCTGGGTTCAAGTGATTCTCCTGCCTCAGCCTCCCAAGTAGCTGGGATTACAGGCACGCGCCACCATGCCCAGCTAATTTTTCTATTTTTAGTACAGATGGGGTTTCACCATGTTGGCCAGGCTGGTCTTGAACTCCTGACCTTGTGATCCACCCACCTCGGCCTCCCAAAGTGCTGGGATTACAGGCGTGAGCCACCGTGCCCGGCCCTAGGGGAGCTTTTTGAATGATAGGTTTATTATGTAGTATCTCTTAGGCTTTTGGGTGCGGTCTGTTTGAAAAGAGATCCTACTGCTAAAATAAATGGAAAGAACTGCTGTAGAACATGTTAGTTTATTGTGAGTCTCTTAATAACTTCAGAGTTTTACTGATGGTTTATAAGAACTTAGTATTTCTACTTTGTTTTTATAGTAGTAGTCTAAAATTCTACTGGATTTCTTCCTGCTTCCCATCTTACCAACAACATATAGACATCGAAAAAAGTTATTTGTTTCTCCTAGATGTGACTGCAAAATAATTGTACTTGCAAAAAATAAAAAGGTTTTTACTTATAAAACAAACAGTTTACATTTGAACAAAACTGTTTAAAAAACTTTCCAGAATGTTTTATAGTATTGCCTCACCTTTCATTCCATCTAAGCATATTCATTCTCATGAGTATATCTGTAAATTGTAAGTATACTATTACCCTTTATTCCTTATATTATGAAACCAAGGGTCAAAGAGACTATAAAACTAGAACCCAGCTATCCTGACTTACCAGTAAACTCCCTAGACAAAACTATGCTTCCTTAGTGTGAATAAGTACAATTTTAATACTTACGTTTAGCAGGAGTCATAAGTTCCTAATATATATTGCAGTGTACTTAATTTACAAGTTCCTAATGTATATTACAATTTACTTAAAAATGGAAATGCTAGTGTCTGTTGGAGATGAGGATAGAAGTACAAAGATGGCACTATAACATGGTGGTGTGAACTCTGGAGTCAGACAGACTGGTTCGTATCTCATTTCTGCCACTTAACTGTGTGACCTTAGGCAAGTTACATAACCTCTTCAAGCCTGAGACTCCTTTTGTACAAAAGGGATGTACTGATAGTATCAGCCTCACAGTTAGCATTATGTGAGCATTACATGCATTTGTAAAGCACTTAGTCACAGTGCTTTATATAAATGAAAGAGTGATTCTTGAATAGCTTCCAGCCTTGTTGGAATCACATAGCAGGGCAAACTTTTTCTCTAAAGGAGTAGACAATAAATATTTTAGGATTTGCCAGCCACTTCCTTATAGTTATTTCCATGTTAACATGTTCCATGTTAAGGGCTTGACAGTTATACCATTTAGACTTCGTTAATTTTTTTCTTAATGATAGTTTCTTAATTTTATGGTGAATCATCTAAACCAGTTTTGGAATTAATACAGTCCTGTTGGAGCTATATAATTTTAAACTAATTCAAGTTTCCATTATACTAGGAATACCTAGAACTAACATGATTGCTCTTGTCCTTCCTAATGGATGATGGTAATACTGATAAGGACTCTTGGTAACCCCGAAGACGGGGTGAATCCATATCCCTTTATTATACACGTAAGCTTTAGTTTTGTAAGTATGGTCAGAATTATCAGATTCCATGTTACATTAATATCCTTGCTAGGAAGTAAACTGTATAAGGTAAATTGTTGGTTAGAAAACATTTACTTTTCTCTTTCAGTTGAGGCTAAGACGTCTGAAGCCGAGAAGTCTGAATTTAGGCCCTTTAATGATTCTACTCATGCTGAGCCCTTGAATGATTCTACTCACATTTCTTTGCAAGAAGAAAACCAGTCTTCTGTCAGTCATTGTGTCCCTGATGTTTCTACAATTACTGAAGAAGGCTTATTTAGCCAAAAGAGTTTCCTTGTTTTGGGTTTTAGTAATGAAAATGAATCTAACATCGCAAACATCATAAAAGAAAATGCTGGGAAAATCATGTCCCTTCTGAGCAGAACTGTTGCCGATTATGCTGTGGTTCCTCTGCTGGGGTGTGAAGTGGAAGCCACTGTGGGAGAAGTTGTTACAAATACGTGGCTGGTAAGACAACACTAGTGGTTGAAATAAAGTATCGAAGGATATCTGAATGCCAAGAGGGTTAATGTTTATTTCTTAGACAGTTCAGTTACAGTATATCAATGTTTGGACTTGAACACTCTTGATTTTGCTTTTAGCAAGGGAAATTCTAAAATTAAATGTGCAAGCTTCTTGGCCTAATCCCGATACAGTAGAGATTACTGTTTCCCAGGGCCACAGCAGCAACATTCCTTCTTAGGAGGTCAACTCTAGAGTCATCTCATACTATTTGTCTTGTTTTCTCAAAACCAAAGCATCACTGGTAATTTCACTGTTGATTTTTTTTTTTAACATTCCAAGAATTATGAGAAAAATAATATAAACTAACACATTAGAAGGAATGAAATTTAAAGCAACATTCAGTAACTCTAATAATAGATCTTACCGATTTTAATAGCCTAATGTAATTAGTCGATGTATGTATATGTGTGTATGTATGTATATACTCTAACATTATGATATGAAATGTATTGAGAATGAGCATACACAAGTTTGTATTAAAGTAAAATTTCTTATCAAAACTAAATTATTGCTTCTGTACCTGAACCAATGTTAACCACTGGTTGCTTATTTCAGGTTGGCTTTACTATTTCTCTTGTTTTTAAAAGGTTACTTGCATAGACTATCAGACTTTGTTTGATCCAAAGTCGAATCCTCTCTTCACACCAGTCCCAGTAATGACAGGAATGACTCCTTTAGAGGATTGTGTTATTTCATTTAGCCAGTGTGCTGGAGCAGAAAAAGAGTCTTTAACATTCCTAGCAAACCTCCTTGGAGCAAGGTATGTAATATTTTTAATGCACCTGTTGTATTGGTGTATCTTTTTATTTATTTTGACTTCTTGGAGAGCATTCAAATTAGAATTTCTTTGGGTGTCTTTATTATATTTATGAGTGTTATGTGGTTCCTTCTCCACTCCCACTGCTTCACTTGACTAGCCTTAAAAAAAAAGTGCCTCTGTTGTCCAAAGATGAAAACTTAGGTATCATTAGAGGTAATAACTGCAGTGGGTCCAAACACATGAAATAGTGTTTAAGTTGTGACTTCATAATGACACCAAATAAAGTAAGGTAATTGGTCATCTTTGAAAGATGCTAGAGAACCAGTCCATTACTTTGAAAGCTGACAAAAGGAAAGGATCAAGGAATTACCTTGCATTTCCTGTGCAGTTTGCATCAGGGTAACATGAGAGTGGATACGGCAAAGTTTCCCTTTATAAAGATGTTTCAACAAACAAACAAATAAATAAGGAATGAAAAGATTGTAACCCCTAATGAATGAAAGAATCTAGGCATTGAACATCAATAGTTGATCACACAATAAAGGGACAAGACATGATGTGCCTTCTTACAAAGAATACACCACCACTTTGAAGTAGTCTTGCCAAAATAATCAAACCTCAATCTGATGATGCTTCTAGATCCAATTCCCAATTTATAGCAAATGCAAACAGCAGAATAACACATTAAACTATACCACAGTGATATAATCAGCAAGACCCAGACTTTAGTACAACTCTGGCATAAATGATCCAGTGTCTTCAACGAATATATATTAAGGGCATGGAAAAGAAGGTAGGAACCTATAAGCTAAAAGACTTGAAAAAGCGAAAGCCTAAATGTAGTCTTTAAAGTTGCCATTATTTGATTATAGAAAAGTAAAGAAGTGATTACATTAAGTGTCCAAATAGGCCGAGCACAGTGGCTCACACCTATAATCCCAGCACTAGGGAGGCTAAAAGATTGCTTGAGCTCAGGAGTTCAAGACCAGCCTGTACAACATAGACCTCGTCTCTATTTAAAAAATAATAAAAAAAAAATGAGCCAGGCATGGTGGCATGTGCCTATGGTCCCAGCTACTCGGGAGGCTAAGGCAGGAGGATTACTTGAGCCCAGGAGACCAGGGCTGCAGTGAGCTATGATCACACAACTATACTCCAGCCAGGGCAACAAAGTGAGATCCTGTCTCCAAAAAAAAGCCCAAATAGTGGCTACTATTAAGAAGGGAGGGAAGGGGGGTTATATGGCCTGTTGGAGAGGTTCTGGGGTAGTTAGCAAGATTCTGTCTTCTGACCTGGGTGGTGGACTTAAGGGTTTCACCTTATAATAATTCGTATAGCTGTATATTTCTTTTTTTGCTGTTTTCTGTTTGAATTATATGAAATAATAAAATTCTTTTAAAACTGAAATTGTGGAAGATAATAACATGCATGATGACAGACTCCACTGGATACAACTAAAGCTGTACTCAGCAGGAAAGTCATGCAAATTCTGAAATAGAATAATTGGGACTAGCCCTAACAGTTATTAAAATATATTTTGTGGCCAGGTCTGGTGGTTCATGCCTGTAATCCTAGCACTTCGAGAGGCCGTGGCAGGAGGCCAAGTTCAAGACCAGCCTGGACAATATACTGAGACCCTGTCTTTACAAAAAATTTTAAAAATGAGCCAGGCAATGTAGCATAAATCTGTAGTCTCAGTTATTTGGGAGGCTGAGGTGGGAGGATTGTTTGAGCCTGGGAGGTCAAGGCTGCAGTGAGTCACAATGGCGCCACTGTACTCTAGCCTGGAGGACAGAGCAAGACCCTGTCTCAGAAAACAAACAAATATATATTTTGTGAAACTTCACTAAGTAACAGTGTGGTTACGTGTAGCAGAAAGTTTAATTAATGGACAGCAAATGTAGCAGGAGACCCAAATGTAAAAAGGAATTTACGATACAAGTGACATTTCAAATATATATAAGGAAGACATGGCTTATTCAATAAATAGGATTCATTAAAGTTGGAGCAGTATCTCATATCTAAATAAGTACTGAATGGATTGGTGGGTTAAATGTAAAAAATGAAATTATAGAAGTACTAAGATAAACACAAAACATAGAAAAAAAAGTGCTAGGAAACATGGGAAATTTAAAAATCTGAAAAGTTGGGAACTAGAACGTAAAACCCAGAAGTCATAAAAGAAATCACGGAATTCTGTTCAATCTCAAGTCGTAGACTTCTTTTTCTGCCCCGTATTCTCTGTGTTTAATATCCTATGATCTTGAGGCACTTAATTTCTCTGTATTTTTTCCCATGTCTATACTTGAATATTGAGAGGATCAAATGAGATAATATGTAGAAATGCTTTGGAAAGTTGTAGTAGGTTAAAAAATAATAATAATGTTATTCATACACTTTGCTCCTGTCATTTTTTCTGTGCCTTCTTTTGGGAGGAAAGGACAAGGTGTGGGGGCGATAACTAATTAAGGAGGTAATTTTGGCTGTGTGAGGTGGTTCACGCCTGTAATCCCAACTTTAGGAGGCTGAGGCAGGAGGATCACTTGAGCTCAGGAGTTTGAGACCAGGCTAGGCAACATTGTGAAACCCCATCTCTACAAAAAATACAAAAATTAGCCAGGTATGGTGGTGTACACCTGTAGTCCTAGGTACTGGGGACGCTGAGGTGGGAGGATGGCTTGAGCCTGGGAGGCGGAGGTTGCAGTGAGCTGTGATTGTGCCACTGCACTCCAGTCTGGACAACATAGCAAGACCCTGTCTCAAAAGGATTTTTGCTGTCTGTTCTTTGCATGTCTAATTATGTTTTTATAAAAAGTTTGTTGCAGCAATACATTTTTACCCTAGAGTAAGCATTTGTAAGGGGATTAGCTTAATTTCAGATAGAGTAAACCAACTTTTAATCAGTATTTTTTTTATACTTACATGATCTCTAACCACACTGTTGTGTTGGAAATTTTGTTAGTTTTGCGGGTTAATTGTATATGTGACCATTTCCACTTCTTTAAACATAAATTTCAGTGTTCAAGAATACTTTGTTCGCAAATCCAATGCAAAGAAAGGCATGTTTGCCAGTACTCATCTTATACTGAAAGAACGTGGTGGCTCTAAATATGAAGCTGCAAAGAAGTGGAATTTACCTGCAGTTACTATAGCTTGGCTGTTGGAGACTGCTAGAACGGGAAAGAGAGCAGACGAAAGCCATTTTCTGATTGAAAATTCATCTAAAGAAGGTTAATACTTTTATTCTGTTCTTTTATATATATTTACAACTAGATGGTTTCTGGGATATAAATGTGCCAATGCTTGTGTTTAGGAAAGGTCATTGATTTTTGCTTTTCACATTGGGTGCAGTGAGGTTCTCAGTGTTTGAAGTCTACAGATGTAAGCTTGGCTCCTATTTACTGTTGATTCCTTCTATGGCTCATAGTAACACACTATGTAATTAACATGCTATCTCTCCTCTTATCTTTGGGCTTCTGCATGTTTCCTGTAGACCACCTCACAGTTGCCTGCTCTTCCTGCTTGTCTCAGTTTTCAGCTAAGATACCACTTTCCCTGGGAAGCCTTTCATTTTTTTTTTTTTAATTATTATTACACTTTAAGTTCTGGGGTACATGTGCACAATATGCGGGTTTGTTACATATGTATACATGTGTCATGTTGGTTTGCTGCACTCATTAATTCGTCATTTACATTAGGTATTTCTCCTAATACTATCCCTCCCCCATCCCCCCATCCTATGACAGGCCCCGGTGTGTGATGTTCCCTGCCCTGTGTCTGTTCAGTTCCCATCTATGAGTGAGAACATGCGGTGTTTGGTTTTCTGTCCTTGTGATAGTTTCCTCAGAATGATGGTTTCCAGCTTCATCCATGTCCCGACAAAGGACATGAATTCATCGTTTTTTCTGGCTGCGTAGTATTCCATGGTGTATATGTGCCACATTTTCTTAATCCAGTCTATCATTGATAGACATTTGGGTTGGTTCCAAGTCTTTGCTATTGTGAATAGTGCTGCAATAAACATACGTGTACATGTGTCTTTATAGTAGCATGATTTGTAATCCTTTGGGTATATACCCAGTAATGGGATGGCTGGGTCAAATGGTATTTCTAGTTCTAGATCTTTGAGGAATCGCCACACTGTCTTGGGAAGCATTCTTGACTCACCAAGTATGGCCTTTATCTTGGTGTAATGTTTTTTGTTTCACCATGACACTCTGTATCATCCCTTTTATCTCGTACCTCAGTGTTATAATGGTTGTTTATTTTGTGTCTCCCTGCTAAATTTAAAGTTCCAGAAAGGCAGTGAACATGCATGTCTTGTGAATTCTGTATTTCCCATGTCTAACACTAGGCCTGGCATGGAGTAGCTATCTAATAAGGTTTTTTGTTAAATGTTGAAAAAAAGTGGAAGGCAGAGGTGGAAGAATACAGTATCCTCTCTTGTAAGATAATAGCCTCCTTGGGCAAACTTCAGGGACATATCAGCAGCTTGGGAATACCTCTCAGAGTCATTACTTATTTTGCCAGACAGACTGGTAATTTTATGACTGAGTCTAAGTGATGTTCAGGTCATATTAAAATTTGATTAAGGACTTTCCAAAACTAGACTGTAGTTAACTCTGAGTACCTGTAATTCATATTTTCTTTTTACTCTGTCATTGACTAGAAAGACATTCGCTGATAACAATTTTTGGCAAATAGGCTTATTGAGACATAGCAAGATGAAACAGGAAATCTATTTTTATTTTTTCAGTTAATGTGCTTGTCTAACTCAACATATATTTAATGCATAATCTGGTTTGTTTCTTGGAAAGTAGGTATATAATTTTGTGATTTAAAGTGTACCTGAGAATTGACATGAAAACTAACAGATTAGGATGCCAAGGTAGATGGATCTCTTGAGCCCAGGAGTTATGCAAGAAAGGAAAGAAAACAGATATAAAATATTACTTCTTGTGTACCGGAAAAAAGTGGGCATTAGTGGCTCATATTTGTTTCTTTTCATTTTAAATCTCTAGAACGAAGTTTGGAAACGGAAATAACAAATGGAATCAATCTAAATTCAGATACTGCAGAGCATCCTGGCACATGCCTGCAAACTCACAGAAAAACCGTCGTTACACCTTTAGATATGAACCGCTTTCAGAGTAAAGCTTTCCGTGCTGTGGTCTCACAACATGCCAGACAGGTCGCAGCCTCCCCAGCAGTAGGACAACCACTTCAGAAGGAGCCCTCGTTACACCTGGATACACCATCAAAATTCCTGTCCAAGGACAAACTCTTCAAGCCTTCCTTTGATGTGAAGGTAAGGTTTATAGGCAGTGGTCCCAGAGTTAACAGTTTTACCGTTTATAAAGTTAAAGCACCAAATTTGGCATCACCTCTGAAGTGTAGTAATAAATTTTCCAGAGACATTGGCAAGTAGATTTATGTTACTGAGTTTGAATGTTTTGAGTCCCAGTATACGTTTAGGGTTAAGGTAACAGCTATAGATCAATATGGTGTGAAATTAGGACATCTGGGTTCAAGTACTGGATCGATCTTGAACTGTATGACTACGCCAATCATTTAACATATCTGAGCTTCAGTTTGTTTTTTCATACAAAGAAGATAATATTTGCTCTGAAAATTAATAGATTATAAAGATCAAATGATGAAATCACTTTATAAACTATAAAATGTAAACACACTGCTACTTTATATATTGGTTCTCAGAGTACACCCAGGATTTGCCTTCTGAAAATGTGTGTATATCACCTTACTTGAATTGTTTCCTGTAAAGACATGAGTTAAGTCTGTGTTTTAGTTTGATCTCGTGAGCATTGTAGTATGGCTCCGTTTCTGAAAAATGCATTTGTAAATCAGGGGCTAATGTAATCTTCCAAATAATTTTCTTTGATTTTCCAAAACTGATTTTCATCATTATTTCTTTAATAGCTTTTGACCTCTTAAGTGGCTGTTCAAACCCGCTGTCTATGATTTCTTTATCCACGAACCTTTGAAGAATTATTTTACTCATTCACGTGTTGATATTTTTGCTTGTAGGGTATTTAGAAGCAATATTTTAATAATTTTTATTGTGTTTTGGAGCAGACTTACTAAAAAGTTTATAGATTATTCATATTCAGAAAATAAATATTAATTGATATCCAGGACAGTTTTCCCCAAGCTAATTTATGCCTTTATTTTTGGTCAGAATTCCAGTGACGCACATGAAAAAAAATGTGTCTTTACTATTAAACTCAAAATTCTAAGTTTTCACATGAAATCTCTTCTGAGGTAACATTTTGTACTGTGATTAATACTCAGGTCCATGTCCCTTAAGACATAGAGGAAAATCAGTCTTGGGAACTGTGAGGTGTAGGATCAAGCCTCTTCTTTGCCTCCTACTGCCTTTTAAAAGCAAGTCAACCTCTTTCGGCTTCATTATTCTCATCTATAAAATCCAGATGATCTCTAAAGTGTCATAGCTCACAGACTCTCTGAAGAGCAAATGTAATAATATTAGTAGGCAAGAAAATAGTAGAGATATTTTCAGTCATTGAGACCATTCTTATATACTTTGCAATAAAAGTTTTGCAGTGGAAAGCTGATAGTTCTGAATAGCCTCAGTACAAAAAACACATTTAAAGATTTTATTGTTTAGAGTCATAGTTTATTGAGCCATGTTTTTCCTCTTTTTTCTTTCTTTTTTGATGGCACATAAATAATGCTTCATCTTATAATCTTATAAGCATTATAATGCTTCATATTATAATCTTATAATCAGATGATAATCTTATTATCATCTTCAAACTGATATAATATGGTATGTTGAATTCTTTACTTAAAACATGAAAGGGCCCATGGAATAATCACAAAATTGACCATCTATTAGGCCTCACCCTTGCCCCCCCCAAAAAAACTCACCACTTATTTAAACTTAATTTTTAATTAATATACATCAGAGCAGTACAATAAATATACTGCTAATGAACTATCAGGGTTAATCATTGGGAAGCCACTATACACGTTCAGATAGAGACCATGGTCAGTACTGTAAACCCTTCCTTGTGGCTCCATTGCTGCTTCCTCCCTAAAGTATACTCCTGACTTCTAATACTACAGTTTTGTTATGCTTGTTTTTGACTTTTAAATAGGTGGAATCATAGTATGTATTCTTTTGAGTCAGTTTTTTTTTATTGTTCTTTAACCCTTATTTAGATTTGTCTGTTTTGCTGCATGCAAATATAGTTCATTTATTTATTCCTTTGTATGGATATACAGAATTTACATTTCCAGTGTACTGTTGATGGGCATTTAGTTGGTTACTAGTTTTTTGCCCTTACAAAATAATTTTACTGTGAACATTCTTGTGCGTGTCTCTTGGAGTCTATGTGTGTGTGTTACTATGTGGTATATACCTGGAAGTGAAATTGTTGGGTTATATTTCAGCTTCAGTAGAGAATGACAAATTTTTTGCCAAAGTGATTATACCAGTTTATGCTTCCACCAGTAGTGTGTTGAGTGTACCCAGTGTTCCTCATCTTTGCTGATACTTGCTATTATAAGTTGTTTTATTTCACTTTTTACTTCAAAATAATTTCTAACTTACAAAAAGTTGCAAAATAAAAGTGGTACAAGGGGCTGGGCGTGGTGGCTCACACCTGTAATCCCAGCACTTTGGGAGGCTGAGGTGGGAGCCTCACTTGAGACCAGGAGTTCTGGACCAGTCTAGGCAATATAGCGAGACCCCCATCTCTAACAAATTTTTTTTTAAAATTAGCTGGGCTTGGTGGAGTGCACCTATAGTCCTAGAACTCAGGAGGGTGAGGCAGCAAGATGGCTTGAGCCCAGGAGTTTGAGGCTGCAGTGAGCTATCATCCTACCACTGCACTCCAGCCTGAGTGACAGCAAGACCCTGTCTCAAAAAGAAATAAGTACAAGGATGGCTGGACATAGTGGCTCATGCCTGTTATCCCAGCACATTGAGGCTGAGGTGGATCACTTGAGGCAAGGAGTTGGACACCAGCCTGGGCAACATGGTGAGACCCCACATCTACAAAAAGTTGGAAAAATTAGCTGGGCATAATGATGCATACCTCTTCTTACTTAAATAGTATTCTTTATTATTTGTCAGTTTTAAATTATATTTTTGACTCCCACTAATTGCCTATATAGAAGATCTTATTCTCTTTCCCCCTTTTCTCTTTTCTATTTTTCATTGCATATTTTTTTACTTTGTCAGGAGGGAAGATACATTTTTTCAACCCACAGACCCCACCCTCATTTTGGTCTTAACTCTACAATCGAATATATGAAATGCGTACTCTTCTTTTTGAAGCTTACCTGTCACTTTTGGTAGAATGAAGTTCATTTTCTAGTAGGTTCCCCAGGAATCTGTGTGTACACATGTGTACAGTATTCCTTGAGTTCTGCATGTTCATAACTTTTACTGTGGCCTTGCTTCTTCTACAAATTGTTTGGATGTACTATTCTTAGCTTGCAGTTTTTTTTCTTGCGTTTCCTGAAAATGCTTTTCCACTACTGCCTTGCTTTGTATGTGTTGTTTTTGAAAAAAATCTGATGCCAATCTAATTAAATTACTTGTCTTTGGAAGTTATTTCATCTTTTTGCCTGGAGGTTATGTGGATTTCTTTTATCTTTTTTTTTTTTTTTTAAGACAAAGTCTTGCTCTGTCACCCAGGACCCAGGCTGGAGTGCAGTGGCACAATCTCAGCTCACTGCAACCTCTGCCTCCTAGGTTCAAGCGATTCTCCTGCCTCAGCCTCCTGAGTAGCTGGGATTACAGGCATGCGCCACCATGCCCGGCTAATTTTTGTATTTTTAGTAGAGATGGGGTTTTGCCATGTTGGCCAGGCTGACCTTGAACTCCTGATATCAAGTGGTCTGCCTGCCTTGGTCTCTGAAAGTGCTGGGATTGCAGGCATGAGCCACAACACCTGGCCTTTTCTTTTATCTTTGAACTCAAATAGTTTTACGAGGGTGTCTAGATGTTAAGAATTCTCAATCATTTGAAATCAGTTTTCCACAATACATGGTAGGTTTTAAAATTTGATTCTTTTCAAATTTTTGGTCTGAGAGATGAGAAGAATGGAGTTGCCAGTCCAAACTGAGTTGAACAGAACAGGTTGGGATTGGAGCCTAAAGATCAAGAGTTCACATGTTAGACACATTAAGTTTGAGATGCCTATTAGATATCCAAGTAGTTGTTAAATAGGCAGTTGCAAATAAAGCTGGAAGTTTGAGGAATGGTTTGGGCTGGAGATAAAAGTTTGGGGTTCTGAGTTAGTAGGTAATGTCTAAAGCCATGTGAGAATAGATGCCAAGAGAGTAGGAGAAGGCAAAGAAAGGAAAAAGGTTTTGTTTTGTTTTGTTGTGTTTAAGACAAGGTCTCGCTGTGTCGTCCAGGCTGGAGTGTAGTGGCATGATCACAGCCCATTACAGCCTTGACCTCTGGACTCAAGCAATACTTCCACCTCTGCCTTCAAAGCAACTAGGACTTCAGGTGCATGTCATCACACCTGGCTAATTTTTAATTTTTTTGTAGATACGGGGATCTTACCACATTGCTCAGACTGGCCTTAAATTCCTGGACTTGAGCAGTCCTCCTGCCTTGGCCTCCCAAAGTGTTGGGGTTATAGGTGTGAGCCACCACGTCCAGCCAAAGAAAAGAGCTCTAAGCAACACCTTGAGGTGCTCACCTTTAGAGGAGGAACCAGCAAAGGAGACTGAGAAGGAGCTATAAGAGAAGAGGAAAGCCTAGAGCTTATTTCAAAGAGCCAAGTATTTCAAAGAGGGAGGAGGGGTTAACTATGTCCAGGACTGCTCAAAGATAAAGAAAGGTGAGAATAGAAAATTGGCCAGTGGATTGAGCATTATGAAGGTCAATGGTGTCATCATAACAATAAGGGTTTTGGTGGCGTGATGGAGGTGGAAGCTGGTGTGGGTTCATAAAGAAATGAGAAGAATCGGAGACATTGAGTGTAAACAACGATTTTTGAAGGAATCTTGCCATAAAGGGGAGCCAAGAAATGGAGTTGTAGTTATGGGGCAAAGTAGGGTCAAAAGAAGGTTGTTTTCTTTTTAAGGTGGAAGAAATGGCCAGGCTCAGTGGTGCATGCCCATAATCCCAGCACTTTGGGAGCCCAAGATGGGAGGATCACTTGAGTCCAGGATTTCAAGACAAATCTGGGCAACATGGCAAGACCCTGTCTGTACAAAATACACAAAAATTAGCTGGGTGTGGTGGTGCACGTCTGTAGCCCCAGCTAGTTGGGAGGCGGAGGCAGGAGGATTGCTTGAGTCCAGGAGATAGAGGACGCAGTGGGCAGTGATCATGCCACTGTACTCCAGCCTGGGTGACAAACTGAGACCCTGTCTCAAGAAGAAGAAGAAATAACTATATGCCAGTGTAACTGCCATTAGAGAGCCAATTGATGATGCAGATGAGAGAAGGAAGACTTGCAGGAGGCTTGAGTCTGAGAGGCATTGGGATCTACTTCTTAAGTAGAGGAAGGTACTGGTGGCACATGTGCTGAAGGCAGATAGATGTGGTATGGGAGCTTCTGATTTTTATATAAGGAATCCTCTAAAATGCTTTGAAGAAATTTTAAAAAGTTTAGCATATAGAAAGACTTACCATGTTCTTGCAAAATAGATTTAAACATTGTCAAGATCTATAAAGGTGTATTAATCTGTTTGCACATTGCCATAAGGAACTACCCCAGACCGAGTAATTTATTCTTATTTTTATTTTTTTATTTTGAGATGCAGTCTTGCTCTTGTCACCCAGGCTGAAGTGCAGTGGCATGATCTCGGCTCACTGCAACCTCCGCCTCCTGGGTTCAAGCAATTCTGCTGCCTCAGCTTCTCAAGTAACTGGGATTACAGGCGCCTACCACCACACCCGGCTAATTTTTGTATTTTTAGTAGAGACGGGGTTTCACTGTGTTGGGCAGGCTGGTCTCAAACTCCTGACCTCAAGTGATCCACCCACCTCAGCCTCCCAAAATGCTGGGATTACAGGCGCGAGCCACCACGTCCAACTTTATAAAGAAAAGAGGTTTAATTGACTCAGTTCCACAGGCTGTACAGGAAGCACCACTGGGGAGGCCTCAGGAAAATTACAATCATGGTCAAAAGTGAAGGGGAAGTGAGCACATCTTTCATGGCTGGAGAAGGAGGAAAAGATAGCGGGGGGAGATGCCACACACTTTTAAACAACTGGATATCAGCCAGGCGCGGTGGCTCATGCCTATAATCCCAGCACTTTGGGAGGCCAAGGTGGGTGGATCACCTGAGGTCAGGAGTTCAAGACCAGCCTGGCCAACATGGCAAAACCCCATCTCTACTAAAAATATAAAAATGAGCCGGATGTGATGGCACATGCCTGTAATCCCAGCTACTCGAGAGACTGAGGCAGGAGAATCACTTGAACCAGGAGGCAGAGATTGCATTGCACCAAGATCGCTCCACAGCCTGGGCAACAGAGTGAGACTCCATCTCAAACCAGATATCATGAGAACTCACTCATTATCACAAGAACAGCAAGGGGGAAATCCGCCCCCATAATCCAGTCACCTGCCACCAGGCTCCTCCTCCATCATTGGGGATTACAGTTCAACATGAGATTTGGGTGGGGACACAAATCCAAACCATATCAAAAGGTAATGTAGGTCCTAGAAAAAAATGCAAGCAGAAACAGTATTAAAAAAAATCTGAAAAGTATAATTGCAGGTAGGCAGTAGCCCTACCATTTATTAAAACCTCCTATAAAGTTGCAGTAATTAAAGCAGTGTGGTGTCACGTGAATAATCAAGTTAGTGTATAAGATTATACTCCACAAATAGGGGAATTTATTATGTAATAAAGGTGGCATTCAAATTGGACAACTAGGTAGCCATCTGAGAATACGTTTGTAATTAAAGCTCACACTTTACATCAGAATACTTTTTAGATGATCAACTTTTGGGGTTTTTCTTGAAACAGGATCTCACTTTATCACTTAGGCTGGAGTTCAGTGGCATCATCGTGGCTCACTGCAGCTTTGACCTCCTGGGCTCAAGCAGTCCTCCCACCTCAGCCTCTGGAGTAACTCAGACTACAGGTACATGACACTGTGCCCAGCTAATTGTATTTTTTGGAGAGGTAGAGTCTCACCATGTTGCTCAGGCTGGTCTAGAACTCCTGGGCTCAGGCAGTTCTGCCTTGGCCTCCCAAAGTGTTGGAATTACAAGCATGAACAACCACATCCAGCCTAGATGATCAGATTTAAACATAAGAAATGAAGCCATAAAAATTCCCAAACATGTCATGAATTTGTTTTTAAAATAATCCTAGTGTGGGGAAGGCCTAACTATAACATACACTCCAAAAGAAATAGAAGATTTGTATGAATTTGACAGCATTAAAAATTCTCTAACTGGGTGTGATGGCACACGCCTATAGTCCCAGCTGACAAGGGAGGATTGCTTGAGCCCCGGAGGCAGAGGTTGCAGTGAGCTAAGATTGAGCCACTGCAGTCCATTCTGGGCAAGAGAGCAAGACCCTGTCTCAAAAAACAAAAAAATTACCAGCGAGGCACAGTGACTCACACCTGTAATCCCAGCACTTTGGGAGGCCAAGGCGAGAGGATTGCTTGAGCCTAGGAGTTTGAGACCAGCCTGGGAAAGACGGCAAGACCCTGTCTCTATGAAAAAATTTAAAATTAGCTGAGCACAGGGTTGTGCATCTGGAGTCCCAGCTACCTGGGAGGCTGAGGTGAGAGGATCCTTGAACCCAGGAGTTAGAAGTTATAGTGACCTATAATCATGCCACTGTACTCCAGCTTGGGTGACAAAGCAGGACTCCATCTCTGAAAAAAAAAAAGCTCCATGGCAAAAATTTGACAAATGATAAATTGAAAATAAATACGTGGGTATTATATCACAGTTGATACATGCACATATAAATTCATACAAATGAATATAAAAGTATATTCATACAAGCGAATATATTTAAAAAAGACTAACAACCCAGTAGAAAAATGGGCAAAGGATAGGAGCAGATAGTTACACAAAAAATTAGATATAAATATACATATAGCCAGGCACGGTGGCTCACGCCTGTAATCCCAGCACTTTGGGAGTCAAAGGCGGGTGGATGATGAGGTCAGGAGTTCGAGATCAGCCTGAGCAACATGGTGAAACCCTGTCTCTACTAAAAATACGAAAAATTAGCCAGGCATGGTGGTGCATGCCTGTAGTCCCAGCTACTCGGGAGGCTGAGGCAGGAGAATCGCTTGAACCCAGGAGGCAGAGGTTGCAGTGAGCCGAGATCGCGCCATTGTACTCCAGCCTGGGTGACAGAGTGAGACTCCATCTCAAAAATATATATATACACACACACACGCATATATAAAGATATTTAACCTCATTCAGTATAAAAGAGTAGAAAATTAAAGCATACAGATAAACTTTTTTAGTCTTATCAGATTGTCAAAAAAGAAAAATCTGATTACTGTGATATCAAGCACGTTTGGAAAACACACACACTCATACTTTGCTCATGAAAATGTCAACATTGGTAGATACATGTTGGTCTTGTTTTTTTAGTTTTTTTTGAAAAGAAATTGGGTCTAACTGTGTTTCCCAGACTGGTCTCAAAACTCCTGGCCTTGAGCTGTCTTCCTGCTTCAACTTCTCTGGAGTAGCTGAGATTACTGACAGGAGCCACTGCACTGGACTGGTAGATACATTTTGCTTAAAAGGTTTCCTTTACTCTTGTGTGTGCAAAATGGTTTGTGTACAAGGTTATTCATTGCATCATTATACTTGCAAAAGACTGTTAACCGAAAGCTTATCAGTTGTACACAGGTTAAATACATTCTGATACATACATGGAATACTATACACATGCAAAAGAGAATGAGCAAGCCATTTGGACAACAGTAGCTTCCTTTCAGGAGGGAACTGTTGGTGGCTTTAGAACAGGAATATATTTTGAACTTTTGAAGATTTTTTTTTTTTTTAATTCTCAGCTCATTTTGACTTTCTAACCTTCGTTATAATCCATTTCTTGATTATATCCGTCGTTGCTTATTTGTTTCCTTCTGGGTTTTTTTGTTTTGTTTTGTTTTCAAATTCAACTCTAAGATTCAGGTAAGAGACAAACACTGCTGAAAATATAAGCTTGTTAATCTCTTTGAACCAATTTGCTGGACAGTATGGAATTTTTGTTCACAGTATATGGATATGATTATATTCTTTTTCTTGTTATTTGGAGGAAAACTAGAGGAAGTTAAACTGTAATCCATTAATTTTGAGGATTCTCCCCCTTCTCTGTCTTTACCCCTCTCTCCTCCTCTTTCTTTTTCCTGTCCTATTAACCCATCTTGCTTCTCTCTCTCTCTCTTCTTTTCTCCGTCTCTCTCTCTCCTTCATAAGTATAGGATGCACTTGCAGCCTTGGAAACTCCAGGACGTCCCAGCCAACAGAAAAGGAAACTGAGTACGCCACTCTCAGAAGTTATTGTCAGAAACTTGCAACTTGCTTTGGCAAATAGCTCTCGAAATGCTGTCGCTCTTTCTGCCAGCCCTCAACTGAAAGAGGCCCAGTCAGAGAAGGTAGGATTAGTTCTCTTATTAAAAGGAAGTTTTAGATAACATTTCAAACAATAATGACTGATCTGTTTCTTTTATTTTCCATGGACAGGAAGAAGCCCCAAAGCCACTTCACAAAGTAGTGGTATGTGTTAGTAAAAAACTCGGTAAGAAGCAGAGTGAACTAAATGGGATTGCAGCCTCTCTAGGAGCAGATTACAGGTAGTTGGCACATCTTTCTGTTTCATGGTGATATGACTGAAATTTATAAGGAAACCTAAAGCTATTGTGAGCATCTACAAGAATACCTTTATTTTGTTTCATGCGTCTTTATCTACAAAATCTCTCCAGTTGATTTTTAATTTACCACATCTGTTGAAAATAGCCTCTCATGTATCAATTCACTGTTACATGTATAATGTATATTTTTTAGGGTATGCACAACAAACATTGGAGAGCCTATTTTATGCCACTAACTATTCTAGAAACCTGGGATCCATGAATGATCAGTATAGTCTAAAAGAATCCCTGTGTTCAAGGAGTTTAGAGTCTATTAATAGTAATACATCTGGATCTGAGATTAAGTTTATTTTTACTAGTGATTTTTCAGATTAGAGCCCTCTGGGAGTAGTACTAAGTACTCTGGCAGCCCTCCTTTATTAAGATAGTCTTTTTTGAGCATGTTTTCATTATCTTTTTTTTTTTTTAAACTTTGGAGACTTAGATTATCAGCTTTTTCTTCAGTCAACCTGACAGCCTAAGCTGAAAACAGATTTCTAGCACAAATGGCATCAGTATCCGGAATTGAGAATCTCTTACCTATTTCAGCCAGTCCTGAGTTGACTGTACTCCTCCACTAGCTGTAATGCTTGCTTTGTTGATAACTTGTGTTCAGCCATTCATAGATATCATAAGAATTTGTTTAACAAATGATGAGCCATTGCAGGAATATGATTAGTTTCATCTTCCCCTTTGGTAACTCTTATTTCAGTTTGTTTTCTATTTGATAAAGAAATTAGGACAGGAAAATATAGAAGTAAAATTAATCTGTAATACATATAAACATCTTAGTGTTTGGTACATCCATTTAAAATAGTGAAGCTCTTCTATGGCATATTTGTATTACCTATTATAAATTGTTATGTAATCTTATCTGTTATTATCTAATTACCTATTATGTTACCTATTGCCAGTTGCTGAGCATTATCTCATTTCATTCTCATAGTAGCCCTACAAGGGGTGTGTGTATATTTTTTTTTCCTCAAAATTGAATGTTTCCTTGTTTATTCTGTTTTGATGTAGACATGATATAAGACTTTCAAGGGAACATACAGGATGTATGTTTTTATACGATTTAAAATGCCAGTCCTCTCAGTATAAAAAATAGAATTTATTACTGAAATTCCTAAACAGAATTTAACCATTGCATTGCATTAAAGTTTATATTAAATCTTTTCCTGAAATGGATTGGTAATTGATAAAGGGAAGAGCCTTATAATATGCAGAGGTTATGATATTTATATATGCATAGAGTAAAGCAGTTCTCAAGTGAAGTTGTTCCAAGTGTTCCCTTCCATGATCTAGGACCAGACTGTCCCAAAGAGATCATCCGATACTGTCTTCTGCCTTCAGACAGTTAAACATGTAGGCCCGATCTTTGCAACAAATCAGATGCAGCATCTTCATTTTATTACAAATATTTGTGTAACATTCCCTCTATTAAAATGAATATAAATATAACCTACCTACTTTTATAATTTAAAAAAGTAGCAGATAGTACAGCACTTTGTGATGCATAGGAGAAATAGAAGGTGCATAATACAGAAAAGATATATGTTCAGTTATGTATAATGCCTAAGGCTGACTACACTAGAAAACAATGGAGTATTAATACGTTTGTATACCTATGTAAAGCCACCACAAATCCAACAGTCCCAAGGCTGAGACCGATCTGGGGACTCAGATACCATGAGTAGCAGTGGTCTTTGATCAATTTATATAGTAGTCACATTTTTGGAATATTAGTGTATATTAAAACTGCAAAAAAATAATGTGTTTATATGTCAAACAGGTTCTAGACTCAACTGATTATAAACAACTTTTTTTTACATATGTGAATTTGTCGGGACATTAGAATATCATGCAAGATATGACATAATTATATGTATGACTGTTCCCCAGAATTTCCAGCATCCTGTACCTTACCCACTGCATGCTAGTAGCACACTCCAACATACAAACACACATTGTAACAACCAAAATCACCCTCACAAATGTCCAAAATAACCCGTGAAGTAACACTTTTGCTGAAACCGCTGATCTAGACCAAGGGTGTATGGGCTGGTTCATCTGTTTTTGTAAGTAAAGTTTTATTGGAATACAGCAATGCCTTTTCACTTACAAATTGCCTATGGCTGCTTTCACATACAAGACAAAAGTTGAGCAGTTGCAAAAGAGATTGTTTGGCCTGCAAAGTCTAAAATATTTACTATCTGGCCTTTTAAGAAAAAATTTGCCAAACCCTGATGTAAACCATCTACAACCACTGACAGTCTGTTCTTGAATGGCCTCTGAAGACTGAAACTCATGGTTTCCATATTGTCATAGTGGAGTTGACTGGTAAACCAAATTGATTCAGGCAAAAATACTCCTCTGTTTTTCTGAATTATCTTGATAATATACCGCTACAGCAGAAAGGGAGAGAGTTATTCTGAGAACTAACAAATTAGGCAAGGTGTATTTTTATTGTTATGTTTTAGGATACATGGTCAGTAGGAAATAGAGATTTTTATAATATAACTTAGGAGGCAATAGTACTTCTTACTTCTTTTTCTTAATTCTTTTTTTTTTTGAGAGGGAGTTTTGCTCTTGTTGCCCAGGCTGGAGTGCAGTGACGTAATCTTGACTCACCACAACCTCCACCTCCTGGGTTTAAGCGATTCTCCTGCCTCAGCCTCCTGAGTAGCTGGTATTACAGGCGTGCGCCACCACACCCGGCTAATTTTGTATTTTTAGAAGAGATGGGGTTTCTCCATGTTGGTCGACTGGTCTCAAACTCCCGACCTCAGGTGATCCACCTGCCTTGGCCTCCCAAAGTGCTGGAATTACAAGCATGAGCCACCGCACCCAGCTTCTTAATTCATTTGTCTATTTAAAAAGTTCAGAGATATTCCTTACTTAGAAAATGGAAAATATTAAGTGTCCCTAAGGATAAAATTCTGTTTATTTTGGTGATTGTATTTAGAAATATAATTTTTACCTACCCTTTGGTTTTTACTTGATGTTTCCCAGGTCAAGAGAATATTGAATAGTGGCCGGGCACGGTGGCTTATGCGTGTAATCCCAGCACTTTGGGAGGGCAAGGCGGGTGGATCACTTGAAGTCAGGAGTTCGAGACCAGCCTGCCCAATATGGTGAAAACCCATCTCTACTAAAAATACAAAAATTAGCTGGGCGTGGTGGCATACGCCTATAATCCCAGCTGCTCAGGAGCCTGAGACAGGAGAATTGCTTGAACCCGGGAGGTGGAGATTGCAGTGAGCCACGATCGTGCCACTGCATTCCAGCCTGGGTGACAGAGCAAGACTCTGTCTCAAAAAAAGAGACAATATTGAATAGGAAGAATTGGGAGATCATAGCATAATATAATAGTTAAGAGCATGGCTTTTGAAGTCAAAGTTATCTCTATCATTTACTCATTGAGTATCCTTGAACAGGGTACTGAACCATGTCCCTTAGTTCTTTTATCTTTAAGATTAATGTAATAATACCAGTGTTAGGATTGTTGTGAGGAATGGATGAGATAATGATGTGTAAAATATATATATAGTCTGTTTTGGGGCATACAATGAATAGTGACTGCCAGCAACTGGAGGGCAAGTTGGATGCTTTGCAATTTATTAATTTGAAATACCTTTATGGTTACTGTAAAAGCGATATTCTTTATAAAAGAAAATTGAAACAATTCAGAAAAGCATAAAGAAGAAAGTAATATTTTAAAGAATATTCTTCTAAACCTCTCTGTGTATTTATATACCTACAGATATATGCATAAAATTTGTCCAAAAAGTTAGAGCCTATCATCATTTTTTTAACTGTTTTTTTCTTGAGGCGGGGTCTTGCTGTGTTGCCTGGGTTGAAGTGCAGTGTCTGTTCACAGGGGTGATCATAGCACACTACAGCCTCAAACTCCTGGCCTCAAGTGTCCTCCTGCCTCAGCCTCCTGGGTAGCTGGGACTATAGGCATGTATCACTTGACTTGAGCCTGTCATTTTAATGGTCTTGTTTACTCTAGTCCGAAAGTTTTGGGAAGGTCAGAATATTCTGTTCACAGTAAATAAGAATCATCTTAAACTAATGAGGATGTTTCTCTTGGTTATTTGTTTTTTTTGTATTGGTTATTTCAGGTGGAGTTTTGATGAAACAGTGACTCATTTCATCTATCAAGGGCGGCCAAATGACACTAATCGGGAGTATAAATCTGTAAAAGAAAGAGGAGTACACATTGTTTCCGAGCACTGGCTTTTAGATGTAAGCAGTGCTTTTTTCCCCTCTCTGTTAATTGAAAATGTATACAAACATTATTTCAGAGCACTAACTCAAGAGTTTTCACTCTCAATGGAACTAGAAGCCAGTTTAATAGTCTTGGTTAACTGTACACATTTCAGATCTTTGGCATCAAAAACTTAAGATCTTTAGTCCTTAAATACTTAACAAATCTTTAATGGATACTCTTTCTAATTCTCCATTTCCTTGTACTAATTAAAAATGTGATATGAATGGAAAGTTTATAATTATTTGGGGAAAATTTAACACATCAATAGAGTTTAGATCTGTGTTTCTTTTTTTTTCCTGGGTATTCTCTGGAGGGTAATAGATACCTTTACAAAAGCACAGGAATGGTTTCAGATTTTATACTTCAGTGGATATGACATTTAAAACATGAGGACAATTTGTCATTTGTATGGTGCAAATTTTTCAGTGTAAACTACTTTTCAAACCAGTTTTGTGAACTTTTTGCCGTATTACAGTATAATGTATTGCTTGTCCTTATCCTACTTAACATCATTATTAATTAAGATTTTGTCAGTCCTGTCTTAAAGCACACCATTGTATTGCAGTGTGCCCAAGAGTGTAAACATCTTCCTGAATCTCTTTATCCACATACTTATAATCCCAAAATGAGCTTGGATATCAGTGCAGTGCAAGATGGCCGGCTCTGTAATAGTCGACTACTCTCAGCTGTGTCTGCAACAAAGGATGATGAGGTAGGAAATATGGATGATACATTTACCCCCTCTTAAGCTAAAGGTGTAATCATATATTGCTATGAAACCTTATGCAGTGGCTTGGTTTGAGAATTTATAATTTTTCTTTTTCAATAGCCAGATCCTTTGATTTTAGAAGAAAATGATGTAGACAATATGGCCACCAATAATAAAGAGTCAGCACCATCAAATGGAAATGGAAAGAATGACTCTAAAGGAGGTAAAATATTTTATTTATTTTTTAATTAAAAAAATTTTTTTTGAGACAAGGTCTCAATTTTTTGTGGAGATGGGGTCTTGTCGTCTTGCCCACACTGGTCTGAAACTCCTGGGCTGAAAGGATCCTCCTGCCTTGTGAGCCACTGCACCCAGCTGTAAAATATGTTTAAATTACTAAATACAAGCAAAGCATATATTAGAGGATTGATTTGCGGTCCCATGCTGATCATTAAGTGATAATTTGCAAAGTTTTATGTAGTTTAAGTGTAAAGCTTATGAAATTTATGAAACTAGGTTTTTATGGAGTTAGTGTGATACAGCCCTATTCCATTAAAGGTAGGTGAAGTTGGTGATTTTTTAAAAATCTAGTCTTTGGTCCAGTTCTTTTGAGTGATTTTCAAAAAGTTTTCTTATATGTACAATATATTTTAACATATCCACATGGTTTTAAAGATACAAAAAGACATATGAAGAGTTTCTTCCACCCTTATTGTCCAGCCCCCCAGTGTTATTAGTTCTTTATGTATCCTTCTAGAGCTGTTTTATGCATATATAGCCATAAATATGTCTTTCCCCCATTAAAAAAAAAAACAACAAAAAAAACACATAGGCTGGGCATGGTGGCTCGCGTCTGTAATCCCAGCACTTTGGGAGGCTGAGGCAGGCAGATCACCCAAGGTCGGGAGTTCAAGATCAGCCTGGCCAACATAGAGAAACCCCGTCTGTACTAAAAATACAAAAAATTAGCCAGGCATGGTGGTTGCATGCCTGTAATTCCAGCTACTCAGGAGGCTGAGGCAGGAGAATCGCTTGAACTCGGGAGGCGGAGGTTACGGTGAGCCGAGATCATGCCATTGCACTCCAGCCTGGGCAACAAGAGCAAAACTCTTGTCTCAAAAAAAAAAAAAAAAAACATAAATGGTGGACTACTATACATGCTATTTCATACGCTGATCTTTTTGTTACCTTGGGGAGTGTTTTATATCAGTAGATAACTAGGAGCTTCTTTAGTCTTTCTCTTTCTTGCTTTTCTTCCTTCCTTCCCTCCCTTTCCTTCCTGTCCCCCTTCCTCTCCTTTCCCTCTTCCCTTCCTTTCCCTTTCGTTCTTTCTTCCCTTTTCTTTCTTTTTGGGCAACTGTATTGTATTCATTATGAATGGTCCCACTTTGTTTAGGCATCCATTCTTAATAGGCATTTAGGTTATTTCAACTTTCTTGCTTTTATAAATAGTACTGCAATGAATAACCTTATACATGGATGTCTTTTAATAGACTTAATATGTTCTGTTTTCCTTACTCATTCTAACCTACCGAAGCTTTCCCTATGACTTACCTATTTGGTTAGTCTCACTCTGTTCATTCCAAATGTATTTATTTAATACTTACTCCAGAGTTTAGGCTTTAAAGAAAACCAAAGGTAAATACAGTTGTCTTGTCCCTTGGTATTCATGTGGCAGTGGTTCCGAGGACTTACCTCAGGTACCAAAATCCACAGATGCTTAAGTCCCTTATGTATAAAATGACATAGGATTTGAATTTAACCAATGCACATCCTCCTGTATACTTTAAATCATCTCTAGATTACTTATAATACCTAATGCACTGTAAATGTTTTGTAAATAGTTATTTTTTTTTTTTTACTGGTACTTTCAATTGTGATATTTTTCATTTTTATGTCTTTAAAATATTTCTGATCCATACTTGGTTGAATCCATGCATGCAGAACCGGCGGATGTGGAGGGCTGGATGTATGTTGTGGTCTGTGTTTTCAAGAGCCTTTGGGGAGTCTGGGCACGGTGGCTCACACCTGTAATCTCAGAGCTTTGGGAGGCAAAGGCAAGAGGATTGCTTGATGCTAGGGGTTCCAGACCAGCCTGGGCAACATAGTGAGACCTTGTCTCTACAAAAAATTTAAAAAATCAGCCGGGTGTGGTAGTGTACACCTGTAGTGCCAGCTACTCAGGTTGCTGAGGCTGGAGGATCACTTGAGCCCAGGAGTTAGAGGTTATAATGAGCTATGACCATACCACTGCAGTCCAGCCTGGGCCACAGAGCAAGACTCTGTCTCTAAAAAATTAAAAGAATCTTTGGGAAAAATCAGACACATACACAAATGACTATAAGACATCTCAGAGTGTAGTACATACCATGAGGGTCAGAAGCAGGCAGGGAGCTTTACAGAGGGATAATCACTACAGGTCTTGATGAAATGTCTTTGAAGGGGGCCGGGCACGGTGGCTCACGCCTGTAATCCTAGCACTTTGGGAGGCTGAGGTGGGCAGATCACCTGAGGTCAGGAGTTCAAGACCAGCCTAGCCAACATGGCGAAACTGCGTCTCTACTAAAAAATACAAAAATTAGCCCGGCATGGTGGTGGGCACCTGTAATCCCAGCTACTTGAGAGGCTGAGGCAGGGAGAATTGCTTGAACCTGGGAGGTGGAGGTTGCAGTGAGCCAAGGTCGCACCACTGTCCAGCCTGGGCGACAGTGCTAGACTATCACCAAAAAAAAAAAAAAAAAAGTATTTGAAGGGCTTCCTAGTTATTTCATATACAGTGCTTGTGGTAAGGGCTGCTTTTTATGTTCTGCAGTATTCATAGTCTTAGTACATTACTATAGCCTGTAGTTAATATTCAGTAAATGTCAAGTCAATAAGTTTGTGTTCAACCAGGTCTAAACAAAATAGTTAATGTAAGATATGGTAAAAAAAAGAGGAACTTACCTTGAATGGTGTATTTGTGTTTGTTTCAAGTTCTGACACAGACCTTAGAGATGAGAGAGAACTTTCAGAAGCAGTTACAGGAGATAATGTCTGCAACATCAATAGTGAAACCCCAAGGGCAGAGGACTTCCCTTTCAAGAAGTGGTTGTAACAGCGCATCTTCAACCCCTGACAGCACTCGCTCTGCTCGCAGTGGACGAAGTAGAGTCCTAGAGGCACTGAGGTGTGTACCTGTCACTGATGGCAGAAAGACTAGATGACTTGAGAGAAAGGATTTACGTACCTGCTGCTGACTCAATTCCATGAGCTTGGCCTAATTTAGCTTTATTTTCTTTTTTTCCCCAATATGCAGTAAAAGCAGAAATTTAAATATCAAGACTAGTGAAGGGGTTATATGCCTAGGCCTTATTTAGCCCAAACAATAAATATTATATTCCAGTATTATCTATTGCTTTTGGCTCTCTGCTGACTAGATTTTTCGTTCTAGCTTGTCCTTCCATCTCTTGCTCCCAGCAGTTCTAGATTTCTTACTCGGAGGTGGAGCAGACATGGAGATTTGTCTTACAGCAGCACCTGCTTCACAGTGAGGCATGATTGATACTTTTTATTACCTCCATTGAGAAATGATTTTAAGATCTAATTTGCCTCATTTGAAATGGATTCAGTAGGCAGTTCTCTCTGCTCTTTAGTATTAGTATTCAATAGTATTTGTATTAAACAATAAGTACATATATATTTTTTCAGAGTCTTTTTCTAATGCAATATGTAAAATTTTAAAGTTATTTTTGTTGGGATTTTGCATGCATTTTGTATTCTCCTTGTAAAATTTATCTTCTAGAAAAGGTGATTACAGTTTCTAGTGTGATGTGACTTAAGCTCAGTTGCATAACTTCATCTTTTTCGTGATAGAAGAAAAAAATCTGTAATTGTGTGATAAGAATTATGGGACTTGTATTTTCAGTTGACTAATTGAATTAAGTATAAGATAAACTAGCATTTATCTTATGCTAACTGTATTACATGAGGCAGTTCATTATCTCAGTACTGAGTAAAGTAGCTTTTTAATATGCTTCAGATCATGTTTTATCATTATAGAGAACCTAAATCCTGTACCAAATCAGAGTAAATAAATATAGTGTGAGAATAAAAGGCTATATTCTTTATTTTTGAAGCAAAGGAACTATTTGGGGGTTCCTTTGTTAAATTGTTTTATGGGTTTTGGTGTTTTGTTTTTTGTTTTTTGTTTTTTTTTTTTGCTTCTCCACAGTGTAAGTTTTATGGTAAATTATTTTTACTAAGAATGAATGAATGAGTGAATATAAAGAAAATTATAGGACTTCTATTTACTGTCACGTGGAATCATTACGATCGCACCATAAAATGCACTTCCCTGTAATTCAGCATATTGCTGTTCCACCATAGACTCTGGAAAGTGGTTACCAATAGCCAAAAGGCCGTTCTGATAAGGCAGCCTTTACAGCAAGCCTCCCATGTAATCATAGTGCTTATAATTTCAAGTAATTAAAAAATATAACTACTGTTAAGTAAAGTAACCATAGTGTTTGAAACATTACCCTGTTTCCCTAACCTGTATAATTAAGGAAAATCACATTTTTAAATGTACCAATTACTTTAGTATTTTTAAAAAATTTCTTGACACTGTTGAATTTCTCCTTTGAAGTTTTAGTTCTGTAGACATGTAGTCAAAATATGTGTTCCTAGCTAAAACAGATAACTTTTCTGGAAGAAACCTTAAACCTTTAAAAAAAAAAAATGTCCCTAGGTTCATTTATTTAATATTTGTAATGCATACTGTGTGCTAGATGGTGGGCATATAAAGGTGAGCCACAACTTTTATGGTCTAACTTATGGATTTAATGAGTTTGGATTTGTTATTGCTGTTTATTTAAACTGTCACTTTTATTCCTTAGGCAGTCTCGTCAAACGGTACCTGATGTCAACACAGAGCCTTCCCAAAATGAACAGATCATTTGGGATGACCCTACAGCAAGGGAGGAGAGAGCAAGGCTTGCCAGCAACTTGCAGTGGCCTAGTTGTCCCACACAATACTCTGAGCTTCAGGTTGACATTCAAAACTTGGAGGATTCTCCTTTTCAAAAGCCTTTACGTGATTCAGAAATTGCTAAACAGGGTAACAAGAAAGAAATCTTTGCATTTGTTTGTATTAAGTACATGTTGACCTCTTAAAAATAAACAGATGAGCATGTTGTAGTTCTCTGATCTGAATGTGCAAACAAAAAAAACTTTGTAGATATTTCTGGTTTTGGTTTAAACTTGAGCCAGAAAAATAATTTGTAAATTGAGGTACTTCATCAGTAAATTGAAAAACATTTTCATAAATTTGGAAATTTAGAATTGGGCGTTTTTTTCTAGACATGGTGTCTACCATTGCTCTTTTATTCTAGCTAGGCCTTTTTGTGTTTGTGGAGTTAATGCTTGGTTTTTCTTCCTATCGTCTTATTTTCATTTAAGTCTTTTGAATTCTGCCTAGCACATACCTACATTTGTTCTTTGGATTGTATGAGTTTCTTTCTGAATTCTCCTATTTTTTTTCTTCCTTGAGCTTTACCTTGAAAACAAAATTTTCCTATCTCTCATCTTTTTTCTTCCTTTTCTTCTTTTTCATATTGCATGATGACCTCCCATTAGATATATAGATTTATCTCTGCTTCTGCTTTTCTCCAAGTGTAGAATTGCTCTCATGTTACAAATTTGGGTTAAACTTAACAGTGAAAACTTGGTATTTAAGGAAAATGTTGGGAGAAGCCCACAGATAACACACTTGCTCTGTTTAATGCTAATAAATTGCATTTTTTCTTTATTGTTATTATTATTATTGTCACATGCAGATGGGATGCATTTATTTATAAGTTCTGGGGATAGGATACTTTTTTGCCTGTACTTTTTACATTCCAGAGTTTGTGCTTGACTTCATCTTGACTAAGACAGATGAGAATATTTCCTAGAATTTGTTTTTAGTCTTATTTGGATCCTGTCACACTGCAGCATTTTATTGTCCTCAGCTGTCTGTGATCCTGGAAACATACGTGTGACTGAAGCTCCCAAACACCCAATCTCTGAAGAACTGGAAACTCCCATAAAAGACAGCCACCTGATCCCTACGCCTCAAGCCCCCAGTATTGCCTTTCCACTCGCCAACCCCCCTGTGGCTCCGCACCCTAGAGAAAAGGTTTGTTGATCCTTGATATGGTGATACAGCTTTTGCATACTGCTGTTAGGCTGTATTAGAAATTTGTTGATGTCAATATCAAGGCTTCATCAAATGTTGAAAACTATTTTTTGCATTGTATTATTATTTGTATATTTCATAACTTAGAAGACTGAGTAAAATACCACTATAAAAGAACTGTGTATCTGATCATTTTTAATGTTAATTTTTTCTAAAATAAAACTTTCATTCCAGATTATAACGATAGAGGAGACTCATGAAGAATTAAAAAAACAGTACATATTTCAGTTATCATCTCTGAATCCTCAAGAACGTATTGACTATTGTCATCTGATTGAGAAACTAGGTACCAGTATTTTACTTAAATCAAAAATGTCCCATATAATAACCATATTTGGAAGTCAAATGTAGTCAATATCATTTGTAAAGTCTAGAAGTAGAGGAAAAGAACATGGGTAATTTGTCTAAGGCTATGCATTGAGTCAGCATTGGAACTTTGATTTTAAAAAGCTCTAAAGTCAGTAGGTCATGGGATTTAAAATTCAAATGGAATCTAGCAGTTGAGGTTTAAGAATCTTCTGTGCTGTTTGACTATTCATTCACTAATGAAGCTTTAAAGACTTACTATATAAGTAAAACCACATTTTAATGAACTTGAAAGGTTAATAATATCTAGAGAGGAGCTCCCTCTTGTTTTTTTGTTTGTTTGTTTGTTTCCAGTTAGAAACAGTGTGGAGGCCGGGCATGGTGGCTCGTGCCTGTAATCTCAGCACTTTGGGAGGCTGAGGTGGGCGGATCACCTGGGGCCAGGAGTTTAAGACTAGGCTGGCCAACATGGTGAAACCCTGTCTCTACTAAAAATACAAAAAATTTGCCAGATGTAGTGGCACATGCCTGTGATCCTAGTTACTCAGGAGGCTGAGGCAAGAGAATCGCTTGAACCTGGGAGGCGGAGGTTGCAATGAGCCAAGATAGCGCCACTGTACTCCAGGCTGGGCGACAAAGCAAGACTCTGTCTCAAAAAAAAAAAAAAGGGAAAAGAAAGAATTCAGTGTGGAAGAGAGCTCCTTCTTATGTAACATTATTCTTATTCCACTGGTTGTCAGGCTCTCCACCTGACATCATTCTAGAAGCAGCATAGTAAAAGAGCAATCTGGAATGCTAGAGCAGCACTGTCCAATAGAAACAGAATGTGAACCACATAGGTCATTTTAAATTCTCTAGTAGCTGCATTTTAAAAACTAAAAAGAGGCTGGGTGCATTGGCTCACACCTGTAATCGCAGACTTTGGGGGGCTGAGGTAGGAGGATTGCTTGAGCCTAGGAATTCAAGACCAGCCTGGGCAACATAGTGAGACCCCATCTCAAAAATAAAAAGTAAAATGAAACAAGTGAAATGAACTTTAAACATATATTTATCATTCAATATGTGATCAGATAAAATATCAGTGAGTTTTTTTTTATATAAAGTAAAAATGTAGTGTGTATTTTACTTACAGCACATCTCAATTTGGACTAACTGTGCTTCAGGTGTTTGATAGCCACAGATGTCTAGTGGCTACTCTGTTGAACAAAGCAGCTCTATAGAGTTAGGAAAAGTATAGTAAGAGAAGTTAATCTGGCAGCTCAGCATGGAAAGAGAAAACATTAAGAAATATTGGTGGGTTTTTTTTGTTTTTGTTTTGAGACAGAGTCTTGCTCTGTCTCCCAGGATTGAGTGCCATGGCACAATCTCAGCTCACTGCAACCTCTGCCTCCTGGGCTCAAGCAATTCTCCTGCCTCAGCTTCCCAAGTAACTGGGATTACAGGTGTGCGCCACCACGTGTGGCTAATTTTGTATTTTTGTATTTTTAGTAAAGACAGGGTTTCACCATGTTGGCCAGGCTGGTCTTGAACTGCTGACCTCAGGTGATCCACCTACCTTGGCCTCCCAAAGTGCTGGGATTACAGGCATGAGCCACCGCACCTGGCCAAAATAATGGTTCTTAATAGTGGCCCTGAAGTATCAGGAAAAGATTAAATGTTATTTAATGCTGTCTTTTTAAGAATGTGGAGAACTATGATATGCTTTTTAAAAAAAAAAAAAAGATTTATGTCAAATACAGTTGTATACTGGGAAAAACTTTCTCTTTTTTTTGCGGGTGAAGCTCACAGCTTTATTTTTCTTATTTTATTATTATTATTATTATTATACTCTAAGTTCTAGGGTACATGTGCACAACCTGCAGGTTTGTTACATTTGTATCCATGTGCCATGTTGGTGTGCTGCACCCATTAACTTGTCATTTACATTAGGTATATCTCCTAATGCTATCCCTCCCCCGTCCCCCAACCCCAGGACAGGCCCCGGTGTGGAAAAACTGTTTCTTCTTAGAAACTTTACTCATACAAAACACTTTGTTTCCCAGTTCCCTGATAACTTAGGTGAGGTTATAAGTCAGAATTGCTAAGCTTTACCCAGAACTCATGAAAATGAAAGGCTTCAAGTGTCAGTCTCCTATAGATTTTTCCATCTCTGCAAACTTTGGGGAAGAGTGATAGCAATTAGCAGAGAATTGATCTAGAAGAGGGCAGGAAGCAGAGGCAGATGAGTACAGATTATGTTGGAATTCAGAGTCTTGTAACTCTAGAGGTTTTCCAGTATTAGAATGCAAAGAGACATTATAATAGATATTATGCCCAATCCTTCATTTTATAAATGAAGCCACTGTGGCCAACTGATATATATGTATATAAATCAGTCTATTATGTTGTCTGGGTCACAGAATAAGTTTGTTATGTAGAATTGGAAATTGATGTTTATATATTAATATGGAATTTTACCTTCTTGTCTTTTTGTCACTCTGTGATCCTGGGTAAGGTGCTCTACCGGTTTTCGTGTGCATAAATGCAGATAATAATAGTAACCTTCCTTCATATGGTTGTGAGAATTAAATGAGTTAGTAATCTGGAGCACTTTAAGTAGTTCCTGGCATAAAGTAAATGCCCAGAAAGTGTTGCTATTATTATTAGAGTCATCTTAAATCATGAGTTTGAATGTTTTGTTAAAATCTTAGAAAGTCCTTGATATGGCCGGGTGTGGTGGCTCACACCTGTAATCCCAGAACTTTGGGAGGCTGAGGTGGGCAGATCATGAGGTCAGGAGTTCAAGACCAGCCTGGCGAACATGGTGAAACCCCGTCTCTACTAAAAATACAAAAATTAGCCAGGTGTGGTGGCGGGCACCTGTAATCCCAGCTACTCGGAAGGCTGAGGCAGAGAATTGCTTGAACCCGGGAGGCAGAGGTTGCAGTAAGTTGAGATCGCGCCACTGCACTCCTGCACTCCAGCCTGGGTGACAGAGTGAGACTCCGTCTCAAAAAAAAAAAAAAAAGTCCTTGATATAACTAACTCTGCCCAACCAGTGGTCAAGTTAACCTCTAAGCTATAAATCAACAGCCATGCTTTACATAAGCTTATGTTTACTTATGCCTTCTTCTTTCCTCAAAGTCAGGCTTTATGCATTTATATCTGAGAAGAGGTTCAATTATTGCTTTTTCCCACCTGCTGCTTCATCTCTTATTTATCTGTGTGTGTTTTCTTCCCAAGCTTCTCTGTTGGTCTGCCAACCTTATTTCCACTCACAAAAAATTTCCTCCTGTTTTAAAGTCTGCAGATGCCCCTATCTTACTTCCATCTCCCTGGTTACCCATATTCGGTGCTTGAAAACTGCTTTGGTAATTGAGACTTAAGAGACAAAACCAACTACAGCGTGTGGCTCATGTTTATGTTCTATTTCTTTTTGTATCCTAATTATAGCAATCCAAGTGAAGACAAACAGGAAAAATTGAACAAGGATTTAGTACTGAGACAGCAAAGAATCTGTGTTAATCCTATTAGATCTGATAACGGCATTATGGCTGTTTAAGAAAATTTCCATATATTCTAGAGATGCATACTGAAATATTTAGGGGTCAGTAACGTGGTATCTAGAATTTGCTTTAAAATAGTTAAGCAGGGCCAGGCATGGCGGCTCACGCCTGTAATCCCAGCACTTCGGGAGGCTGAGGCAGGTGGATCATTTGAGGTCAGGAGTTCAAGACCAGCCTGACCAACATGGCGAAACCCTGTGTTTACTAAAAATACAAAAATTAGCCAGGCCATAGTGGTGTGTGCCTGTAATCCCAGCTACTCGCGAGGCTGAGGGAGGAGAATCGCTTGAGCTGGAGGTTGTGGTGAGCCAAGATCATGCCACTGCACTCCAGTCTGGGTGACAGAGTGAGAACCTGTCTCAAAAAAATTAAAATTAAAACAGAATAAGTAGTTAAGCAAAAAAAGGTGGCAGAATTTTGATAATTTTAGAATATAGGTAGCTAGTATATGTGTGGGGGTTCATTTTACTATTTTATTTACTTTTGTATTTAAAATGTTCATAATAAACATTTTAATACATATATATGTATATAAAGTAAAATAATTCTAAGTAAGTCAAGTTTTTTTGGTTTAAATGGTTTGGGGCATTTTATTTATAAATAATTTCTATGCATAGTTGAGATTACATTTTTCCTAGAAAGAAGTTGGGAATCAATAAAGTACAATCCATTTTTCTTTGCTTAAGGTGGATTGGTGATAGAAAAGCAGTGCTTTGATCCCACCTGTACACACATTGTTGTGGGACATCCACTTCGAAACGAGAAGTATTTAGCCTCAGTGGCAGCTGGGAAGTGGGTGCTTCATCGCTCCTACCTTGAAGCCTGCAGGACTGCTGGACACTTCGTGCAGGTGTGTATTCAGATTTGTGGAAGTTTATTTATATTCTTTAAAAGCAAGTGTCCACCAGGTGCAGTGGCTCACGCCTGTTATCCTAGCACTTTGGGAGGCTGAGGTGGGTGGATCACCTGAGATCAGGAGTTCGAGACCTGCCTGGCCAACATGGTGAAACCCTCTCTACTAAAACTACGAAGATTAGCCAGGCATGGTGGTGAGTGCCTGTAATCCCAGTTACTCAGGAGGCTGAGGCAGGAGAATCACTTGAACCCGGAAGGCAGAGGTTGCAGTGAGCCGAGTTCATGCCATTGCACTCCAGCCTGGGCCACAAGAGTGAGACCCTATCTAAAAAAAAAAAAAGTAAGTATTGGCTGGCAGTGGCTGGCTCATGCCACTTTCAGCACTTTGGGAGGCCAAGGCAGGAGGATGGCTGGAACCTAGGAGTTCAAGACCAGCCTGGGCAACACAGCAAGACTCCATCTCTAGAAAAAATAAAAACAGTTAGCTGGGCATGGTGGTTCCCATCTGTAGTCCCAGCTACCTAGGAGTCTGAAGTGGGAGGATTGCTTGAGCCCAGGAGGTCAAATCAAGACCCTGTCTCTAAAGAAAGAAACAGACAAATTTATTTATTTACTTAGTAAATCTCAGATTCCATCACATTTGCTGACTGCTCATAAAATTGAAATAACCAAATATGGCCAGTTAGAGTATACCAACTTTTTCAATAACAAAGCCAAACAACAAAACTTCACAGAGCCGGGTTCACCTTTAATCACTTTTTAAATGATTTAATTTGAATGTTAGTGTTGTTTTTAATTGAAATAACATTTTCTTAGAAAGTTTCAAGATTATCTCATTGTAAGCTTTCATCTTTACTACTAGCTTATTAAACAAATTACTTGAAGTATTTTGGTTCCTAACTTGTCATCACATGTAGGTTCAAAAACCATGTAGTTTTTGAAGCTTCCTATCAGGGTCCCTTAGGGATTTCTTCTATAGACAGATAATCAACTTGTCAGTACATACCTCCTCTGAGACTGTCCTTTTATGAAGTTAGTCTTACAGCAGGTGAAATTTGTCCATCTGAATATTACCAGTTGCCAAGATATAGCTATCATTTTGTTTCTTAAAAATGTATGTGGTATTTTTCTGATTTCTAATTAAAAGCCAAATATACTTGACTCTTATATGAAACTAATCTACATTTCCTCCATGCTCATAAAACAATATTTACTTAGTACTGTCTGTATTTGTAACAATTAAATGTATAGCTTTAACAGTTATTAGGCTTTGGGCTCCTTGAGGAGCCCTGTATGTTGCACAGTGGCTCCCCAGACTGTAACAACTCAGGTTTGTTGGACAAATTCTCTAGGAAGAAGACTATGAATGGGGAAGTAGTTCCATACTTGATGTTTTGACTGGAATCAATGTACAGCAACGAAGACTAGCACTTGCAGCAATGAGATGGAGAAAAAAAATACAGCAAAGACAAGAATCTGGCATTGTTGAGGTATTAAAACATAATTATATAGGTAATACAAATAGCATTCAATATTGTGACTCTTTCACATTTTTTTTAAAAGAGAATGTGTTTGAGGAAATAATGATTCTACTTGTCTTTTTTCCCCAAATTTTTGATGGCTCTTTTAAAAATAATTTATATATGTAAAATGTGGCCCATATTGCCTTTCTTCCAAAGAATCTTTTCAGCATCTAATGTCAGGGGTTCTTGACCTGAGTGCACAGACCTTCTCAAAGGAATTTGTAGATCAAATCTGGGAAGGCCATGTACTTTGCATGGGGAGAAAAACACATCCTTATTTTTACTAACCTCTAATTGAAAATTAGCACTTCCCGTCTTTTTTTTTGTTTTGTTTTGTTTTTTTTAAATTTTAATCAGACTACATCATGCTTTGAGAAAACTAGCACTTCCTTTAATGAAAGGTCTAGGCAACAAATCACAACACTATCAACTGTACCTGTAATTTTGCACTAACAGAAATCACATGTTTCTGTTTTGCATTGTAATTGCAAGCATCTTGAAATACTGTTTGTGTTCATCAGTACTTTAGTTATTTATATTATTTGTTAACTGTTGATTTATCAAGAGAAACTATTAGGCCACATGTTCATGTTTCATAGTTCAGGAACACAAGTCAAAGACAAACTTCTGTGTATTAATGATTCAGTCCAAAGAAATTCTTTATATTCCAAAATCACTTTGCACTCTGAAACATAATAGCACTCTTCATCTCAGAATCTTTCATGGAATCATAACTTCTGTAGAAATCAGTATGTCCTTTCTGTTTTGGTTCAGCCACAGCAAACAGAGAGCTGCAACCCCAGGGATATAACGAATGCTCCCACAATATGAAATCACAGACACTTGGCCAGAAGACCACATATCTGAGGTTTCGTCAAAGCACTGGAAGCCATATTAGTTATTGTCTGCTACTTTAATATAAAGCACATCTATAATTACACAACAAATTTGTTTTTAATATTTTGATAACTTTCAATAAAATGGCTTCCTTTTGTAATCCTTTATATTTTAATTTTAACATTTTCTAAAAATCACCCATAAGGTTTGGGAATTATATCTCAATACAGCTATTATTTAGAGTAGTCTAATGACCAGACTGCCAAAGGGATCCATGGCTTACAAAAAGGTTAATTGTATTAGTTTGTTCTCACACTGCTATGAAGAAACACCTGAGACTGGGTCATTTATAAAGGAAAGAGGTTTAATTGACTCACAGTTCCACATGGCTACAGAGGCCTCAGGAAGCTTACAGTCATGTAAGAAGCAAACACATCCTCCTTCACATGGTGGCAGGAGAGAGAAGTGCAGAGCAAAGTGGGGGAAAACCCCTTATAAAACCATCAGATCTCCTGAGAACTCACTATCAGGAGAACAGCATGAGGGAACCGCCCCCACCATCTGATCACCTCCCACGAGGTCCCTCCCCCAACACTTGGAGATTATCATTCGGATTACAATTCAAGATGAGATTTTGGGTGGGGACACAGCCAAACCATTATCAGAACCCCTGAGTTAAATAGTCTTTCATGTTGTATTCTAAGTTCTCTGATATCTCCAAATCCTTATTAGCCATGATACCCTCTCTTTTAGAGTAATTCCACTGGCTTTTGTTAATTGTTATTCCCTACCTAAATATTTTATGTTTCCAGTTTGCAAACATTTTTAAGAGAAGTGAAACGCAGGCTTCATCTAACCTAAGGAGCTCTGCTTGAAGCTCTTCCCTTGATTAATCAAAAGAAAAAAATACTAGAAAAGACTAAACATCAATCACACTGCTTTGTTTTAATGTTACCTAATCATTAATGGTTTTTCATTCCTCACGTATTTCTTGATGGCCTACTATGTGCCAGATACCATGGATTCATGTTTCAGTGTTCTGACCAGAGATAATTATACTGTGGCAAAAGTAAAGTTTATAAGATTTATTGACAAAACTAAGTCTATAGATAAAATCATGCATTATCTGTATTATTTTGTTATTTTCCAAATGATTTCACCACTGATTATTTTTTATTTGTAGGGAGCATTTAGTGGGTGGAAGGTTATTTTACATGTGGATCAGTCTCGAGAAGCAGGCTTCAAACGCCTTCTTCAGTCAGGAGGAGCAAAGGTTTGTATCAAATTAATTTACTGACCTTTTTACGTGAATAATCATCTAACCAAGATTGCTATGATGAGTTCTTCATTTTCTCTACTTTTTGAAATGGTAATCCTTAAGTACACATTATACAGCTGAACTACTTTGGAATACTGGTAGATTGTGATACTACTTGTTTTTTCATTAGGTGCTACCTGGTCATTCTGTACCTTTATTTAAAGAGGCCACACATCTTTTTTCTGACTTGAATAAACTGAAACCAGATGACTCAGGAGTTAATATAGCAGAAGCTGCTGCCCAGAACGTGTACTGCTTGAGAACAGAATACATTGCTGATTATCTCATGCAGGTTTGTGAGATTCTATCCTTGACCTCCTCATTACCAGAGATATGTTTATATGCATAGATAAGTAACTGCACAACAAAACCTTCAGCTCATGATTAGTAGAAGATTAGTCTCCTGTTATTCTCCTGTATTCCAGCCCTTTTAGTTTTATTCTATTTGTGTTTTTTATTATAATGAACAGATTATGTAAACATTTAGCTTGGAAGTTAAATATGAGAAGAGTATAAAAATCTAGGTACCTCTAAAGGCTTTAAAAATACCCTTTAAAATGTTGGAATATAAAGCAGAAATCGATTCCAGGAGTCCAAGGAGAAACATTTATCCAAAGGTCCTTTAGTTTTCTTGACTGTTGGCTTTCATGTACATTAAACACCTATGTTAGACACTGTGGTAAATTTAAGCATTTGCTATATGGTGGGCTTACTACTCTCATATTCAGAATTGGCCTGTGTTGTGTAATTTGAATGGGGTAAGAAAAATCTTCTGACACCAGAGTGCCCAAAAGGCCATCAGGAGTCAGCAGGCATGACACATAATCATAAGGATTAGATTTCATAATCATAATCTATGAAGGATTTCAACTGGGATGATACAGAAACAAGGGGAGGCCAACACTCAAAGTCAGCTTTGTGATTTTGCTGCTGTGCTTGGAGATTGCTCAGGATTTAATAGAATGCCTAAAACACAAATGTGAAGCCGTTATAGAGCAGAGGGCATACTGATTAGTATCCACAATTTTATCTAAGGTTTTCACTCAACGTGATGTTTTTGACATTCATTCAAGTTGTAGTGTATACCAGTAGTTCATTCCTTTTTATTGCTGAGTAGTATTTCTTTGTCTGAATATACCATAGTTTATTCATTTTCCTATTGATGGACCCTTGGACTCCTGGAATCAGAAATGTTCCAATAAGCACTTCCCTTGAGCATCACATCAGTGCTCAAAAGTTTAGGATTTTGTACCATTTCTAACTTTTGGATTTGAGATGCTCAATCTGTACATTATTGGTGGGAAGTGTAAAATGGTAAAAATCCCTTTGGCAAAAGGCCTGGCAGCTTCTTAAAAAACGAAATATTTACTTATTCTATTACACAGCAATTCTGTCCTATTTACCCAGGAAAAATGAAAAAATATGTCCATAAAAAAGCCTGTATATTTTTAGTAGCTGTTTGTCATCTTGGTTATCATTAGTAAAGCTACTAAAAATATACAGGGATTTTTACCATTTTACACTTTCCACCAATAATATACAGATTGAGCATCCCAAATCCAAAAGTTAGAAATGGTACAAAATCCTAAACATTTCTGATTTCTGGGTTTCAGTTGCTCAACCAGTAAATATAAATATTCCAAAATCTGAAATACTTCTGATTCTAAGCACTTCAGATAAGGGATACTCAATCTGTGTAAGCCTTCCGGTTATTCCATATTTTGCCAACATTTAGTGTTGACAGTCATTTGATTTTTAGCCATGTGGTAGGTTTATAGTGGGAGCGCATTGTAATTTGTACGAAGTGTTTGTAGTTTGTATTTCCCTGATGACTAATGACATCGAGCACTTTTTCTTTCATGGTCTCTTTGTTTGTTTGTTTGTTGGTTGGTGTGTGTGTGTGTATTTAATATTTTTTCTAAAAAGTTATTGTTTTAGCTTTTATGTTTAGCTCTATGACCTATTACAAATTAATTTTTCTTAATGCTATGAGGTATGGACTAGGGCTGGTTTTTTTCCATATAGATATCTAGGTGTTCTAGCACAATTTGTTGAACAGATTTTCCTTTCCCACAAAAGCTTTGCCATCTTGATAAAAAATCAAATGATCGTATTTTTGTGAGTCTCTATTCTGTTTCATTATCTACTTGTTGATACCTTTCCTACTGTGTCTTGATTACTGTAGCTGTACAGCAACTTTTGAAGCTAGTATTAAGACTACAATTTTAGTTGTCTTTTTCAAGGTTATTTAGCTATTCCATGTCCTTTGCATTTCCATATGGACTTTAGACTCAGCTTGTTAGTTTCTACAAAAAAAAAAAAAGGCCTAGAGTGGTTAAGATTAGGATTGCACTGACTCTATAGACCAACCTGAGGACAGTAAACATCTTTACAGTGTTGAGCATTCTATTCCATAAACCTAGAATGTCTCTATTTAGGTCTTCTTTAATTTCTCTCAGCAACATTTTGTGGTTTTTCAGTAAGGGAACTTGCCTATCTTTTGTTAAATTTACTCCTATTTTGTGATGCTATTGTAAATAAAAATTTCTAGATTTACATTTAGATTTTTTTCTACAATTTGCTGCCAATCCAAAAGAATATAAATTTTGTATATTATTATTTATTTATTTTGAGGCAAGGTCTCACTCTGTTGCCCAGGCTGGAGTGCAGTGGCGTGATCTTGGCTTACTGCAACCTCTGCCTCCCAGGCCCAAGAGATCCACCTCAGCCTCCCAAGTAGCTAGGACTACAGCCATGTGCCACCATGCCCAGCTAATTTTTTTTTTGGCAGGGGGAAGGGGTAGAGATAGGGTTTCGCCAGGTTGCCCAGGCTGGTCTCAAGCAATCCACCTGCCTCGGCCTCCCAAAGTACTGGGATTACAGGTGTGAGCCACTGTTCCTTGCCTGTCAGTCTTTTATACCCTATGATCTTAATAAACTTCACTTAGTACAATTAGTACCTTAGGCTTTCCTACATAAGCAATCATTTTATCTACAAAGAGATTTGTAGATTTTCCCTTCTTTATGCCTTTTATTTCTTGTTGTCTTATGTGGCTAGGACCTCAAGTATGCTGCTGAATAGAGGTGGTGAGATTGGGCCTCCTTGTCTTTATTCCCTAGCCTAGGTGGAAAGTGTTCAATATTTCACCAGCTATAGGGTCTTCATAGATTTTTTTTCCAGATTGAGGAAGAGTCCTTTTATTCCTAGTTTACTAAGATTTCTTTTTCATCATTAATTGGGGTTAACTTTTATTAAATGTCTTTTTCTGCTTCTGTTGGAGTTGTTATAAGGTTTTTCTCTTTCCTTCTATTACTATGGGGAATTGCATACATTTTCAAATGTTAAGTTTCATGTATCAGTCCCACTTGATCACGCCATATTAATCTTTGTATATATTATTTAGTTGAGTAAAAATTTTTAAAATTATTTTCAGGGTGGGATATTGGTATGTAATTCTCATTGTTTTGTAATGTTTTTGTCATCTTTTGGTATTAGCGTTTTGCTGGCATCACAAACAAGTTGGGAAGTTCTCCCTTGATTTTCTCGAAGAGTTTGTGTAAGATGCCTCTTTCTTCCTTGAATATTTGAAGGTCTGGAGTTTTCTTTTTTTTTTTTTTTGAGACACGGTCTGGCTCTGTTGCCCACACTGGAGTGCAATGGCATCATCTCAGCTCACTGCAATCTCCACTTCCTGTGCTCAAATGATCCTTCCACCTCAGCCTCCCGGGTAGCTGGGACTACAAGCGCACGCCACCAGTCTTAGCTAATTTTTGTATTTTTGGTAGAGACGGGGTTTCACCATACTGGGCTCAAGTGATCCCCTCGGCTTCCCAAAGTCCTAGGATTATAGGCATGAGCCACCTGGACTGGAGTTTTCTTTTTTTGTTTATTTTTTAGATGGAGTCTTGCTCTGTCGCCCAGCCTGGAGTGCAGTGGGGCAATATCAGCTCACTGCAACCTCCACCGCCTAGGTTCAAGTGATTCTCCTGCCTCAGTCTCCCAAGTAGCTGGGATTACAGGCATGAGCCAACACACCTGGCTAATTTTTGTATTTTTAGTAGAAACGGGGTTTTAACCATGTTGTCCAGGCTGACCTCAGGCTGACCTCAGGTGATCCGCCCACCTTGGCCTCCCAAAGTGCTGAGATTACAGGCGTGAGCCACTGCACCCGGCCTGGAGTTTTCTTTATATGTGGTTTTTTGTAATGAATTTTCTTTACTAGATACAGCGCTTTTCCTATTTTCTGTTTCATTTTATGTCAGTTTTTAATAACTGGTGTTTTTCAAATAATATATCCATTTCATCAAATTTGTTGGCATAAAGTTCTTCATAATATTCTTATTATCCTTTTAGTGTAATAAGTTTATTCCTGGCTGGGCACGGTAGCACACGCCTGTAATCTCAACAGTTTAGGAGGCTGAGGTGGGCAGATCACTTGAGGTCAGGGGTTCGAGACCAGCCTGGCCAACATAGCGAAACCCTGTCTCTACTAAAAATACAAAAAAATTAGCGGGGTGTGGTGGCGTGTGCCTGTAGTCCCAGCCACTCAGGAGGCTGAGGCAGGAGAATCGCTTGAACCTGGGAGGCAGAGGTTGCAGTGAGACGAGATCACGCCACTGCACTCCAGCCTGGGCAACAGAGCAAGACTCCGTTTCAAAATAAATAAATAAATAAATAAATAAATAAATAAATAAATAAATAAATAAGTTTATTCCTGATATTGTCAACTTGTGTTCATTTATAACTGGCTTATGTAGGAGTCTGTTGTTTAGTTCCTAAATATAAGAGGATTTTTTTTTCTATCTTTTTAATTTGTGATTGCCCATTGAATTCCATTGTAATCACAGAACATACTCTATAATTTTAATTCTTTTAAAGTTATTGAGACTTGTTTTATCACCCAGCTTCATCTATCTTAATGAACATATCATATATGTGAAAGATTTTATATTCTGCAGCTGTTGGGTGTTGTGTTCTGAAAATATCAAATAGGTTAATGTGGTTGATAATGTTGATCAGATTTTCTGTGTGTGTGGGTTTTTTGGTTTGTTTAGTTATATCAATTACTGATACTAAAATCTCCAGCTGTTTGTGGAATTGTCTGTTTTTTCTCTTTAATTCTGTCAGCTTTTACCCCATTTATTTCAAACTTTGTTGCTAGTTGTTTACCCATATATAATTTCTGTGATTTTCACATATTGATCCTTTGTTATAACACATATCTCTGGGCTTACTCCGCCTTGAATGTACATTATCTGAGGTTAATATAGCCTTTTCCTGTTTACTCTGTGTCATATCTCTTTGCACGGTTTTTAATTTTAAACTTGTCTGTGTCTTATATTTAAAATGGCTTTCTTGTAGACAGGATATAGTTGGGCCTTGCTTTTTTATTCTTTGGGATGTTTAGTCCATCATGTAATTATTGATATGATTGGATTTAGGGATGGGGTTTTTTGCTGTTTGTTTTCTATTTGTTCTTTGTCCTTGTTCTTCCTTGTCTTTCTTGGCTTTTTTTGTATTAGTTTAATATTTTTAGAATTTTATTTTATCCATTGGCCTTCTAAAGCAAAAATATATTTACCTTTTGGAGGGAGAAGTGTTTATATGTAGATTACAAATTACTTCCTGAGGCCGGGCATGGTGGCTCACGCCTGTAATCCCAGCACTTTGGGAGGCCAAGGTGGGCAGATCACCTGAGGTCAGGAGTTCGAGACCAGCCTGGTCAATATGGTGAAACCGTGTCTCTACTAAAAATACAAAAATTAGCTGGGTGTCGTGGCGCACACCTGTAATCCTAGCTGCTTGGGAGGCTGAGGCAGGAGAATCACTTGAACCTGGGAGGCGGAGGCTGCAGTGAGCCAAGATCGTGCCTCTGCACTCCAGCCTAGGTGACAAGAGCGAAACTCTGTCTCAAAAAAAAGAAAAAAGGTAGATCTCTTGCATCCAAGTTGGTTCATTTGCTTTCCCTGTCCTTTATACCAGGGGTCAGTAAACTATAGCCCCCTGGCCAAACCTGGCCCACTGCCTATTTTATAAATAAAGGTTTGTTGGAACACAGCCATACTCATTCATTTATGTATTTTCTATGGCTGCTTTTGCACTATAATGGCAGAGTTAAGTAGTTTCAGCACAAATCATCTATCCCACAAAATCTAAAATGTTTCTGTCTGAGCCTTTACAGAAAGTGTGCTGACCTCTGCTTTATGCAGTAGTTGTCATATATTTTACATCTACATCTTATAGCCCCAAATAAGATTTTACTTTAAATAGGTTTTGCTTTTAACAATTCTGTGCATTTTGAGGAAACTAAAATAAAAAATAGTATTTTATAATTACCCTCATGTATACCAGTTTGAGTGTCAGTTTTCCCTGAAGATCTGAGTTTCCATCTGATAACATTTTCTTTCAGCCTGAAGAACTAACTTTAGTTTGGAGTGCAGGTCGATTGGGGATCAATTCTAGCTTTCTGTTGTATGAAATGTCTATTCTACCTTCATTGTTGAAGGACAGTTTTGCAGGATACAGAATTATAGATTGACAGGTTTTTTTCTTCTATTAAAGACTTCACTGTCTGCTGGCCTCCATTGTTTCTGTTGAGAAATCAGTGATGGTCATTTGAATTGTTCCCTTGTATTCAATGTGTCATTTTTGAGACCAGCCACCAGCCTGGGCAACACAGCAAGACCCTTATCTCCCCCTAAAAAAGAAACTCTAGGTTCTGTTGTTCCTTTGCTCCTCCAAAGAGTACTGTGTTGTTTCACAGGCAGTTTACTTCATACACTGTGTTTGCGTCCCCAGCCCCCCATTTGCTTGGTTCGTTTATTCTCCAGGCTCTATGGTTGCTTTTAATATATTTTGGTCAGAATTTGTAGTTGTTATCCATGGAAGAATTGAATCAAAAGGCACTTACTTGGTATTTTGTGGTGATTCATTTTTCAGGTTGCCCAGTCTGCCACATTGCTAGAAAATTAAGTTTTATTACACTTATAATAAGGAGGAAAAGATCCATTTCTTCTATGTTGGGAAATGGTTGTGGGGGGAAAATGCAAGGGTTTTGGAGTCAGATCAGTTATGAAATTTGGCTTTGCTACCTGCTAGTTATGTGACATTGGTTGTTTTCATTTAACCTTTTTTATTTTATCTTGAAAATGGGGATTAAAAACACCGATATGAAATGTTTGTAAGATCTGAGCTAGTCCCACTCTACCTGAACTATACACGTATTTCTTTGATAAAAGGTGAGACTTTGTCCCACAGGGTCCATTTTGTTTAATTTGCTGGAACCTAGGAATGAATATGCGTTTTCCTTTAAGTTTGTCAGATTCATCCCTGACAGGTCTGATATTTAAAGAAAAAATCTATTACCAGATCATGTAAATGTTTGAAATCATTTTTAAAAATCACTTATTTTTCCTTTTATAGGAATCACCTCCTCATGTAGAAAATTACTGTCTACCAGAAGCTATTTCATTTATTCAGAATAATAAGGAACTTGGGACTGGATTATCACAAAAGAGGAAAGCTCCTACAGAAAAAAATAAAATCAAACGACCTAGAGTACACTAATCGCATCTACCCTTTAGTTACCAAACATTAAATGTTTTTAAAAATTGAAAGCCTGAATGTGACTGTGATAGATTTGGGTAGTAATTTAAAGATGAGTACCTGAAGAATTCTGCTTCAGAGTATAATGATGACCCTTCTTGAGTTTTGAACACCTGAAATTGTAATCACTGAAATATTAACTGTTTCTTAATAAAAAGTTACCTGAAATAACAACAAAATACAACTCCTCAGCTAGCTTGCTGTTAAAACCACATTGAAGTCTGTTAAAAGATATTTATTTTTCTTGTAAATATCTGAAGCTGTAGCTTAGTGGAAATTTTAGCAAGGTAATGGATTTTGCTTTAAAATGTCTGCCTTACAAATTCATAACAACAAGATTTGTCAATCAGCATTTGTTCATGTTTTCCCTGATTTTTATCTTCTCACCATTTTACCTCTTTTAACAGGAGCCTGAGCACAAGGTTTAATGAGGAAGCTGGGGCTATAAATATGTGTGTATATATGTATATGTATGTTTGTACAAATCTCCATGATGTTTGCCAAGTTTGAGTGCGCAAAACTTGGAAAATGTGACAATAAAGAATAAAAGTAGTAACTCAAATTGGTATTAAGATGTGTTTACATAGATAAATTTTTTAAAAGAGCACCCTGGCATCTGTTCTTCTGTTGAAGCAACAAAACATTTATGTAACTTAAAAAATGAATTGCAGGGGCCTGGGTGCGGTGGCTCGTGCCTGTAATCCCAGCACTTTGGGAGGCGGAGGCAGGCGGATCGTCTGAGGTCGGGAGTTTGAGACCAGCCTGACCAACATGGAGAAACCCCATCTGTACTAAAAATACAAAAAAATTAGCCGAGTGTGGTGGCACATGCCTGTAATCCCAGCTACTCAGGAGGCTGAGGCAGGAGAATCGCTTGAACCCGGGAGGCGGAGGTTGCAGTGAGCTGAGATCGTGCCATTGCACTCCAGCCTGGGCAACAAGACCGAAACTCCATCTCAAAAAAAAAAAAAAAGAATTGCAGGCCAGGCACGGTGGCTCATGCTTGTAATCCCACCACTTTGGGAGGCCAAGGTGGGTGGACTGCTTGAACCCAGGAGTTCAAGACCAGCCTGGACAACATGGTGAAACCCCATCTCTGCAAAAAATAGCAAAAAATTAGCCAGGCATGCTGTGTGATGCCTGTAGTCCCAGCTACTTGGGAGGCTGAGGCACGAGAATTACTTGAACCCAGGAGGCAGAGGTTGCAGTGAGCTGAAATCATGCCACTGCAACTCCAGCCTGGGTGACAGAAGGAGACCCTGTCTCAAAAAAAATAAATGAATTGCTTGTTAACATTTCTGATGTTTGTTATTTAGAATATTGCGCTATTAGATTAAAACATACTGTTATTGGAACTCTGTATTGCATTAGCCTTTATTATGCTAAACCTAAACACCTAATACTACATGCGTTACCAGAATTCTCTATAAATACACCTAATTTCATTTTAAGGACAAACTAGAATCCGTTAGGAATGTAATTTTGATGTAAACCGTTCAATTCCAAATGACTTTTTGAAAGGCAGATGCAAACAGTGAAGGAGAGAGTGCTCAACTTGGACACAAAATCCCTTAAATTTTCATCAGATTTTCTTCAAAATGGAGTTGAGGGTATCCCTGCTGCTAGAGGATTGGTCCTTCAGAGTTTTCAGTTTTGAGCTAGTTCACAGCTTAGGACAATACAAATTCTACACAGAGAAATAGGTAGCATTATGATGTAAACTGTCCCCCTCCCACCAAACAAAAACCACATGGGCCTGTCTTTTTCAGAGCTATTTTATTTTAGCTGAATCATTTTGTAGATTGTAGTACGTTTCCCTGAATTTTATTACTCAGAATTCTTTGAAATAGGCCAGGCACAGTGGCTCACGCTTGTAATCCCAGCACTTTGGGAGGCCAAGGTGGGCAGATCACTTGAGGTCAGGAGTTCGAGACCAGCCTGGCCAACATGACGAAACTCCATCTCTACTAAAAATACAAAAATTAGCCAGGTGTGCTGGCACGTGCCTGTAATCCCAGCTACACGGGAGGCTGAGGCAGGAGAATCACTTGAACCAGGAGGTGGAGGTTGCAGTGAGCCGAGATCGCACCACTGCACTCTAGCCTGGGTGACAGAGTGAGACTCCATCTCAAAAAAAAAAAAAAAAAAAATTATTTGAAATAGTTACTTTTTAAATTACCTAATATACCACTTTCTTTTCTGCCAACATTATTAATGGTTTTCCAGTTCAAACTTAGACACACAGTTTACCATTTAAGGCTTCAGGTCTCAGTTTCTCCTCCTAACTTTCCAGCATCTGCCCATACTCTGTATAAGCCACTTGAACTCTGGCTTTGGCTGTTAATCTGTAGATGTCCTAATGCCAGCAACAATATCCTCTTATATACAAATAATTCCAAGCATAGGTAGTCCTTGTTTAAAAAGGGGAGGGGGCAGAACTTGCCTTGATTAGATTAGTTTGAGTTTCTTTTCTGAATGGCTACAATATTTTAATCTGTGATATTTAAATTATCACCTTATATCCCTCCACGAATTTTCTTGTGCATTAGTCTGATCTCACCAACATTCGTTAATTCAACAGGTAGGAATCCTCAACCTGTGCCTAGGATTCAGCAACAAACCACCTGGAACACATGGTCTCTTAGCACTTGAAGAGGTAGGAATCGTTACTGTAAATACAGTACTCAATTATACTCAGATTTAGTATTTACACTGTTAAGGACTGAGCTTGTCCCCCTAAAATTCACAGGTTAAAGCCTAACCTGCTATGTGACTGTAGACAGAGCCTTTATAAGGGGATTAAATGAGGTCATAAGAATGAGTCCCTAACCCAACAGGACTAGTGTCCTGGTAAGAAGAGGGAGGCACACCACGAGTTTGCCGGCACGGCGGGGAGGGCGGCTATCTGTCTACACACCAGGAAGAAATGTCTCACCAGATACCAACCCTGGCCGTCTCCTTGATTTTGGATTTCCAAACTCCAGAACTGTGAGAAAATAAATTTCTGTTTAAGCCACTCAGCTTGTGATGTTCCTTTGTGGCAGCCTGAGCAGACCAGTAACAATATTAACAGTAATAAGGTTCTTACTTTGGGGCTTGAGATGCCTGGGAATGGAACAGGCTGTTTTGGTATATGAGCATTTTTAGGGTAGAGTTCATAATTCTAGAGTTTGGATCTGTGACTTTCCACCCAAAAGTCACAAACCACTGCTCTAATGCAAACCTATTATTTCACAGTTACACCTCTCACCTAGAAGTGCTTTAATACAGGCTGCTTTGTATCAGCGCTTGGTTTCCTTCTGACCTTTCAAGACATAAAAATCATTATTAGCTTGAGGCCATACAAAAATAAGCAGTGGGCCATAGTTGACTGCTCCTTATTTTCTATCCTTAAAAAGATTTTAAAATCTAGATCTGTCAACAAGCAAGGCACCCAGCTCAATTTTTTTTTTTCTTTTGAGACGGAGCCTCTCTCTTGTTGCCCAGGCTGGAGTACAGTGGCATGATCTCAGCTCACTGCAACTTCTGCCTCCTGGATTCAAGCCATGCTCCTGCCTCAGCCTCCTGAGTAGCTGGGATTACAGACGTGTGCCACCATGCCCAGCTAACTTTTCTATTTTTGTAGAGATGGGGTTTCACCATGTTGGCCAGGCTGGTCTCAAACTTCTGACCTCAAGTGATCTGCCCGCCTCAGCCTCTCAAAGTGCTGGGATTACAGGTGTGAGCCACCGCGCCCTGCCACTCAGCTCCTTTTCTACCATCCTGAGTAGCAGTCTATGGCAGACATACTTGACAACAACTCAGGCATACCCTGGGAAATGACCCTGTGGTCTAAGAAGAATGTATGTTTGGAGTTCCAAGTTAAGGAATCCAGGAGTGGCCAGTCCAGAGACTGACTCCTTATCAATGACGGATGTCCATACCCCTGCCCCATTCCTTGGAATGCAGGCTGTATAGGGGATGGTGGCCCTTTGTATTGGGTTAAGTGGAAGTTGCTAGGTAGAGCTTGCTATGTGAAAATGACATGTTAAACTGCATGCTTTTAAAAAACAGTAGCAATTTTTGGCCGGGTGCGGTGGCTCATGCCTGTAATCCCAGCACTTTGGGAGGCCGAGGCGGGCGGATCACGAGATCAGGAGATAGAGACCATCCTGTCTCTACTCCTGTAGAAACCCCGTCTCTAGTAAGAATACACACACACAAAAATTAGCCGGGTGTGGCGGCGTGCACCTGTAGTCCCAGCTGCTGGGGAGGCTGAGGCAGGAGAATGGTGTGAACCTGGGAGGCAGAGCTTGCATTGAGCCGAGATCACGCCACTGCACTCCAGCCTGGGTGACAGAGCAAGAAGACTCTGTCTCAAAAAAAAAAAAAAAAAAAAAAAAAAAAGTAGCAATTTTCCTGTCCAGCCCACTGCTCCTGGACTGTTGTGTAATGTAAGTCCACAATAAACCCTATGTCTCATTCACTGGCTCCACATCTCTTCTTCAGCCTCCCTCACGTGGTACCATCCCCACTAGAGTCAATAGCAGTCTGGCATGACAAGTAGTAGCATTAAGCAGAGCCATCTCATGCTTGTTTAACATTTGGAAATCTGCAATGAAAATTATCAAGTTTTGGCTGGGCGTGGTGGCTCACACCTGTAATCCTAGCACTTCGGGAGGCCGAGGCCGAGGTCAGGAGTTCGAGACCAGCCTGGCCAACGTGGTGAACTCTCATCTCTATTAAAAATACAAAAATTAGCTGGGAGTGGTAGTGGGCACCTGTAGTCCCAGCTACTCAGGAGGCTGAGACAGGAGAATCGCTTGAACCCGGGAGGTGGAGGTTGCAGTGAGCCGAGATTGTGCCACTGCACTCCAGCCTGGGCGACAGAGGGAGACTCCGTCTCAGAAAAAAAAAAAAAAAAAAAGAAAAAAAAAAAAAAGAACTTTCTGCTGCTTTGAGGGGAGACTGAAGAAGTCAGGCTCTAATGCATCCCTGCTGACCTTGGGATGGTAACAGGGCAAACAGCATTTTCAAGTCATTTCGAAGGAGCATTTGGTTATCATGTTCCTTCTCTACCCTTACTTAAATTTAAGGTGAAGAGTGGAAGCAAAGCCTCATGGTTAAAAACATGCTGGAGCCAAAACACCTGGGTTGGAGTCCTGGCTCTTTCATTACTAGCTATGACTCCAGCAAGCTATTTAACCTTTCAGAACCTATTTTCCCCTCTTTAAGGGGCTTTCAGGGTTAAACGAGTCAACATTTGTTACCTGTTGCCTGGCTCAAGGTTAAAAACTATACAATTTTTTAAAATTTCAGTAAGTGATTTAACACTTTTGCCAGCTGGAGCTAAGGTTTTAAAAAAAGAAGAGGATGTCAGGACAGAACAAAAGAATATAATGGGAGCTTGCAACCTCCTCTTCACCCCCATTACCATGGTGCCACTGAGGTTGGGAGTCCCTGACTTCCCTGTTTAATTCAGGTTCTAATTAAAGACATACATTTGAACTGTAAAATCAGAGAAATCCAATAAGGAAGCCATAGTAGTCCCAGCAAGTTATAATAAAACCAAAGACAAACCTTAAGAGATTCCAGTCTGTGCCCACACCTCATTATGAAAAGATGCTTAAGTATGATCTTTAAAAGGCAGGAACTGGTGAGTAAGGTGAGTCACAGACCCAGAGTGTGTAGGTGGTACAAGCTACACTTGGCCTGAGGTTCTGATTCCTAAATAGATGAGCTATATGATTCTGTGGCTGCCAAAGCTTATCTCTGGTAAGGTTAATTAATTATGGTTGAATTCAGTCACCAGGAAGAATAGCAGAATTCTAAAGAAACTCTTAAAACCCAGAGGTGCTATAACTGAGCAACATAATGAAAGGGCAAATTTAAAGCGGCCAGGGGTAGTGTAAGGCAGATTAACATTTACAGTGAGTAAACTCAGGAATGGTCAGGTCTGCTGTCAAAAGACAAGTCAAACATCATGGAAGTATTGTTGGAGAAGGATAACGAGTAGCTACAGAAGTTACATTGATGATGAGGCAGTTATCTAAGAAATGACAGATAAGATATTAAAAATGGTCTTTATATACTGATAACTACTGAACTACAAAAATGTGTAGTTTTGTAAAAAATCAAAAAAAAATTTACTATTTCAGTTGATAAGTCTTTCCCTCATTTAACAGTATCCAAAAATGCATTTAGGAATATGATAATCCTTTCTGGTCTAAGAATGCAATTTAAGGGATTTCCTGCTTGAGCTAGCCCTATGGTTGTCTTCCAACTGCCTACTAGGGAAATAATTTATCATTTTTTGACATAACCCAGTGGTTCCCAGATTTTGCTGCACATTACAACTATGGGACTTGAAAAAACATTCCTCTGCTCGGGTCACACTCCATACTAATTAATTCAGAATGTCTGGATGTGGGAGTCGGGCATCACTTTTTTTTTTTTTTTTTTTGAGATGGAGTCTTGATCTGTAGCCCAGACTGGAGTGCAATGGTGCCATCTCGGCTCACTGCAAGCTCCGCCTCCCGGGTTCGAGTGATTCTCCTGCCTCAGCCTCCTGAGTAGCTGGGACTACAGGCGTCCACCACCGTGCCCAGCTAATTTTTGTATTTTTAGCAGAGATGGGGTTTCACTGTGTTGGCCAGGCTGGTCTTGAACTCCTGACCTCAGGTGATCCGCCCACCTCGACCTCCTAAAGTGCAGGGATTACAGGTGTGAGCCACCACACCCAGCGAGTTTTTTTTCTTTTTTTTTAATGATTCCCAGGTTATTCCAAAATGCAGCAGTTTGAGAACCATGGACATAATCTTACAGAGTTGCTCCACTTCTTATGATTAAAATTGCGAAGGCTGGGTGCTACTCTCCATCATATTTGGAGATGAACCATTTTACAGAGGTTTCTTGGGGCATGCTTTGACTGGATCCCTGAACAGTTAGGTTGAGGGATTAAAAAGACTTTTAAAGTGGATGACTTAAATCCTACCCATCGTCTGTATTACTATATCCAATTATTTAGAATTCCAGTTCCCACTTGGGCTGCAAATTCAAAAGAATTGAACTGCCTTAATGATTACTTTTATGTATATCCTAAATTCCTGATGTGAACATAATTCCTATTTTAGATAATACAAATAAGATTATTTAAAGCAATTATTTCTAAGGCCAGGTGTGATGGCTCACACCTGTAATCCCAGCAATTTGGGAGGCCGAGGTGGGCAGATTACTTGAGGTCAGAAGTTCAAGACCAGCCTGGACAACATGGGGAAACCCTGTCTCCACTAATACAAAAAAAAAATTAGCCGGGCGTGGTGGCATGCGCCTGTAATCCCAGCTACTGGGGACCCTGAGGCATAAGAATTGTTTGAACCTGGGAGGCAGAGGTTGTGGTGAGCTGGAATCGTGTCACTGCACTCCAGCCTGGGTGACAGAGTGAAACTGTGTCAAAAAGATAAAATAAGCAATTATTTCTTACTCAATATATCACTCATAATATTCATTATTTCAAGCCCAGGAGAAGCAATTCATAACTTGCCTGCATTCTGCAGGCCCCATTAGTACCTAGTTGTAGTAACTGGTGAATTAAAACCATTACAAACCTGCAGTTTCAGGATGCTAGTTATTAGAACACCTGTCCATATGATTTTCTAACTTCTTGGCTCTCCTTCCGATCTGACTACCTCCATTAATTTGTTTGCACTCCCTAACTTGAAATCGTGACCTAATTTGTTCCTTTGTCAGTCTAGACACCCATAGCATGACCTGTCCTAAATTCCTACCCCTCACTCTTAACCTCCTGACATCTCCACCTACGTGTACCTACCCCAGACCAATTTCACATTCTAACAGAGGGAGATAAACAACCAAAATGTTTAGTGTGCTAAATAAAGAGTAAGAACTACAAGCCAGGCATGGTGGTTCACACCTGTAATCCCAGCACTTTGCGAGGCTGAGGTAGGAGGATCACCTGAGCTCAGGAGTTTTGAGATTAGCTTGGCAACATAGCAAGACCTCATCTCTACTAAAAATAAAAAAAGTTAGCTGGGTGTGGTGGCACGCATTTTAGTCCCAGCTACTTGAGAGGCTGAGGTGGGGAGGATCATTTGAGCCCAGGCCAAGGCTGCGGTGAACTATGATCACACTACTGCACTCCAGCCTGGGTGATGCTGTCTCAAAAACAACCACCAAAAAATCCCCCAAAAACTATGAGTCTTGGTGCTGAGCAACTGGATAGTCACATGCAGAAGAATGAAGCTGGAGCCCTAAGTCACAATAAAAAAAATTAAAATAGACCAAAGACCTAAATGAAAGAGCTAAAAACATAAAACTCTTAGAATAGGCATAAATCTTTATGACTTGGGTTAGGCAATGTTTTCTTAGACATAACACCCAAGCACAAGCAACTAAAGAATAGAAAAGGTGGACTTCATCAAAATTGAAAATTTTGTACTCCAAAAGACACTTCTAAGAAAGGGAAAAATGGTAGGAGAAAATGTTTACAATTCATGTATCTGACAAAGAAGTAGTACCTGAAATTTAAAACACTTGCAACTCAACAATAAAATTATAAGTAAACCAATTTAGAAATTGGCAGAGGATTTGAATACACATTTTTCCAAAGACATACAGATGGCCAATAAGCACATTTAAAGATGCTCAACATCACTAGTCATTATAGGAATGCAAAATAAAACCATAATGAGATACTTCACACCCACTCGGAAGACTAGAACCAATCTGAAACAAGTGATCACAAGGATATTGGAGAAACTGGAATCCTCTGACACTGCTGGTGGGAATAATAATATATAATACGGTGAGGCTACTTTAGAAGAGTTTGGCAGTTCCTCAAAGTGATACAGCCTTTCATCTCTAAGTATACACCCAAGAGAATTGGAAATGTTGATACAAAAACTTGTACATGAAAGTTCATAGCAACATCATTCATAATAATGAAACAACCCAAATGTCCAACAGATGAATGTACAATTTAAACGTGGTATACCCATACAATTACCTATATTGTTTAGCAATAAAAACGAAGCACTGATACATGCTAAGCCTCAAAAACATGCTCAAAAATAAGTGTAGAAGCCAGTCGCTGAAAAACAAATTGTATAACCCTGTTTATATGAAATGACCAGAATGAGAAAATCTAGGCCGGGCACGGTGGCTCGTGCAGCTGTAATCCCAGCACTTTGGGAGGCCAAAGCGGGTGGATCACCCGAGGTCTGGAGTTCGAGACCAGCCTGGCCAATATGGTGAAACCCCATCTCTATTAAAAATTCAAAAATTAGCCAGTCATGGTGGTGGGTGCCTGTAATCCCAGCTACTCGGGGAGGCTGAAGCAGGAGAATCACTTGAATCCGGGAGGCGGAGGGTGCATTGAGCTGAGAATGCCCCACTGCACTCCAGCCTGGGTGACAGCAAGACTGTCTCAAAAAAAAAAAAAAAAAAAAAGAACAGAAAAAAGAAACTAGAGACAATACAATAGTGGCTGCCTAGGACAGGAATTTGGGAGGAAAGAAGAAAATGATGACTAATAACAATAGAATTTCTTTTTGGGGTGATGAAAATGTTCAAGAATTTTAGGAGTGGTGATGGTTGCATAACTTTGAGAATATAAGAAATTCTTAAATTGTACACTTCAAAAGGTGACTTTTGGCCAGGTGTAGTGGCTCCCAAAGTGGCTGTAAAACATTCCAGCACTTTGGGATGCAGAGGAGGACTGCTTGAGACCAGGAAGCTTGAGAACAGCCTGGGCAACATAGCAAGACCCCATCTCTTAAAAAACAAAATAGTGCTTGGTGGCACACACAGTAATCCCAGCTACTCAGCAGGCTGAAGTGGGAGGATTCCTTGATCCCAGGAGTTAAAGGCAGCAGGGGACTATGATTGCGCCACTGCACTCCAGCACAAGACCATGTCTCTTTTTTTTTTTTTTGAAAAGAGTGACTTTTATCTAAAAAGTTAAAACTATAGAAGAAATTAAAGCAGGGAAGACTGATAGAGTGTGTTTCTGTGTGTGTTCTATCTTAAATAGGGCTGTCAAAAAAAAAATCTCAATCAAGCACAAAGAATAATCAAATAGTAAATTGTTAACATTACATATTTAAACTCCACTACCAAAATGACTGAAATATACTTTTGCTAATTTAGAAATCTAGGGACTATAATCCAAACTAAATCCTGAAATTTAAAATTACTGTGTTTGAGAATTGTAAGACTCATCGAACAAAGCCTTAAATCCTTAGTCTATATAAAGATTTTAGATTCCTCTGCCATAGTTTAAGGTAACAAAATTTAATACAGCAACAAGGACAAATGCGTATTTCAAGTTTTCCAAAAATAGTTGTCACAGCTTTGCAGCCACTTTCATGCGTTTTGTATTTTTTAAATTTTCTATTTCTTTTTTTACTGTCTTTGGTTTGCCTAAATCCTCATCGGTCTTTTTTTATGCTTGAGTACTCTGTAAACACTTCTGAAACAGAAAGTACACTCCTGGCCAGGCCCGGTGGCTCATGCCTGTAATCCCAGCACTTTGGGAGGCCAAGGCAGGTGCAACACGAGGTCAGGAGTTCAAGACCAGCCTGGCCAACATGGTGAAACCCCGTCTCTACTAAAAATACAAAAGTTAGCTGGGCGTGGTGGTGCACGCTTGTAATCCCAGCTATTCAGGAGGCTGAGGCAGGAGAATCGCTTGAACCAGGGAGGCGGAGGTTGCAGTGAGCCAAGATCACATCACTGCACTCCAGCCTGGGCGACAGAGCAACTGTCTCAAAAAAAAAAAAAAAAGTACACCTCTGAGTTTAGAGCATCTTCACCTTCCCACAACAAGAGAGGTGTGACCTCAACTCACCATTTTCAAAGACAGAATAAGGCTTTAAAATAACCATTACAGTCCAAAATCCATATATTTACTTTTTATTGAATTTGTTAATGTTACAGAATTCTTGCACTGCCAAACCATGCCTGAGAATTCAAACAAATGGTACAATGGACAGCCTCATCCACCCATCATACAGTATATTAAAACTTGATTCATGTATATTTTGATATTTTCACAATCTTTTAAAAAGTTATAACAAGAGTTGTAATTTAAATCTGCTGCAGGTCTTCAGATTTCGAGTACAATATGCCTTTACATAACACCTCCACTTACTCATCTGTTCATTCTTCAGTAACATAACCCCCAACAAAATTTTGTTGGGAAAAAATGCAGGGAAAATGCACAGTTCAACGATGAAGAGATTTTTTTAAGGTTTTTCGTTCCCAAATAAAAGTCTTCAGTTTACCAAGAATCCCATTTCTGATTTAATCATTCAACCTTCCCTTGGCTGGCTCAGCTACTCACCCAAATATATTAGAAGGCAGGCATCCTGCCTGCCACCTCAGATGTCAACATTATTGCCCAGATGTGAGTGGCAGGTCCTGTCAGGAGATACTGTAACCCTCCTCGGAGTCCAATTCCTGCACGGACACTTTCGTCAAGACTAAACTCCTATCTGAAAACGCTCCCACGTCAAAATAGTTTTACTCACCCACTTGCTTCACTCTTGCCAGTAGCAAGTCTGCAACTCATGCACTTGGCAAAGGGATTTATTATAGAGAAACCCGGACTCTGCATCAAGTGGTCACATTACCACTTTTCAGATATTTCTATTGAACCAGATACAAAACTAGGAAACTGCCAGACCATCTTGTTAGGTGGACACTCTTCTGTAATCCTGGGTAGCTTCCTCAAGTCCCTTTAAATGACCCAAAACTATTAATAGGTATTTTAAGCAATAATTATTAAAAACAGAAGTGCTACATCACCTGTCTTTCGCCTTGACTCTCCAAATGAACATAAAGACACACCAAAAGGCTGGTAACAGAGCTAGCTGGGACAATCACTGCATCTATAGAACAGCCAATACCTTGAAAAACTGGGCACAAGTACATGAGGAATTCTTATCAAAGATCATGCACAATTCATGCCACTTACATGGGTTTTAGCTGAGGTTTTGCTCATGTTGCTCTGAATTTGTAAGGACAGATCAGTGACCCTCTTAGCCTGAGCAGAAAGCATATTCTCCCCGCTGCAGTTTACTACACAATTTAGACCTGATTAGATGAGGCATTATAGCAGCACCTGAAGTAGAGCCTCCAGAATCCACTGCCCTTTTCATCAAAGGCTATTTGGTTCCACCCTCAGGATTGGCATACTCACAAGACATTTCACAATCCTAATGCATACTTTAGGTTACTTAATTAACCAAGCAATATGCTCTGTCAAAGAACTTATTTCAAGTCAAAGCAAAAGCCTTAATGCAGAACAAAAACAAAACAAAAAAGCACTATCCAAATAAAAAAATTACCAAAAAAAAAAAACAACCCCAAGATTATTCTCTCCCTTACCCCTTCCCCCACTTGGTGGACCCCAGTTTGGTTGAATTTATTTTGTGGTTACCTCAGAATACAATTAAAGTTTAAATTACAAATCACAGCCCTACACAGATGATCTGAACACATCAGTTCTTTTCAGCGGTGTGTTCCAGGAAGTCTAATATAACAACAGCCTACTACAGAGAGTATTCCTTAAGGGTAGGGCACAGGACAGGTTAATTAAGGTCACTTAAATCTTCATCTTTTACAGCAGATCAGAACCCAGATGGCTGACTTTTTATGCAGGATTTCTGATAAGAATCCAGTAGAGCTGGTTGCAAGGTTCACATCGACACTTAATAGTTGTAATCTTCTTATCCAGAAGTTGTGATCCACATGAAGTCCACAATGAGTGCAGCAAATCTGAGGTAGTCAACCCTTATGAAGGCTCAATATCTGAACATAAAAAGATTTTGAAATGACCACTGGCTGTAGGTTTTGGTTTTTTGTATTTGCAGAGTAAATATGAAAGAACACTGTTGAAACTAGTTCACACATTTATATAACAATGAAAATTCCCCTAAATCCAATATGCATAGAGCAGTCGTGACACTTTAACTTCCATAGTGCAATAGGGCCGGTCATGAAATCAAGTGGTCTGCATCGGTGTCTGTAGATCCAGCAGAGATCAGATGATGAATGGCTGTTGGTGGTGGTTAGCTGCAGTCTAGTTACCTCAGAAGGGTTAGCAAAGCCCATTCCTTAATTGTATTGTGAGTGGCTGCTTTTCTGATTTTCAAGCACAGCATATTGGTTGTCTAGCTGAAGTTTAAGGGCCTGGTTTTTTGAAACCTCATCCCTACCTCTATTTTTGTGTCTTACTACTTCAAAGCTCTTCTCCATTTCTTTATCCCTAAGGGAAAAGAAATGTAATCAGTAAATATTTCTTCTTCACTAGGGTTTTTGAAAATATTCGTCCTTGAATTTAAAAAAAAGCCACCCCTTAGAAGAATCCTGGGGAGGGGTAGGAGTGGAGGCATATATAAAATCCTTATCAAACCATTTTAAGGCTTCAATTCAAACAGAAAACACAGAACGCTGTACTGAAGCTCTAGGGTCCTATCTTCTACTGAATAGTATTAACTGTGACCCTATTTCAGGACAAACTTGAAGAAAACTGTTAAAAGCTGTGTAATGACATTCCTCCCAAGACTCTTACTTTTAGCCAGTAATAGATAATACATCTCTCTCTTTATGCACAAGGGTAACAATTTTCTCATTCAAGTAAATTCTACTCATTAGTCAATGATTTCTCCTCACATCGATTTTGTGGGAGTGGATCTGATTAGATCAGGTAAAGAAACTCGAGTGTGGTGAATCACTGCCCTCCCAAAGGTCCCTTATACATTTTTTAAGACAGAGCAGAGGAGCAATTCCACGTGGAGGTTTAAATTCAAGCCAGCTGTGCTCTCAAAGTGGTGAAAAGGCTGGGATTTATTCTAAAAGCCACCCCAAAAAACACATTTCCATCTGATGTCATTTACATTTCTTCCCATTTTATTTATTTTAAAAAATTCATGTCCCTAAGTAAGATGTAGATGTGCCATATGTAGTCATTTAATTCCAGGTAGCATTCATTTTAAGTACCTGCTGAAATAAGATTATTTTAATATTAGATTTATAAATGCCAACATCTTCTGTCTATAGTCACATTAACTGGGAATACAATTAAACAGCGCTTTTATATTTCTAGTTTCCATATTATAAGGAGCAAAAGCCACTTAATTATAAAAGAATTTTAACTACATTAAAACTTGTCATTGCTATAAAACAACATAAACCAAGGCTAAGAGAAACTTTTGCAGACAGAAGGCAAAGTGTCTCCAATGCTCTTTGCCCTCCCTCTTTCTTCCCTTCCGGACATATAAAGTCCCACCCTTATTCTCAGCTGCCTGTCAGCTGAAGCTCAGGCTTTATTAGTTAAGGAGTAGTCTCTCCCTTGGGTGGGTATGCACATCCCCTAAATCCCACTCCCTGGCCTAGGAACAGAAGTCCCAAACAAAATGCAATTAATTATAGTACTTACTTCCGGCTTTCTACATGCTTGGCAGTTGACTGCAGGGATGGGAACTGTGTATCACTGTAGATTTCTGGTGGTCCTTGTGGTGTTTTCCTTGTTGTGGTTAACCTGGCCCCAGGAGGCCTATACACACCACTAGTCATCGCCGGTTCCGGGGTTTCTGTAACTAATATTTTATAACAATTTTTAGATAAACTATTTAAATGCTCAGCATTTTAATAAGCTATTCTTGCATTCCCAATCATTTAACAATTATAGAAAAAACAATACCAGGGTCTCTGGGTCAGACCACAGAAGGGAATTCATTTCAGAAAATGTCTGAAAGTGAAAACAGGCTGGGCGTGGTGGCTCACACCTGTAATCCCAGCACTTTGCAAGGCCAAGGTGGGTGGATCACCTGGGGTCAGGAGTTCAAGACCAGCTGGGCCGAGATGGTGAAACCCTGTCTCTACTAAAAATACAAAACTTAGCTGGGCATGATGGCAGGCACCTGTAATCCCAGCTACTCAGGGGTCTGAGGCAGGAGAATGGCTTGAACCTAGGAGGCAGAGGTTGCAGTGAGCCGATATTGAGCCACTGCACTCCAGCCTGGGCAACAGAAGGAGACTCCGGCTCTCAAAAAAGAAAAAAGAAAAGTGAAAACATTGTATTTTTCTAGGGTAGTATCCTAACTCCTCCTCCACGTACAACTTTAGTAATCTACGTAAATGATGAGTTCCACAAGCCAAATTACTGGAAGTAGAAAAGGAATCTGCTGGGCCTGGATGACTGGTCTCATCAGGGACTGCCTCTCAGAATAGGACTTTAGTCCTGTTTCCCTACCAGTAAATATGAATTACTTCTTTACCTGATTGGTGGACTGATTAAGATGCCATATGTAAAGAATTTATTTAATGAAATGCCAGTGTGGTTATTTTTTAAGATTCTAGCCGGGGCTGGGTGCGGTGGCTCAAGCCTGTAATCCTAGCACTTTGGGAGGCCGAGGCAGGCAGATCACCTGAGGTCAGCAGTTCAAAACCAGCCTGGCCAAAACAGTGAAACCCCGTCTCTACTAAAAATACAAAGATGTAGCGGGGCATGGTGGTGCACGCCTGTAATCCCAGCAACTCGGGAGGCTGAGGCAGGAGAATAGCTTGAACCCGGGAGGCGGAGGTTGCAGTGACCCAAGATTGTGCCACTGCACTCCAGCCTGGGCAAGAGAGTGAGACTTTGTCTAAAAAAAAAAGAAAAAGAAAAAAAGATTCTAGCCAGGCACAATGGCTCACGCCTGTAATCCCAGCACTTTGGGAGGCCGAGGTGCGCAGATCACTTGAAGTCAGGAGCCAGACTCTGTCTCAAACAAAACAAACAAAACAAAAAGATTCTAAAGATGATTTAAAAACATAAGACCGGGTGTGGTGACTCACACCTGCAATCCCAGCACTTTGGGAAGCTAAGGTGGGAGGATTGCTTGAACCCAGGAGTTGAAGACTAGCCTGGGCAACATAGTGAGATCTCATCTCTACAATAAAATAAACAGGTGGCGTGCCCCGGTAGTCTACTTGGAAGGCTGGGGTGGGAGGATCACTTGAGCCCAAGCAGTTGAGGGGCTGCAATGAGCCATGATTGCATGACTGCTCTCCAGCCTGGGCCAGAGTGAAACCCTGTCTCTAAAAAATATAAAAATAAAAATTTAAACAGAGTAGTTATCTGTGATTTCTGCATAGCAAGATTTGGAGTGATATGTTATTCTTTATAACATTCTAAATAAAATAATGAGTATACACTTCTTTAAAGTAGTGCTCTTAAACTTTCATTATTGCCCTAAGGAGACCTTTCAGACATCTGTTTCCTAACTGCCCCCGACTCCATGAAATTTTAATACTGCAGATATACCATACATCTGTTTATGCATTCTAGTCTTTTCGTGGGCCACAAATGACTGTTAAGGTATAAGATTCCTTCATTCCATAAGAAGCAACTTTTACCCCCTTGAGAATGATAAAATTGGCCCTGCTGAGAATTCATGCTTCAAAGAACAGGAAAGTTAAATAGGGAATGAAAAAGACAAAGCACAAGTGAAGGACAAGGGCCCCTTGTCTTTCTGTCGTTACTCAGCTGTCAAAAATATTTTAAATCATAAAAGCTTTAGGAATTTTCTCTCTCATGAAAACTTTTGGAGTTAAACCCAACCCTAGGGTAGTTACCACTAAAAATCCTAAATGAAGCTTACCTTGGATTCTAGTAAATTAAAGTCTTTTCCTTACCTTTTCCTCCATTAGCAAGTAGTTAATATTTAAAGAGAATATTAGAAGAAATGCTCAATTCCAATAAATGAAACTGGAATCGACTAGTCTATATCTATATAAATTTTACAGCAACATACAGGACAAAAGCATGTCTTTTAACTTCCAGATTCCTTTTATTTAGGATTTTAAAGTCTTTAACAAGATATATACACATCCCACACTCTACCAGGAATGGAAAGGAACCTCTCCTCCTCACCCCACCACAATCATGCACTTAGTTGAAAGTGGACCATATAGAAAATCATATATAAATTAGACATCTTTCTGAAACTGAAATAGTAAAATTACCAATTACTGGAGCAGGAGGTGCTTGTACTGGAGCTGTTTTATTCCAGGGACCTGAAGATTTTTCCATACCTCCACCACCACCTCCACCTTCTTCCCAGTTATCACCTGGATCTTGTCTCTTTTCATTATCGTCTTCTTCCTTTTCACTGTTGGAAAAGCAAAGATGTAAATTCATTAAGGAATCACCAAGAAAATTTTCAGTCCAAATCGTTAGTTTTATCCATGATTATCCGTACAACCCTGAAGAAGTCAATCTCTTTCAAGACTGAACGTCTTATTTAAAAAGTGAGGCCAGGCACAGTGGCTCACACCTGTAATCCCAGGACTTTGGGAGGCCAAGATGGGTGGACCACCTGAGGTCAGGAGTTCAAGACCAGGCTGGGCAACATGGCGAAACCCATCTGTACTAAAAATACAAAAATTAGCCAGGCATGGGGGCACACACCTACAATCCCAGCTACTGGGGAAGCTGAGGCAGGAGAATCCCTTGAACCCGGAAGGCGGAGGCTGCGCTGAGCTGAGATCTTGCCACTGCACTCCCTCCTGGGCGACAGAGCATGACTGTCTCAAAAAAATAAAAATAAAAAAAACCTGATGTGCCTCTGTGACAATATGCCTGATCATTTATAGCAGCCCCACATAAGAGCAGGACCCCAGTTACCACCTCAAGCGACTAAGGGAGGGAAGAGAGGATGATACAACCTGAAATGCAGAAAAGAAGGTGAGCTGAAGGATTAAGAGCACAATTACAAAATTTTCCTTAAGCCAAAGTGTACAAACAGGCATTTAAGGTAAGCATATTTTTAGTGAGCAAATGAAGAGTTTTGAAAGTTGTATAATTTTATTTGCCAATCCTTTCGCACATAAAATACTCTCAGAATTAGAATTCACATTCCAGCAGATGAAAACAAGTCTGTGTCCAGTGTTTACAGAGGATAGAATTAGCCCCTAACATCAGACATGTATTTATCACCTGTTTAAAAAAATATATAAGAGCTCAGTCTTTGGCTTTCCAGATGTTATAAATGGAAAAGATACCCTCAGTGGTAACATACCATCTTAAGACTGCTTGCAGTATTTTCTCAATGCTGATTAATTTATTCTTGAATTGACTTGAGTCATAATCTATTTCTCCAAGGCATCTTTGATTATTTCTCTTTTTGCTGGATTACTTTTTATTATTTTGCGTAACTTAACATGTCCTAAATTACCAAGTGTATTTATCTTTTGTCTCTTGACAAAAGGAATACTGACAACAGGGATATTAAAGCACAATAATGGCTAAATCGAACGTCCTTTTTGCAACTCTTCACCTCGAAGATACACCTGGCAGAAACTACCAACGTTTTCATAAAATTATTTTTCATGACAATGGTGGCTTTTCCTAGGTCTTCAAGCTTCTCAACTCCTTCACCATTCTACCTTTTCCCCACCTTCCTATAAAAAAAAGGCTGGTTCCCAAAACTCTGTCCCTGGCCTTCTACTTATCACCCTGACTCTCTTAACTGTATAACCTTAGGAACATCACAGCCTCTCTTGGCTTCTGCAAAAGGATATCTAAGGATGCTTTCCTTCCATTTCTATTAAAACAAGACACATGCTGGCTATAAGACAAAGTTCTTGACTAGCTTGACAGTCTCCTTTAAAGATACTTAGGAAAAAAGTAAGTGGCAAAATGCCATTCAAAAATAATGGCACTGGCCAGGCGCAGTGGCTCACAACTGTAATCCCAGCGCTTTGGGAGCCGAGGCAGGCTGATCACCTGAGGTCAGGAGTTGGAGACCAGCCTGGCCAACATGGCAAAACCCCATCTCTACTAAAAGCACAAAAATTAGCCAGGTGTGGTGACACACGCCGGTTAGCTACTTGGGAGACTGAGGCAGGAGAATCAGGTGAACCCGGGAGGCAGAGGTTGTAGTGGGCCAAGACTGTGCCACTGCACTCCAGCCTGGGTAACAGAGCGAGACTCCGTGTCAAAAATAAAAAATAAAAAATAATGGCAGCATTGTATGAATTACCTACCAACCAGAAGTGACTGCGGAATTTAGAGGCCAGAGTGACAATGAGGAAGAGTGGAAAGAAGAACAGATTAATCTCGTCTACATTTACAGCAAGATTTTACTTACAACTTTATCTCAGAGGAAAAAGGATAGAGAATATGGCAATTCATCCCTAAGAGGTCTGAGAAAGAAAAAAATGCAATTTAAAATAAAAATATAGCCAAGCCATCTCTCAGTTTTCCTTTTCGTTAACATGTAAGAGAATTCTATGCAGCCATTTAAAATGTAAACCCTATGCTGACATGGAGGTAGTATTCATGTCATATAAACCAAAATTCACTAAAACAACATCTATATACCTAATATAAATACAAAAACATCTACAACAATTTTAAAAAATTTTATAGAGTAGCTCTGGATGCTAGAATGTATGACTTTATCTTCTTCATGCAGCAAGCAATTAGGAGCAGATTCTAAAGTCAGGCTTCCTGGTTCAAACCCAGGCTCTGCCACTTACCAGCCAGGAAACTTTGAATATGGCACTTCATTTCTTTATACCTCAATTTCCTCTTATGTAAAATGGAGGTGACAACCCCATAATAATCAGCACTATTTACTGATTATCCCTAAGTAGAAGAGACTACAGATAATTCTTACATATTTCTTTATGCTTCTACATTTTTCTCAAAAAATTTCTAAAAACAAGCATATTATTTTTATAACCTACATAAAAAAATCATTTTTCATTTTTAAAAATTAATTTTTAGAGACAGGGTCTTGCTCTGTCACCCAGGCTGGAGTACAGAGGCCCAATCTTAGCTCACTGCAATCTTCAACTCCAGGGCTCAAGAGATACTCCCACCTCAGCCTCCCAAGTAAGCTAGAACTAAAGGTGCAGACCACCACAACTGGCTAATTTTACTTTTTTACATTTTTTGTAGAGACAGGGTCTTGCCCAGGCTGGTCTTGAACTCCTGGCCTCAAGTGATCCTCCTACCTCTGCCTCCCAAAGTGCTGGGATTACAGGAGTGAGCCACCACCCCCAGCCTCACAGAAAGCTTTTAAATAAAAACTCCTATTTGGTCTGATGGAATAGTAACAGTATCTCAACTGGAAGTTTTTTTTTACTGTCAAGTGTCTAACATCTCCTTGCCCTTAGGAAAAAAATTAAAAAATAAAATAACCACAAATTTAAAATACACCTAGTTTACAAACTATTTCCAAAAAATAAGCATAGTCTGTTTAATTAGAGGGATTGTACATCAATAATAAAAGGCACAAGGAGACAATTTAGTATTTTGGATTCTTGGCCAGGTGCAGTGGCTCATGCCCTAATCCCAGCACTTTGGAAGGCCAAGGTGGGAGGATCATTTGAGGCCAGGAGTTCAAAACCAGCTTGAGCAACATAGCAACACAGTGAGACCCTGTCTCTATTTTTTTTTGAGATGGAGTTTCACTCCTGTTGCCCAGACTGGAGTGCAATGGCCTGATCTAGGCTCACTGCAACCTCCGCCTCCTGGGTTCAAGCAATTCTTCTATCTCAGCCTGCCAAGTAACTGGGATTACAGGCATGCGCCATCATGCCCAGCTAATTTTTTGTATTTAGTAGAGACAGGGTTTCACCATGTTGGCCAGGCTGGTCTCAAACTCCTGACCTCAAGTAATCCACCTGCCTCAGCCTCCCAGAGTACTGAGGTTACAGGCGTGAGCCACTCTGCCCGGCCAAAAGAAATTTTTTTAAATAAATATTTTGGGTTTTTCCAAATGTACATTAATAATAGACTGGATAAAGAAAATGTTGCACATATACACCAAGGAATACTATGCAGCCATAAAAACGGATGAACTCATGTCCTTTGCAGGGACATGGATAAAGCTGGAAACCATCATTCTCAGCAAAATATCACAAGGACAGAAAACCAAACACTGCATGTTCTCACTCATAAGTGGGAGTTGAACAATGAGAACAAATGGACACAGGGAGGGGAACATCACACACCAGGGCCTGTTGGGGGGTGGGGGACTGGGGGAGGGATAGCGTTAAGAGAAATACGTAATGTAAATGACGAATTGATGGGTGCAGCAAACCACCATGCACATATATACCTATGTAACAAACCTGCACGTTGTGTACATGTACCCTAGAACTTAAAGTATAATAATAATAAAAATAAATAAGTATTTTGGGTTAAGATTCTGAAATACTAGCTAAACTAAACATGTGGAAATTGTCTAGTCAAGACTCTTTATCAGCCGGGCGCAGTGGCTCATGCCTGTAATCCCAGCATCTTGGGAGGCAGAGGCGGGCAGATCACTGGAGGTCAGGAGTTCGAGACCACCCTGACCAACATGGTCAAACACTGTCTCTACTAAAAATACAAAAATTAGCTAGGCGTGGTGGCACACGCCTGTAATCCCAGCTACTTGGGAGGCTGAGGCAGAAGAATCGCTTGAACTTGGGAGGTGGAGGTTGCAGTGAGCGGAGATTGCGCCATTGCACCCCAGCCTGAGTAACAAAAGCAAAAACTCTATCAAAAAAAAAAAGAACGAACAAACCAAAAAAACTCTTCATCCAACAATTGAAGGAATTGAAGCCCAGAGATGCTTAGAGGCTTGCCTAAATGCCAGTTAGCAGGGTAGAAATGATTTACATATTTTATTACTTTTTCATATTTACATATTTCAGAAAGTATCAACTCTCCAAATGTCATAGCAGAACAAGAAACATGTTCCAAACGGTTATTTCCATGGGAGACAGGCTGAAATTCAGTGTTTGACCCAAATATAAATATAGCTTCCCATCAGCTAAATTTTATAAATAAACACTACAATACTGCTGTAAATGCATCACAATTCCACATATACGGTCTTAAATATGCGTAAGTCTGTAAGGCACTACTGGTAAGGTGAGGAGAATAATGACGCTACAAAAGAGAGATTTATTGAATATCTACTACAGCAGGCAGCATTCCACCCCACTGTACAAAGTTAAACCTCACAGTAACACTAAGGCAGCCAAGAGACCAACTGTATGTATGTATGAGGAAACTTAAGTACCTTCCCCAGGGCTACAAAGTAGCAGAGCCAAAATAGTGTGGGATTCTAGAGGCTCTATTATTTCACATTACCTTTTAATTCATTTTATCCCCTTTATAGCTCTAAGGTATGATGCAAAAATATTCTCTAAGATTTGAGAAATGCATTTTCTTTAGTAAGGCTGATAGGATCACACATCCTGCAGCAGTATATTTATAAAGAATAGAACAGCCTTATCTCTTTACCTCAAGAGACATGAGAATTTATACATCCTAACTCCCCTTCCCCAACACTAGGGGGAAGCAGCTAAAACAAAAATCAGACTGGACTGAGCTGCTGGAATACCCGGCATCTCCACAGGTTTGTCCCTATTATACCTAGCATTGCTGCAACAGTAAAATGGGGAGATAAACATGGCCTGATCAGCTATGCCTGGCCTGGAGGCTTAAAATGTCACTGCACCTCATCCAAAGAATCTTTCCTGACCCCTTCATGGATGATGAAATGTCTCTCCTCTGCCCCAGAGCACCTTGCACATCTCTTTGAAATTATCTACTGTTGCCTATTACAGCATGACTTATTTCTACAACCAGAGAACCTCAGTGTCTAGCAGAGTAGTCACATAAGTATTTGCTAGAATAAATCCACCTTGGATAATGTAACCAGCTCTACCTAACAGGTTTAAGTCTAGATTTCTCACCAAAGTTTCTAGAAAACCACTGGGCTCCAAGAACTCAATTATTTACTGAAACGTGACAAATGCTCAACAGTGTATACCTTCAAGAATTAAATCTTTCTAACATTCTCCCAAAAATCCACTTTAAAGATGGAAGTGGCTGGGCCTAGCAGCTCATGCCTGTGATTCCTTTGCTTTGAGATCACTTGCGGCCAGGAGTTTTGAGACCAGCCTAGGTAAAATAGACCTCATCTACAGAAAAAAAAAGTAAGATTAGTCAGGGGTGGCAACTCACACCTGTAGTCCCAGCTACTGGGGAGGCTGAGGTGGGAGGATCACTTGAGCCCAGGAGTTCAAGACTACAGTGAGCTATGATCATGCCACTGCATTCCAGCCTGGGTGACAAAGTGAGACTGTCTCAAAAAAATGAAAAAATAGAGATGAAAGAGGCCTACAGGGCCTACAAACAACCAAGGATCTAACTCAAATGACAGCCTCCTTTATAACCACCTCAATGGCTTCCCTCTCAAGAATTTGTCTATAACAGCATGACCTTGAATAAGATCTGTTAATTCAGACACAAAACTGGGCACATTAAGTACCTTGGTACTTAAATCTTGAGCTGGTTGGTAAATGTGAAATAGGATCTTAATATATAATACGTTTGCTGCTAATGAAAAATTTCCCCTTTCAAATGTACAGGTAAAGAACTAATATGCTAGCTACTATAAGGACCAGGGTCAAGAACTTTAAGATTATATGTGACATTTGGCTGGGCTCAGAGGCTCATGCCTGTGATCCCAGCACTTTGGAAGGCCGAGGCGGGTGGATCACCCAAGATCGGGAGTTCGAGACCAGCCTGAACAACATGGAGAAACCCCGTCTCTACTAAAAACACAAAATTAGCCAGGCGTGGTGACACATGCCTGTAATCCCAGCTACTCGGGAGGCTGAGGCAGGAGAATCGCTTGAACCCAGGAGGCTGAGGTTGCGGTGAGCTGAGATCGGCCATTGCACTCCAGCCTGTACAACAAGAGCGAAACTCTGTCTCAAAAAAAAAAAAAAGGAAAAAAGACTGAATGTGACATCTGCAGCTAACTCTCAGTATACGGAGAAATAGAAAAAGATAAAGCACATGTAGCAGAGACTGGTGGATCTGAGTGAAGAGCATATGGCAAGGAGTGTTTCTCAGTGTTGCAGGTTAGTGGAATACCTCTACAAGGATGGCCACTTAGGGCCAATGACTAGATGCTAAGAAAACAAAAAAAAAAACAATATAAAAGCTAGTCTAGGCCGGGCGCCGTGGCTCACGCCTGTAATCCCAGCACTTTGGGAGGCTGAGGCGGGCGGATCACGAGGTCAGGAGTTCAAAACCAGCCTCACCAACATGATGAAACTCTGTCTCTACTAAAAATACAAGAATTAGTCAGGTGTGGTGGCGGGCGCCTGTAATCCCAGCTACTCGGGAGGCTGAGGCAGAAGAATCACTTGAAACCAGAAGGCAGAGGTTGCAGTGAGCCGAGATTTCGCCACTGCACTCCAGCCTGGGCAACAAGAGGGAAACTTCGTCTCAAAAAAAAGAGCTAGTCTACTTCAGGTTGAACAGAACTTAAATGCTTGTACTAGCTGATACTTACTTATATCCCTGGCAAGGGTGAAGTATGTAAGCTATTTAAGACACTTTTCACTATCTCAAAAGTAACCAAAATAGATCAAGACCAAAATAACCCTGAAGATGAACATGTAATTTATAGTCAGTAACAGAAAAACACAGGTTCTGTTTAAATAATCTCCATAGTTTAACAAAATCAATTTCTAATCCTCAGTGAACTTGAAACCAAAATTTTATCTTCAGAAAAGTGCTACTTTTGCCAAGTTCAACATGGCCAAACACTATTCTTCCAGTCACTCACGTTTTCAAGAACCTGCAGTCACTTAGGAAAGAAAAGACTTAAGAAGAGCCAAACTTTACAACAGAACCGGAGCCACATACACAGGCAGTTCCACAACACCAAATGGTAAGAACCTCACATTCCCTCCTCCCCATTATTTACAGGTCAAGCCCCAGGAGACAGAAAAGAGGAAGACACATGAAGGAAGCCAACAAGTGGTTGGGAATCAAACTCAAGTCTAATCACTTCTACTCAACACCACTACAAAGAAATCTCGACTGGAGAAGCCATCGTTCCTGAAAGTTTCCCATTATCAATCTGGGGGTTTCACTTTGGTTAAGCTCACAAAATGATGTTTTCACAGTAGGACATTAATGCCTAGCTCTGGTAGGTGTTCAACAAATGTCAATAATATTAACCCTGCTTTTTGAGTAAGTTATCTAAAGCTATAGATACTAACATCCAGAGAGGTCAAAAGACAGTTTTCAGTTAAGGAAAGTATTTCCTCCACTGTGCCTCGCACTCACTGGCATTGCCTATAAAATGCAACCTTCAAACTGGAGACAGTTCATCAAGATCCTTTATTTCTTTAAACAGGGAGCAAACGATTTTTTCATCTTACAGCAGAACCATATCTTCACTTGTTTTTTCCTACTTTATGAACCCTCCAAAATATAGCACTTACTTAACATCAACCTTAAAGTTGACTGCCATAGACTGGACTTGACAAAATGTTAATTTCAAATCTTCTAAACTACCCAATTTTTAAAAATTACTATGTTTTTTTGAACTTTAAAAAATCACATGTTTACACATATAATTCCATTCCTATGAAGTTTTAGAAAAAATTATGGTGTTAGAATAGTGGTTATGTTGAAGGTGAATGCAGTGAGTACGTGTTAGGAGGGGAACCTTGTTCTGTATCAGTAATACTCAGTTTCTTGACCTGGTGCTTATTGCAAAGGTTGGTTGCACTGTGTGAACACATAAAACCTCTATCTCTCTGTAAGTATGATATACTTCAATTACAAAAACATATTCACTTGCTTATTGGAGAGGATGTGAAAAACATCCACATTACTTTTGAAACCAAAACTAAGTACAATCACCGATGTTAAAAGTAAAAATTTTGAAGCGACAAAATCCACTTTAGCTGTCTCAAATGAAAAGGCCTAACCAGAACTGGAAGTAGGCAAGCTCTCACAGGATTTTAGAGTCAGCAGCTAATTTCATGAGCACACGGAAGGGCTGCCTCCATGGAGTGAGAAAGAGTAGACAGAACCCATTTGAGTCCTAATAAGCGTATCTAGAGCACAAGGCTACTATGATGCTGCTTTGGGGCCAAAGGAAAACCTAACTTGTATCCAATATCTATCCCAAAGGTTATCTAAACACATTTGTAACCAGACTATACCTTATTTGCATTGCCTGAACCCTGAGGCCGCTGTAATCAACCTCTTTTTGCTCCAATTCTTTCCACTCATCTTCGTCCTGTAAAACAAACGCCATTTGATCAATTAAAGCTATTTGTAGACATATAACTAAGCAAATAACACACTACGAAAAGTGGATCAAGTGGCTGGAACCTAAACTAAGTATGTACTTGTCTTCTGGTCAAAGCCCTTGCTTCGTTCTGGAGCAAACTAGGCTAAATGGAGGACAAACATGCTCGTAGGCTAACACTATACTTCCGCTGGGTTCCTGCATGGGAGCTGTTACTTTAAGCAACTAAGAAAATCCGAAGGAAGAAGTCAATAGGAATTTCACAACTACATTTCTACTTCAACCTTGCCACCGAGAGTTTTCTTTTTCTTTCACGAGCTTAGAGACTAAGTCATCACAAAAGAGCTGCTACAAATGCGGCTGCTGAAAGCGAAAATTCAGCTCAAACTACTGGGCTGAGGTCAGCACACGGAATTACTCAGCCTAGACGTCACCCGATAAACGCTGCTCTGTGCTGGGCACTGCGGCCCCAGACCTAGTGCCCCCGGAGGGTGGCGCCGCCCGGGCCTTGGCTAACGCCGAGCGACGCGGGGTGGGAAGGGCGGCTCCACCGCGGGTATCGGAAGGGGTCCCGGCCCTGGCGAGCCCAGCCCGAGGTGGAGAGCCTGCGTCACGTGGCGGCCCGCGCCCGTCCGCCCGGCCTCCGCGGCCCCTCCCGGACGCTTCCCCGGCAGGCGGGGGCGGGCACATGGGGCGCCGGCGCGCGGCCCGGGCCCCGAGTGCCGGCCTCCCGGCCCCTCACCTTCGTCACAGCCTTGGTGGAGGCCCCTGGGCCCGCAGCCCCCGCGCTGGCGGTCCCGCCGTCACCCGGCCGGGTCCCCGCGCCCGCCCCGCCGCCCGCCGCACCCGCGGCTCCACTGCTTCCGCCGGCGCTGCCCGCTGCGCCCGCGGCACTCGCCGCCCGGTTGCTCCGCTCCTTCTTCTTCTTCTTGTCCCTCTTGGCAAAGAAGTTGTCCAGACTCCGCTCCTCCGTCTCAGCCATGGCCTCGGCCTCCTCGACCCGGATGGGTGGGGCCGGCGGCGGGCGCGGCCCGCGGGGCTCCGAGCTCGGGGTCGAGGCCGGCTCTGCGCTCACGCTGCCGGGCGCGGCGACGCCTCAGCCCCGCGGGGTCGCCGAGGCGTGCGCGGCGAGACGGGCGGTTCCCCCTGCGTGCTGGCGAGCGGTGGTACGGTCCGCCCGGGGGCTCGCGCGCCGCCGCTGTCGCCCGAGGCTGCCGGCGCTGCCGCTGCTGCTGCGACGGCGGAGCAGGATTCCGCTCTCCCCACAACCTGAGGGGAAAAGACACGCGCGAGCCAGAGGTTCTGGCGAGAGTGCTCGGCCAGCAGCGGCGCGTGCCGGAGGAAGAAGCGCGCGCGCAGGCCTGGAGAGGAGGGGAAGGGGGTGGGGAGGGGAGGGAGAGGGAGGAGGGAGGGCGGGCCGCTAGAAGAGAGAGGAAGCGCCTGCGCCTGCGTACTTTGCTCTGCCTGCCGCTGTGTGATCGCCAAGGGGCGGGCGGCGGGAGGAGATGGAGGCGGAGCTGGAAAGAGAGCCAATCAGGTGCCAGGACGAAGCTCTTATGTGACAATCCCTGACCCAGACGGGGCGGAGTCCAAGCATGGGGGCGGGGAGAGGAGGGCATATGCAAAATAAGTGACGTGCCGGGCGACTCCGGTTTCCCGATTGGCCGAGGGTTTAGTCTTGAGGGCGGGCATGTTGAGGGCTGGTTGATGACTTGGCTAAAGAGGTCCAGCAGGAGGGGCAGTGGGTTCCTTTTGGGCGCATGCGCAGGATGCACGTGTGTTTCCTGGCCCAGAACAAACCGTGGCCCCATAGTAGTCGTTTGAACTGTCGCGAAACGGACAGGCACTGCGTTAAGCCAACTGTGTTAAAGATTGTTCCTCTCCTCTGATCGCTTCTGTACTTCCACCCTCTCTGGTGTGGCAACCATTACTTTTCTTCTTTACCGGTTGATTGTGAAAGTGAGAGGAGCAGTGAGCCTGAAGTTTAGGTCCCATTTACTAAAAGATCTTTCATAGGCTGGTTGGTAGGTAGAAAGGGATTTTGTCTGAACTCCACCCTCTGGATTATGTTTACCAAGGTCAAGTTCAATAAATCCTATCGTCCCTAATCTGTAAAGTGGGTATACTATTTCTTACAAGATAGGGGGATGGAGGGAAGAGAGTCAACATTATTAGCTGCGCAGCACATTGCTTAACGCCCTGACTTGAATCTAGATGATGATACAGTTTATCCTTAGCTTCTATCCCTGATAAAAGGAGGGGACTGTCTTATCATAGGGGTGGAGACCGAAATGCCCAGGCGAAAGCCAGGTTTAAATGGGTTTAAAGCCCATTTAAATACCCTTGGGACCTTGAAAATGAAATGAATTCTATATGCAAAAGGTGGTCTAAAGTAAGCTCTTAAACTTTCTACTTCCTCCTTCTAAAAGCAGAAGAGGGAGCTGTCACAACCATTGAGGAAATGACTCAGACAAATGTTGGTAGCCATATGGGGTAGATAGAATCCAGCCAGTAAATGGAGTGACTTCTTAGTCTTTTCCTTTACAGTTACCCCATTAAAGTTTCTCTTTTCCTACCCCCTACTTACACTGCTATTAAATAATTAACTTCTGGCTGGGCGCGGTGGCTCACGCCTGTAATCCCAGCACTTCAGGAGGCCGAGGCAGGCGGATCACCTGAGGTCAGGAGTTCAAGAGTTCAAGACCAGCCTGACCAAAATAATGAAACCCCGTCTCTACTAAAAACACGAAAATTAGCCGGGCGTAGTGGCTAACGCCTGTAATCCCAGCTACAGGCTGAGGCTGGAGAATTGCTTGAACCCGGGGGTGCGGAGGTTGCAGTAAGCCGAGATCGCGCCATTGCAATCCAGCCTGGGCAACAACAGTAAAACTCCGTCTCAAAAAAAAAAAAAAAAAAAAATCTAACTTCTGAATGTCAAATAAATCAAGGACCTAGCCTTGGCCAGCAAGTAGCTTGAGCTTATACATATACTATTCCCCAAACATGAACAGCTCCCAAGGTGATTTCCTTCTATGACAACATATATCTTCCTGTGATGCAGGCCAGGTTCAGTACTGCCCATCACAATCACCCTCCCTTACCATCGCTAATCAAATTTATTTTCTTTCTTTTTTTTCTTTCCTTCTTTTTTTCTCCCTTCCTCTTTTCTTTCCTTCTTTTCTTCCTCCCCCCTCTTTCTTCCTTCCTCCCTCCCTCCCTCTCTTTCATTTATTTATTTATTTACTTACTTACTTATTTTTTGAGGCAAAGTCTTGCTCTTGTCACCAGGCTGGAGTGCAATGGCATGTCAGCTCGCTGCAACCTCTGCCTCCCAGGATCAAGCGATTCTCCTGCCTTAGCCTCCCGAGTAGCTGGGATTACAGGCACCCGCCACCACACCCAGCTAATTTTTGTATTTTTAGTAGAGACGGGGTTTCACCATGTTGGCCAGGCTGGTCTCAAACTCCTGACCTTTGTGATCCACCCGCCTCGGCCTCCCAAAGTGCTGGAATTACAGGTGTGAGCCACCATGTCCGGCCCCCTCCCTCTCTTTCTTTCCTCATCTATGAAGCACTTATTTTGCTATATTTCGGGCAAAGTGCTTTATTCAAAAGTGAGTAATTTGTGATTCCTGCATTCAATTCCCTTATAATCTAGAAGAGAAGATCTAGATATAAATGAGTTTCAGTTATTTATATCTTTCTTAAGTCCTTATCAATTCATCATTGTCTTGAAAGAATTAATGACTTGAGAAAATACACAGAAGGAACAGTAGTTGAGGGCTGACACTGCAGAATTTCCCACTACATTTTTCAGTGTGATTGATGGCATGATCCCAGAACTTGATCATGTGTAAGAAATTCAGGTCAGGCCAGTAGAGAGACCAGTGTCTTTGTGGTTGTGTCATTGTTTGTAGTAATTCTCTCCTCTGTGAAGCTGGTCCCTTCCTCTTTGAATCACCTGCCCTAAAATTGACAGCATCTGTTCCCATCAGTTGCTCCTTTTAAACCTCCCCTACCACCCTTCTCCAGATTGGTTGCACAGTGCCCTGAATCGTGCTATCATTATCATCGTTACCAGACACCCCCTCATCTTTGAAGCATCCTTCTGCCCTCTCTCTCTTTTTTTCTTTTTAAGAGGCGGGGCTCAAGCAATCCTCTGGCTTCAGCCTCCAGAGTAGCTGGGACTACAGGCAGGTACCATCATGTACAGCTGAATTTTTTTTTTTTTTTTTACATTTTTAGAGAAAGGGATCTTGCCATGTTGCCCAGGCTGGTCTGGAACTCCTGGGCTCAATTGATCCTGCTGCCTTGGCCTCCTGAGTAGCTGGGATCACAAGTAGGAGCCGCTGTGCCCGGCTCCTCCAGCTCTCTCTTGACAGAGGTGTCTTCCCCTCTGCCGTCCAATGTGTTTGGACCGTCTGCATACTTAAAGCAAACAGACTTTCACTTGTACTTGCCAGATGGAAAACTTGAATAGTAATGCAGACTATTCCCAGGTATTTCTGCACATCTTCCAAGGTTCCTAATGCTGTCTGAACATGGCAGTTTCCCTCTGGGTCCTCTGAAGTGGTGCAATCCGAAGGACATCATATATCTCCCTCAACAAGGCCCGCTGAGTTCCAATATTCCATGAGCTCAAGAGCTGGCAAAGGGCAGTTGAGCCCAGCCCCATTGTTTCTGGGTTCTTTTCTGCTGAGCTATTTGTTCCAAGTTCCATTCTGCTACCTAGGCTGGAAATTCCACTCATGCTCAGCTCAAAGGAATGCAGCTCATGCTGGCCAAAGTGCTCACCAGGAAATGGGTGGCTAGAATTCTTCTTTTCATTTCTGGCTTCCTCTCTAACATCTGTAAGGCCAACTATGCCACTGCCTGAACTGTCCCCTTTTCAACTGTGGAGCAACTACTTACAGGTCATCTCTTCTGGGAGTCTCTTCTTATTCTCTACAGGCAGCTTGATTTCCTAAACTTCAGAGGCCCAGAGTCTTTTCATTTGGTATGATTGTTGATGCCTTCCTGGTATTCTGATTGGTTTGTTATTTGACCACTCTCATTCATTCACTCAAGTATATAAAACATGTATTTAATGAGTTCCTACTATATGCCGGGCCCTATGTTAGGAGTTAAATGAGAGATAAGCCCTGCCTTCACAGAGCTTATTGTACACTAAGCTGGTAACTAGAAGGAGACACACAGGTACAAAAGCACATTGAAAACTCTTGAAGGCAGGAATGGCATTGAGCATATAGCCTATATCACACAAGCATTTAACTGATGTTTGTAAAATGAAAAATGTCTCAATTAATCTCCAGTTTTCCACATTAACAGAGGACTGCACAAATCATGGACTCTAAAAGTGTTTCCTTGTTGGCTTATGAGCATAGGCTAACTCTGCCGCACATAACAAATAATTCAACCTTCTCCCTCAACCTCAAGTTCCTCCTTAGCTCATTTTTGACATTAGGGCCCTAGTTGGAGGATACATGGAGAGCAAGAGGAGGCCCCAGACAACAGCAACTATCCAAGAGAGCTTATTTCCAGAAAGAGAAAAGGGCTGCCATACACCCCCCTCTCCTAGACACAGACACACACACACACACACATACATCCACCACCATGGCTTGAGAAGGGAGTCAGACTCATTAACCCCACCCCCAATGGGTCTGGTTTGCTGATTGTTGAACCAGATAAAATTGCTGCTATTTGACTGTTTTTGACCTGCCAAAAACAATCATTTCAAAAGGTTAAACCTAACATATTAGAAAATAAACCAAAAAGTTCTGTAAATAAATGAAGAGCTTGGGAACAACCAACCTATCCATCAAGGTGACCTCCTTGAGCGTCTCAGTGAGGGAAGGGCTGCAATGTGATGACAATTGAATGATCAGCAACCGAATCAACTTTATTGTATGGAGAATGTGTGAACTGAAGGATGAGGGAAGAGCCTGGAGAGTAGAAAAGAGGAAGGAAAAAGAAATAGGATAAAGCCATGAGGCCAGAAGTTGGCACTTATTACCCACCACTGTCCAGGAAAGAGCAGTGTGAAATTTGTGTTCACATAGACATGCCCTGCTGTAAGGTGGAGATGATTCAGTAGACCGCCCCCTGATTTGGCTGAAATAGCCCTCAAAAGGTCAGCTTTCCTTAACTCTTGGGATACACTCACCAACCAGCCTGTTGATGACTAACTTGACTCTCTGAGACTGCTGATATTGGGAAAAGGGTGCCCTAGTTGGGAGAGGAACATTCCAGTTACTGAAAGACTAACACTGTTAATGAATACATTGGTATGTATGTGGTTATATAGTTTGGCCTCTTATGAGTTGGATTGCTGGGAGTCAGGCTTTTTCAGGGAGATGAACCCTGACAGGACACTGATATGACTATGACCCAGGTTCAGCTCTGTGGCAAATTCACCTAGGAAAAGCTACTCTGGGTGGCCGCTTTGGGAGCCAGTCAAACGACTCTGGCACAAAGCAAGACATTCTGACTCAGTCGTTTTGATCACAGAGTGCAAGGGATATAATTACGTTGGCAAGGCACGATTATCCTGTTCCTGACCCTAGCTCCATTCTTGATCTTACTTCATGATCCAACAGCTACATGTGAGATTGTCTGGCATTTTCTGCTTCTGACTCAGAGCCTCCGTATTCCTGGTTACTAGGTCACTAGGTCAATGGTATTGTCATCCTCTTTAGGCTGACAAAAAGCAGAGAGAGGGGCAGAGAGAGGGTCAGAGTGCAGGGAGTGCAGGGAAACCTTCCGCGTGCTGGGTGGAAGGCAAATCCTATACTTTCTCTCGGGGACCTTGCTTTTTACTCGGTGGTCAAGCGCATGCTTTCTAGAGTCAAATCTAGGTTCGAGTACCAGCTCTGCCTCCTCCTAGCAAGTCACTTAACTTCTCTGCATCACAGGTTTTTTCACCTGTAAAGTATGGATGATAAGCACAACTGCCTCCTGGAGTTGTGAGGATGAAATGTGGACATGAATTTAAGACCACTCAGCTCTAGTGCTTGGCAAATAGGAAAACCAATTAATGTTACAATTAGTGTGAGGGATGATGATGGTGATGATGATGATGGCACGTATCTTGATTTATAATTACACGGTGGGGGGGTCTGTGGTTATTTATTATTATTATTTTTTTTACAGAGTTTTGCTCTGTCACCAGGCTGCAGTGCAGTGACGCGATCTCGGTTCACTGCAACCTCTGCCTCCTGGGTTTGAGCGATCCTCCCGCCTCAGCCTCCCAAGAAGCTGGGACTACAGGCATGCGCCACCACGCCCAGCTAATTTTTTGTATTTTTAGCAGAGACAGCGTTTCACCATGTTCGTCAGTGGTTTCGATCTCCTGACCTTGTGATCTGCCCGCCTCGGCCTCCCAAAGTGCTGGGATTGCAGGTGTGAGCCACCTCACCCAGCCGGATTATTCTCTTATCTGTCCTCCCTAACTCTGCCACTCATTCATTACTGGGTCCTCAGTGTGTTCTTTTTTTTTTTTTTTTTTTGAGACAGTGTCTCACTCTGTCACCCAGGCTGGAGTGCACTGGCGCAATCTTGGCTCACTACAACCTTCGCCTCCCAGGTTCGAGTGATCCTCCTGCCTCAGCCTTCTGAGTAGCTGGGATTACAGGCTAACACCACCACGCCCTGCTAATTTTTGTATTTTTGGTAGAGATGGGGTTTCACCATTTTGGCCAGGTTTTGAACTCCTGGCCTTAAGTGATACACCCACCTCAGCCTCCCAAAGTACTGGGATTGCAGGCGTGAGCCACTGCGCTTGGCCATACATTTGCAGTTTCTAGATGTGAAATAGCTTGGTATTTGGGGCTTTTCTCTCAAGTGTTCTGATTATATATAGTTTCTGTTCCTCATGCTAAACCATCCATGACCTCAAAATGAATGAAATAGGCTGGGTGCAGTGGCTCACGTCTGTAATCCCAGCCCTTTGGGAGGGGGAGGCAGGAGGATCACGAGGTCAGGAGTTCGAGACCAGCCTGACTAACATGGTGAAACCCCGTATCTACTAAAAATACAAAAAAAGAAAAAAATTTGGCCAGGCATGGTGGCAGGCACCTGTAATCACAGCTATTCGGGAGGCTGAGGCAGAAGAATCGCTTGAACTCCAGAGGTGAAGGTTGCAGTGAGCCAAGATGACGCCATTGCACTCCAGCCTGGGTGACAGAGCGAGACTCCATCTCAAAAAAAAAAAAAAAAAATGACTGAAGCAAAATGACCACTCCCAAGTTCCCCGTCTGCTTAGTGACACTGGCTCATTCCTGAGTACCTTACTGCTACCTGCTTTCTCACTCAGTCTTTTTGGGAGCTGAGGAGTCACTCTCCCTCTCAGACCAAATAGAACTGGACTGAGGGTGGGGGCAAAAGTAGCCTCAGATAATCACTGATTATTCTCCTATGGAATAATTTGATGGCTGTGACCCAACCCACTTCATGGATTTAATCCTAGACCATGTGATTCTGGGATCTGCTCCCCCAACCCCTTCCTGGCCTCAGTCAGGGCCTCTCCATGCAATGGGAAGCCCAACCTGAGGATGGCCAGAAGATAGAAATTGAAAATTTTTATGAAGCTCTCTGGGGCTTTTTCCCTTGTTGCTGGCAAATCTTGTCCTCATGGGCATCTGTGGGCCAAGAGGCCCTGGAGGAACAAAGTGCATGTCTTGTATTTGTAAACAATTGTGAATTTGGCCTGGCAAGGAGGCATGAACCTGTAGTCCCAGCTACTTGGGAGTCTGAGGAGGGAGGATTGCTGAGGCCAAGAGTTCAAGGCTGTAGTACACTACAATCACATCTGTGAATAGCCACTGCACGCCAGCCCAAAGTGCTGGGATTACAGGCATGAGCCACCTCAACTGGCCTGGATTTGTTTTGAAAGATAATTCAATGCTGGGCATGGTGGCTCACACCTATAATCCCAGCACTTTGGGAGGTCGAGGTGGGTAGATCACCTGATGTCAGGAGTTCAAGACCAGCCTGGCCAACAGGGTGAAAGCCCATCTCTACTAAAAATACAAAATTAGCCAGGTGTAGTGGCACATGCCTGTAATCTCAGCTGCTTGGGAGGCTGAGGCAGGAGAATCGCTTGAATCTGGGAGACAAAGGTTGCAGTGAGCTGAGATCATGCCACTGCACTCCAGCCTGGGCAACAGAGTGAGACTGTCTCAAAAAAAGGAAAGATGATATGATATATTTTGTGTTTTGTGGGGTTATTTTTACATACCTTACCTCCTCCTCTAAAGGCTTAAGTAGAAAGAAAGCAATAGAAACGTATATTTAGGGCCAGGTGCGGTGGCTCACACCTGTAATCCCAGCACTTTAGGAGGCCGGGGGCGGGGGGGGGGGGTGGATCACAAGGTCAGGAGTTCAAGACCAGCCTGGCCAATATGATGAAACCCTGTCTCTACTAAAAATACAAAAAAAATTAGCCGAGCGTGGTGGCGGGCGCCTGGAATCCCAGCTACTTGGGAGGCTGAGGCAGAAGAATCGCTTGAACCCAGGAGGCAGAAGTTGCAGTGAGCTGAGATCACATCATTGCACTCCAGCCTAGGCAACAGAGCAAGACTCCGTCTCAAAAAGAAAAAGAAAAAAAAAAAGAAACATATATTTAGGAAAGTAACATGTATGGAAGTATGAAGCTGGTACAAAACATGTATGTCTTAATGATCTGGGAAGTTGTTTTTTGGGGTTGGGGACAGGGCAAGTCAGGGACTGAGCTTCCTAGCATTTCCCTAGGTGATGTCACCAGGAAATTTCTATCTCAGCCACTGATGATAATGTTGAATTCAGGGCCAAAGCTAGGTCATTGTCCCAGATTCTCACAATCTGGGGAATCTGGGCAGTATGAACAATTGTGCATCCTTGCATCTAAAAAGTGTCATGCCTCTGCAAAGCTCCCTCTGCTCCAGCACGTCCTGTATTTTTTCAACTTTGGATGTTTGCACAAGCTATTATCTTTTGCAAGAATGTCCTGCCCCCTCATCCATCTGTGGAAGTCAACCTTTCTTTAGGGCCCAGAGGAAAACCTATCACCTTCTACACCTTCCCAGATGCCCACCATTTGGGTTAAACTCTGCCTCCTCCAGGTTTGCCCTGGTCTTTTCCCTCTCTTAAAGCACTGGTCCCAGCCCATGCCATTGTGTGTCACCTTGGCTCCTGTCTCCTACTGGCTGTAGATCTTTGGGAGGGGAGGAACTGGGGAATTTTCATCCTGGGGCTATGGGATAGTGCTTACCCCTAAGTATAAAATAAGCAAGAATCCTTGAATTGAAAAGCTCCAGTGACTTGATAGCTTCCAACAGCCCCTAAAGATGGGGTAGTCCACTGCTCCCTATATAGGAAGGAAGAGGTTCACAGTCTCATGGATTTAGCAGCCTTCATAGCCTCAGGATCTTTCCCAATGTCCCCAGTTCTCCTGCTGGGCCAGCTGTGGTCTCTGAGAATGCTCAGTTCCCTGGGCTAGGCTGGCTTATGGGGCCCTCCCTCCTGGACCTGGGTCCATGTGACCAAGTGGCCAGCCAGCGAGAGAACACTGGGTGATGAGCATCTGGAAGTCAGCTTGCTTGTCTGCCCTAATCACAGCCCTGGGCTCTACCCTCAGGTACCCTACTCACATGGTCCAAGAGGGAACCACTCTCCTGTCATTCCCTCCCCTTCTGCTCCTCATCCTACCCACCCAGCTGTTCTGGGCAGGATCCTGTGGGCATGATGGAATCCTCCCTTTTCTCTACCCTCCATCCCTTTGATCACCGAATCCTACAACTGCCCTCCAACCAAGGTGTTCTTTCTATATCAAAAAATCTGACAGGCCATCACTCCTCTGTTTAAAACCATTCAATGGCTACCCACTGCCCTCAGGATAAAGACTAAAATTCTTAACAGGATTTACAAATTCTTCACCTGGCCCTTTTGAGATAAGAGGATTTATAATATTTTCAAAGCCAACAAGCATCCTGAGACAATCTTAATTTTTGCAGCTGTCCAAGCTATTTAAGATTGATGAGGTCTGCACTAAGTTGTTAAATGGTGATTAATTTATCTGGCCTGAATGGCATGTGAATTCCAAGGGGATCATTTTTCTCTACCTTCCTTGCTGCACATTGGGACACAGCAAGGCCAGGACACCCTTCTTAGGTGACTGGGTAACCAGGTTCATTAAGGCAGTCAGCGCAGAGAAGAAGCAGAAAATGGGGAGGAGTTGTGTAAAGGAAATTGCCAATAATACCAAAGGAACCCCAAGAGAGGTTCAGTCTCCCAACAATTGCAGCTTTGCTGCAACATGGCAGGGTGGGACAGGGGTAGGTTTGGATCTGGGCTGCTTTGCCATGGAAGTGGGGTTACAGGGCAGGGAGAGGCTTACCATCACTGAGCATCTTTAATTGACTTTGTCATTTTACTGAGAACTTACAAATTGAGTTATTCTTCATTGAGTTATATTTGGAAGCAGGTTCAATACATAATACAGTCCTCCCTCTAGAATTTCTGCTTTATGTCCACATGATGCAGCTTGTTCATTTCTGAATTCCTTTTAATGACAAAAACATTTGGAAGGAATGTAAATACTCAAAAAGGGGATGGCATGTAAACTATAGTTGGAACAATATGTGGCCATTTAAAAGAAGTGTTGTCCAGGAGGTGGAGGTTGCAGTGAGCTGAGATTGCACCACTGCACTCTAGCCTGGGCCATAGAATGAGACTCTATCTCAAAAAAAAAAGGTAAACATAAATAAATTAAAGGAGGATTTTGGAGTCTTTGCAGCAACATGAAAAACCACACATGATGTCATACTAAGGGGAATGTAGAACACCATCGGTGCCGGGCGCGGTGGCTCATGCCTGTAATCCCAGCACTTTGGGAGGCTGAGGCACGCGGATCACGAGATCAGGAGATCGAGACCATCCTGGCTAACACGGTGAAACCCCGTCTCTACTAAAAATACAAAAAATTAGCTGGGCGTGGTGGCGGGCACCTGTAGTCCCAGCTACTCGGGAGGCTGAGGCAGGAGAATGGCGTGAACCCGGGAGGCGGAGCTTGCAGTGAGCTGAGATCGCACCACTGCACTCCAGCCTGGGTGACAGAGCGAGACTCCGTCTCAAAAAAAAAAAGAACACCATCAGAACCCAGAAAGGTGGTGCAGCTATGTGAGATGGTGACAAGAACATGGATTTTCTAGCAGGATAGACCGGACTGGGAGTTCAGTTTCCATTTCCCCCACTTACAAGCTGTGTGATCATCTGCAAGCTCATTAACTTCTCTGGGCTTTAGTTTTCTTCTTTTTTATTTTTGTTTTCCCTTTTGTTTTAAGCCCCTTACTATCATCATTGAATCTCTGCTTTTAAAATGTGGGCCAGGAGTGGTGGCACATTGCTGTAATCCCAATGCTTTGGGCAGCCAAGGAAGGAGGATCGCTTGAGGCCAGGAATTAGCCAGGCATGGTGGCTCATGCCTGTAGTCCCAGCTACTCTGGAGGCTGAGGCAGTGGGTTGGGATGGGAGGGTCACATAAGCCCTGAAGTAAGAGGTTGCAGTGAGCTAATATTGTGACACTGCACTCCAGCCTGGGTCACAGAGTGAGACCTGCCTCTGAAAAAAGAGAAAGAAAGAAAAAGTAAAATATGGGTAAAACACAAGCTTGATTGTTTTCAGTATTGGATAAGGTAATTCATGAGGCTGGGCACAGTAGCTCACGCCTGTAATCCCAGTGCTTTGAGAGGCGGAAGCAGGCAGGTCTCTTTTATTTTCCCAGCTGTTTCAGTTATCTATTGCTATGTAACAAACTGGCCTGAAAGTTAGTGGCTTAAAACAACTACTTCATTATATTTCAGTTTTAAAATCAGAAATTTAGGCAAGTCTCAGCCATGGAATTCTTCTGCTCTTTGTGGCATTCACTAAAGCCACTCAATAGTCTATCTGATGACTGAACTGGTGTGGAGGGTCAAGATACCTTCCTTATTCATAGGGCTGGTACTGGGCTCATTTGAAACTCTTTAATTTTTAATTTTTATTTTTTGCTCTTCAGTCCTACCTGTGGCCTCTGCAGTATGGAGGTCTCAGTGTAAATGCATTTTTACATGGTGGCTCAGGACTTCTAGAGTGAGTGTCTGAAGGACAGGAAGGGGAAGCTGCCAGACTCTTAAGACCTGGGCCTGGAGAGTGGCACAGAATCACTTCTGCTGTGTTCTTTTTTTTTTTTTTTTTTTTTTTTGACAGAGTCTCCCTCTGTCACCCAGGCTGGAGTGTGGAGTGCAGCCCTGCGATCTTGGCTCACTGCAACCTCTGCCTCGTGGGTTCAAGGGATTCTCCTGCCTCAGCCTCCCGAGAAGCTGGGACTACAGGTGTGTGCCACCACATTCAAATAATTTTTGTATTTTTAGTAGAGACAGGGTTTCACTATGTTGGCTAGGCTGGTCTTGAACCCCTAACCTCAAGTAATCCACCCACCACAGCCTCCCAAAATGCTAGGATTACAAGCATGAGCCACCGCGCCTGGGCTTACTTCTACCGTGTTCTATTGTTCAAGTGGTTACAGAGCCTGCCCAGATTCAAGGAGGGAGTACAGAGACCCCACATCTCCATGGGAGGAATGTTGCAGAATTCAGAGCCATTTTTAACCTACCTCAGCAACTGTCTGAAAGATATTATATTAATATTAACATTTGTTTTAAAGTTAAATATCAAAATGTTTCCCTGGGAAGATACCTGGCCATTGACTTATGGGGTGCGGTGGTTTCTTGGAGTCAGACAGAGCTGGTGTTCTTATGCCAGGCAGGCACTTAAATTTTCTGAGCTGCAATTTCCTTATCTCTAAAACGGGGATAATAATTTTGCTTGCATTTCATGATTGGTTTGATCATTTAAAAGATCATAGGCCAAGCACAGTGGCACATGCATATAATCCCAGCACTTTGGGAGGCCAAGGTGGGTGGATCACCTAAGGTCAGGGGTTCGAGACCAGCCTGGCCAACATGGTGAAACCCCACCTCTATTAAAAATACAAAATTATCCAGGTGTGGTGGTGTGCGCCTGCAATCCCAGTTACTTGGGAGGCTGAGGCAAGAATCGCTTGAACCTGAGAGGCAGAGGTTGCAGTGAGCTGAGATTGCGGCACTGCATTCCAGCCTAGGCGACAGAGTGAGACTCCTCAAAACAATAAAATGAAACAAAATGAAAAGATAATACAGCCGGGTGGGGTGGGTCACACCTATTATACAATCCCAGCACTTTGGGAGGCTGAGGTGGGTGAATTGCTTGAGTCCAGGAGTTTGAGACCAGTCTGGCAACAACAACAACGAAACACGCCTGTAATCCCAGCACTTTGGGAGGCTGAGGTGGGTGGATCGCCTGAGGTCAGGAGTTTGAGACCATCCTGACCAACATGGTGAAACCCTGTCTCTACTAAAAATACAAAAATTAGTTGGGCTTGGTGGTGTGCGCCTGTAGTCCCAGCTACTCGAGAGGCTGAGGTGGGGAGAATCGCTTGAACTGGGGAGGCAGAGGTTGCAGCCAGCCAAGATCACACCACTGCACTCTAGCCTGGGTGACAGAGCAAGACTCCGTGTTGAAAAAAAAATGATAATATATGTAAAGTGTTTTTCTTTTATTTTCGAGATGGAGTCTTGCTCTGTCACCCAAGCTGGAGTGCAGTGGTGTGATCTAGGCTCACTGCAGCCTTCACCTCCCAGGTTCAAGCAAATCTCCTGCTTCAGCCTCCAGAGTAGTTGGGACTACAGGCGGCTGCCACCACGCCCGGCTTATTTTTGTATTTTTAGTAGAGACAGAGTTTCACCATGTTGGCCAGGCTGGTCTCAAACTCCTGAGCTCAAGTGATATGCCCACCTCGGCCTCCCAAAGTGCTGGGATTACAGGCATGAGCCACCGCACCTGGCCTTGTAAACTGTTTTTAAAAGCATGCCTTCCCTTTCTGAAAATTTATCATTGACTATAGGGGCAAACCATTTGTCAAGTCTTTCTCTTGCCTAGATGGGACCCCTGTGCTAGTGTCCTCTGGTGGAAGGGCACCTAGTGATTGGCTGTGGCCCCAGGCAGAATCCTGCTGTCCAGGAGTCAGCCCACTTCCCCTTCAAGCATCAAGCAGACACATTTCTTCCCCAGTGAATGATGTACAGCAGAGCATTTTTAGAATCTTAACATTTTCCTGCTAAAAATCTTGCAGCACTGAGAAGTGAAGGGATTTACCCACAGTTGCTCACCAGTTAGAGGTGGAGCAGGACAAGAGTCCAGCCCTGTGCCTGGTTCATGCAGGGATAAGTTTTATTTTTATTTATTTATTTATTGAGACAGAGTTTCACTCTTGTTGTCCAGGCTGGAGTGCAATGGCGTGATCTCGGCTCACTGCAACCTCCGCCTCCTGGGTTCAAGTGATTCTCCTGCCTCCGGCTCCCGAGTAGCTGGGATTACAGGCATGCACCACCATGCCCAGCTAATTTTTGTATTTTCAGTAGAGTCGGGGTTTCACTATGTTGGCCAGGCTGGTCTCAAACTCCTAACCTCAGGTGATCTGCCCACCTTGACCTCCCAAAGTGCTGGGATTACAGGCATGAGCCATCACACCCAGCCAAGGATAAGTTTTATTATCTCTATCTTTTGAGATTTTAAATACATAAGTAGTTTAGAGTCTCCCACAGTTTGGGTTGAATTCATTAGAGACACCACCAGGGTCTGGAATTTTAAACTACAAATTCAACTGGATACATATAGGACTATTCAGGTTATCTATTTCCACTTGAGTGAGTTTTGGTAGTTTGTGTCTTTCAAATAATTGATCCATTTCATTTAAGCTGCCAAATTTTTGGGTTGCAGTTGTTCGTAGCATACCCTTATTTCTCATAGTTTTGTAGTGCTTAAGCCGTGATTTTAACCCCATTCTCTCTGCCTCCAAGTTCTTTACTTTTAATCACTTTGTTCTATGGCAGCTGACTCCCCTTAGCTCACTGGAAAGGGAGATGATAGTTACCCTTTTCACAGATGAGAAAGCTGAGGATCAGAGAGGATGTACATCTAGTTAGAGGAAGGGTCAAGATTTGAACCTAGGCCTGCTGTGACTGCAGAGTCAGTTTCTTCTTTTCATCATGTACTATTGCCCAACCCTTCCACCCTTCACTCGTCTCAATATCTCTGCCTTGCCTCAGACAAGGAAGCTAAATCTCTGGGGGTTGGACCACCATGGGTGTTTTGGGAAGCTCCCCGGATGATTCTAACACGCGGTCAAGGTTGAGGTGCACTGTTGGGCCTGCTCAGTCAGTGGGGTCTGGCACAGCAGGCATACTGCAGTCAGCTCCTGAAGGATGAGTTGAGTTTGCCCAGCCACATGCCAAGTGTTACATGGGAGGCAGAGATGGCATAGAACTCAACTGGGTGGTTCCGCTCCCTGTGGTGTTGTCTGGGGTCATTTATGTGATGACATTCAAGTGGGAGCCTGTCTAGGGTGAGAATGACCAAGATAGGTTTCCTAACTTGTCTAGTGACTTAACTGGGGTGTCTGAAACAGCTGAGGGATGGCTAGTTCCCTTCCTCTCTATGTGGTCTCTCATCATTTAGTAGTCAGACCTGAGCTTTCTTACAAGACAACTGGATCCCAAGAGGGCAAGAGTGAAAGCTGTGAGACCTCTTATGGCCCAGGCCTGGAACTGGCACAGTGTTACTTAGACTGCATTCCATTGGCATAACATGCCATGAGACCAGCCCCAGTTTGTCTTGCCAGACCCCTATTAACTCCGATAGGGATGGTATCATGTCCGAGAGGCCGAAGGAAAGCAAACAAGACACAGGATGTATTGGGGGAACTTAAATACAGCGATGCTCCAGTGGTGGAAGGCTGGATGGGAAAACAACTACCGTTTGTAAAAAGCATGCAGTTTATATAGCATTTGTGGCTGGGCACGGTGGCTGTAATCCTAGCACCTTTGGAGGCCAAGGCAGGTAGATAGCTTGCTCTATTTTTTTTAATTAAAAAAAAATATATATATATACACACACACAGAGCACATTTATTTTTGAGATGGAGTCTCACTCTGTTGCCCAGGCTGGAGTGCAGTGGCATGATCTTGGCTCACTGCAACCTCTGCCTCCTGGGTTCAAGTGATTCTCCTGCCTCAGTCTCTTGAGTAGATGGGATTACTGGTGCGCGCCACCACGCTCAGCTATTTTTGTATTTTTAGTAGAGACGAGGTTTCACCATGTTGGCCAGGCTGGTCACAAACTCCTGACCTCAGGTGATCCGCCCGCCTCGGCCTCCCTAAGTGCTGGGATTACAGGTGTGAGCCATGGCGCCCAGCCTACACATAGCATTTTTATTTAGCAGCCTCCACCTAGCAACCTTCTTTTAACCCAAAACAAAGGGCCTTCATCCCCTGTACAGCCTGTGTTCCAAGGAATGGGCCAGGGATTCAAATGTCCTTCATTGATAATGAGTGAGTCTGTGGGTTGGCCACTCCCGGATTTCTTAGCTCGGAACGCCAAATGCACATTCTTCTTAGACCATAGGGTCACTCTCAGCGTATGCTTAAGTTAAGTTATTGGTGTCAGGTGTGTCTGCCATACAAAGTTCAAAAAGAAGAGAAATAAAATAAACTTCACCTTTAGTTTTTTGTTTTTTTTTTTCTTTTATTTTTATTATTATTATACTTTAAGTTTTAGGGTACATGTACACAATGTGCAGGTTAGTTACATATGTATACATGTGCCATGCTGGTGTGCTGCACCCATTAACTTGTCATTTAGCATTAGGTATATCTCCTAATGCTATCCCTCCCCCATCCCCCGACCCCACAACAGTCCCCAGAGTGTGATGTTCCCCTTCCTGTGTCCATGTGTTCTCATTGTTCAATTCCCATCTATGAGTGAGAACATGCGGTGTTTGGTTTTTTGTCTTTGCGATAGTTTGCTGAGAATGATGATTTCCAGTTTCATCCACGTCCCTACAAAGGACATGAACTCATCATTTTTTATGGCTGCATAGTATTCCATGGTGTATATGTGCCACATTTTCTTAATCCAGTCTATCATTGTTGGACATTTGGGTGGGTTCCAAGTCTTTGCTATTGTGAATAGTGCCGCAATAAACATACGCGTGCATGCGTCTTTATAGCAGCATGATTTATAGTCCTTTGGGTATATACCCAGTAATGGGATGGCTGGGTCAAATGGTATGTCTAGTTCTAGATCCCTGAGGAATCGCCACACTGACTTCCACAATGGTTGAACTAGTTTACAGTCCCACCAACAGTGTAAAAGTGTTCTTATTTCTCCACATCCTCTCCAGCACCTGTTGTTTCCTGACTTTTTAATGATTGCCATTCTAACTGGTGTGAGATGGTATCTCATTGTGGTTTTGATTTGCATTTCTCTGATGGCCAGTGATGATGAGCATTTTTTCATGTGTCTTTTGGCTGCATAAATGTCTTCTTTTGAGAAGTGTCTGTTCATATTCTTTGCCTACATTTGATGGGGTTGTTTGTTTTTCTCTTGTAAATTTGTTTGAGTTCATTGTAGATTCTGGATATTAGCCCTTTGTCAGATGAGTAGGTTGCGAAAATTTTCTCCTATTTTGTAGGTTGCCTGTTCACTCTGATGGTAGTTCCTTTTGCTGTGCAGAAGCTCTTTAGTTTAATGAGATCCCATTTGTCAATTTTGGCTTTTGTTGCCATTGCTTTTGGTGTTTTAGACATGAAGTCCTTGCCCATGCCTATGTCCTGAATGGTAATGCCTAGGTTTTCTTCTAGGGTTTTTATGGTTTTAGGTCTAATGTTTAAGTCTTTAATCCATCTTGAATTAATTTTTGTATAAGGTGTAAGGAAGGGACCCAGTTTCAGCTTTCTACATATGGCTAGCCAGTTTTCCCAGCACCATTTATTAAATAGGGAATCCTTTCCCCATTGCTTGTTTTTGTCAGGTTTGTCAAAGATCAGATAGTTTGAGATATGCGGCGTTGTTTCTGAGGGCTCTGTTCTGTTCCATTGATCTATATCTCTGTTTTGGTACGAGTACCATGCTGTTTTGGTTACTGTAGCCTTGTAGTATAGTTTGAAGTCAGGTAGCGTGATGCCTCCGGCTTTGTTCTTTTGGCTTAGGATTGACTTGGCAATGCGGGCTCTTTTTTGGTTCCATATGAACTTTAAAGTAGTTTTTTCCAATTCTGTGAAGAAAGCCATTGGTAGCTTGATGGGGATGGCATTGAATCTATAAATTACCTTGGGCAGTATGGCCATTTTCACAATATTGATTCTTCCTACCCATGAGCATGGAAGTTTCTTCCATTTGTTTGTATCCTCTTTTATTTCATTGAGCAGTGGTTTGTAGTTCTCCTTGAAGAGGTCCTTCACGTCCCTTGTAAGCTGGATTCCTAAGTATTTTATTCTCTTTGAAGCAATTGTGAATGGGAGTTCACTCATGATTTGGCTCTCTGTTTGTCTGTTATTGGTGTATAAGAATGCTTGTGATTTTTGTACATTGATTTTATATCCTGAGACTTTGCTGAAGTTGCTTATCAGCTTAAGGAGATTTTGGGCTGAGACAATGGGGTTTTCTAGATATACAATCATGTCATCTGCAAACAGGGACAATTTGACTTCCTCTTTTCCTAATTGAATACCCTTTATTTCCTTCTCCTGCCTAATTGCCCTGGCCAGAACTTCCAACACTATGTTGAATAGGAGTGGTGAGAGAGGGCATCCCTGTCTTGTGCCAGTTTTCAACGGGAATGCTTCCAGTTTTTGCCCATTCAGTATGATATTGGCTGTGGGTTTGTCATAGATAGCTCTTATTATTTTGAGGTACGTCCCATCAATACCTAATTTATTGAGAGTTTTTAGCATGAAGCGTTGTTGAATTTTGTCAAAGGCCTTTTCTGCATCTATTGAGATAATCATGTGGTTTTTGTCTTTGGTTCTGTTTATATGCTGGATTACATTTATTGATTTGTGTATATTGAACCAGCCTTGCATCCCAGGGATAAAGCCCACTTGATCATGGTGGATAAGCTTTTTGATGTGCTGCTGGATTCAGTTTGCCAGTATTTTATTGAGGATTTTTGCATCAATGTGCATCAAGGATATTGGTCTAAAATTCTCTTTTTTGATTGTGTCTCTGCCCAGGTTTGGTATCAGGATGATGCTGGCCTCATAAAATGAGTTAGGGAGGATTCCCTCTTTTTCTATTGATTGGAATAGTTTCAGAAGGAATGGTACCAGTTCCTCCTTGTACCTCTGGTAGAATTCGGCTGTGAATCCATCTGGTCCTGGACTCTTTTTGATTGGTAAGCTATTGATTATTGCCACAATTTCAGATCCTGTTATTGGTCTATTCAGAGATTCAACTTCTTCCTGGTTTAGTCTTGGGAGAGTGTATTTGTTGAGGAATTTATCCATTTCTTCTAGATTTTCTAGTTTATTTGCATAGAGGTGTTTGTAGTAATCTCTGCTGGTAGTTTGTATTTCTGTGGGATCAGTGGTGATATCCCCTTTATCATTTTTTATTGCATCTATTTGATTCTTCTCTCTTTTTTTCTTTATTAGTCTTGCTAGTGGTCTATCAATTTTGTTGATCCTTTCAAAAAACCAGCTCCTGGATTCATTAATTTTTTGAAGGGTTTTTTTGTGTCTCTATTACCTTCAGTTCTGCTCTGATTTTAGTTATTTCTTGCCTTCTGCTAGCTTTTGAATGTGTTTGCTCTTGCTTCTCTAGTTCTTTTAATTGTGATGTTAGGGTGTCAATTTTGGATCTTTCTTGCTTTCTCTTGTGGGCATTTAGTGCTATCAATTTCCCTCTACACACTGCTTTGAATGCGTCCCAGAGATTCTGGTATGTTGCATCTTTGTTCTCGTTGGTTTCAAAGAACATCTTTATTTCTGCCTTCATTTCATTATGTACCCAGTAGTCATTCAGGAGCAGGTTGTTCAGTTTCCATGTAGTTGAGCGGTTTTGAGTGACTTTCTTAATCCTGAGTTCTAATTTGATTGCACTGTGGTCTGAGAAACAGTTTGTTATAATTTCTGTTCTTTTGCATTTGCTGAGGAGAGCTTTACTTCCAACTGTGTGGTCAATTTTGGAATAGGTGTGGTGTGGTGCTGAAAAAAATGTATATTCTGTTGATTTGGGGTGGAGAGTTCTGTAGATGTCTATTACGTCCACTTGGTGCAGAGCTGAGTTCAATTCCTGGGTATCCTTGTTAACTTTCTGTCTCGTTGATCTGTCTAATGTTGATAGTGGGGTGTTAAAGTCTCCCATTATTATTGTGTGGGAGTCTAAGTTTCTTTGTAGGTCACTCAGGACTTGCTTTATGAATCTGGGTGCTCCTGTATTGGGTGCATATATATTTAGGATAGTTAGCTCTTCTTGTTGAATTTATCCCTTTACCATTATGTAATGGCCTTATTTGTCTCTTTTGATCTTTGTTGGTTTAAAGTCTGTTTTATCAGAGACTAGGATTGCAACCCCTGCCTTTTTTTGTTCTCCATTTGCTTGGTAGATCTTCCTCCATCCTTTTATTTTGAGCCTGTGTGCGTCTCTGCACGTGAGATGGGTTTCCTGAATACAGCACACTGATGGGTCTTGACTCTTTATCCAATTTGCCAGTCTGTGTCTTTTAATTGGAGCATTTAGTCCATTTACATTTAAAGTTAATATTGTTATGTGTGAATTTGATCCTGTCATTATGATGTTAGCTGGTTATTTTGCTCGTTAGTTGATGCAGTTTCTTCCTAGCTTCGATGGTCTTTACATTTTGGCATGATTTTGCAGCGGCTGGTACCGGTTGTGCCTTTCCATGTTTAGTGCTTTCTTCAGGAGCTCTTTTAGGGCAGGCCTGGTGGTGACAAAATCTCTCAGCATTTGCTTGTCTGTAAAGTATTTTATTTCTCCTTCACTTATGAAGCTTAGTTTGGCTGGATATGAAATTCTGGGTTGAAAATTCTTTTCTTTAAGAATGTTGAATATTGGCCCCCACTCTCTTCTGGCTTGTAGGGTTTCTGCCGAGAGATCCGCTGTTAGCCTGATGAGCTTCCCTTTGTGGGTAACCCGACCTTTCTCTCTGGCTGCCCTTAACAATTTTTCCTTCAATTCAACTTTGGTGAATCTGACAATTATGTGTCTTGGAGTTGTTCTTCTCGAGGAGTATCTTTGTGGCATTCTCTGTATTTCCTGAATCTGAATGTTGGCCTGCCTTGCTAGATTGGGGAAGTTCTCCTGGATAATATCCTGCAGAGTGTTTTCCAACTTGGTTCCATTCTCCCTGTCACTTTCAGGTACACCAATCAGACGCAGATTTGGTCTTTTCACATAGTCCCATATTTCTTGGAGGCTTTGTTCGTTTCTTTTTATTCTTTTTTCTCTACACTTCCCTTCTCGCTCCATTTCATTCATTTCATCTTCCATCACTGATACCCTTTCTTCCAGTTGATCGCATCGGCTCCTGAGGCTTCTGCATTCTTCACGTAGTTCTCGAGCCTTGGCTTTCAGCTCCATCAGCTCCTTTAAGCACTTCTCTGTATTGGTTATTCTAGTTATACATTCGTCTAAAGTTTTTTCAAAGTTTTCAACTTCTTTGCCTTTGGTTTGAATTTCCTCCTGCAGCTCGGAGTAGTTTGTTCGTCTGAAGCCTTCTTCTCTCAACTCGTCAAAGTCATTCTCCATCCAGCTTTGTTCCATTGCTGGTGAGGAACTGCGTTCCTTTGGAGGAGGAGAGGCGCTCTGCTTTTTAGAGTTTCCAGTTTTTCTGCTCTGTTTTTTCCCCATCTTTGTGGTTTTATCTACTTTTGGTCTTTGATGATGGTGATGTACAGATGGGTTCTTGGTGTGGATGGCCTTTCTGTTTGTTAATTTTCCTTCTAACAGACGGGACCCTCAGCTGCAGGTCTGTTGGAGTTTGCTAGAGGTCCACTCCAGACCCTGTTTGCCTGGGTATCAGCAGCAGTGTCTGCAGAACTGCAGATTTTCGCCATCTGCGAATGCTGCTGTCTGATCGTTCCTCTGGAAGTTTTGTCTCAGAGGAGTACCCGGCCGTGTGAGGTGTCAGTCTGCCCCTGCTGGGGGGTGCCTCCCAGTTAGGCTGCTCAGGGGTCAGGGGTCAGGGACCCACTTGAGGAGGCAGTCTGCCCGTTCTCAGATCTCCAGCTGCATGCTCGGAGAACCACTGCTCTCCTCAAAGCTGTCCCACAGGGACATTTAAGTCTGCAGAGGTTACTGCTGTCTTTTTGTTTGTCTGTGCCCTGCCCCCAGAGGTGGAGCCTACAGAGGCAGGCAGGCCTCTTTGAACTGTGGTGGGCTCCACCCAGTTCAAGCTTCCCGGCTGCTTTGTTTACCTAAGCGAGCGTGGGCAATGGCGGGCGCCCCTCCCTCAGCCTCGCTGCTGCCTTGCAGTTTGATCTCAGACTGCTGTGCTAGCAATCAGCGAGACTCCGTGGGCGTAGGACCCTCCAAGCCATGTGCGGGATATAATCTCCTGGTGCGCCGTTTCCTAAGCCTGTCAGAAAAGCGCAGTATTTGGGTGGGAGTGGCCCGATTTTCCAGGTGCCATCTGTCACCCCTTTCCTTGACCAGGAAAGGGAACTCCCTTGCGCTTCCTGAGTGAGGCAATGCCTTGCCTTGCTTCAGCTGGCGCACGGTGTGCTGCACCCACTCTCTTGTGCCCACTGTCTGGCACTCCCTAGTGAGATGAACCTGGTACCTCAGATGGAAATGCAGAAATCACCCATCTTCTGCGTCGCTCATGCTGGGAGCTGTAGAACGGAGCTGTTCCTGTTCGGCCATCTTGGTTCCTCTGGTTTTTGTTTTTTAAAAATTTTTTGTAGCCATTTCCAGGAATCTTAATGACTTCAATGTCCTTAAAGCTCATAACATGGCTTTACCATCACCAGCTTATTTTTTTTATTTTTTTTTTTGAGATGGGGTCTCACTCTGTCAGCCAGGCTGGAGTGCAGTGGTGGGATCACAGCTCACTGCAGCCTCGAACTCCTGGGCTCAAGTGATTTTCCCGCCTCATTCTCCTGAGTAGCTGGGATTACAGGTGCGTGCCACCATGCCCTACTCATTTTATTTTTTGTAGAGATGAAGTCTTGCTACGTTGCCCAGGTTGGTCTTGGACTCCTAGGCTCAAGTGATCCTCCTGCCTCAAGCCTCCTAAAACGCTGGGATTATAGGTGTGAGCCACCACTCCTGGTTAAATTTCTTTTTTTTAAATTTAAAACATGTTATGGGAGAAGAAGAAGAGGAATTCTCTTCACCTCTACTTAAGGGGAGTGGCTGGTGCATGCAGGGATGTGAGAAATTAATGGCAGCCAAGTTTGGAAAGTTGGGCAGGACAAAAGCTGGTGATACTGATTTTTGATGGGAAAAACAGTTGAGGTCTGGGGGCATGGCATGCCTCTAGAGGCCTGCAGCCTTGTGCGGTTGCCCAGGACTCTGCTCTCAGAAACGGCAGGATTGCTCTTGGACACTCAATTAAATGCTCTGTTGTCAGCCATCTTTAAATTCTTGATAATTTTTTAGCAAGGGGGCCGGGCGCGGTGGCTCACGCTTGTAATCCCAGCACTTTGGGAGGCCGAGGTGGGCGGATCACGGGGTTGGGAGATAGAGACCATCCTGGCTAACACACGGTGAAACCCCGTCTCTACTAAAAATACAAAAAAAAAAAAAAATTAGCCGGGCGTGGTGGCAGGTGCCTGTAGTCCCAGCTACTGGGAAGGCTGAGGCAGGAGAATTAGCGTGAACCCGGGAGGCGGAGCTTGCAGTGAGCTGGTATTGCACCACTGCACTCCAGCCTGGGCGACAGAGTGAAACTCCATCTCAAAAAAAAAAAAAAATTTTTTTTTGAACAAGGTGCCCCGCATTTACATTTTGCACTGGGCCCTGAGAACATGATCATAGCTCTCTTATTCCAAGCCTCTTCACAAGGAAGATTTTTCCATTCCTTTAGAAAAGTGGAGGAAGGGAAAGACAAGGAGAAAAAGAAAGTATTTAAAAGTCCTTAACAGAAGAGTGGTGGGCTGGGAGTGAGGGGCAGGGCCCTATTTTTAGCAACCATTGCTCCAGGTTAGAACAGAGACAGTTGAGAAGTGTTGTTCTATTTACTAGATATTGACAAAAAACTTCTGGCTAAGAAGAGTGGTGTTACTGAAATGGGATTCTGAAGTCTTACAAGTTTACTTAGCCTTTCTAAGTCTCTGTTTCCTCCTCTAAAACAGTATATTAACCCTACAGCATGTTGGTGAGGATTAAGTGTTGGTAAAGGTTAATACAGAAATCTATTTTTTTTTTTTTTGAGACAGGGTCTTGTTTTGTCACCTACGCTGGAGTGCAGTGGCGCAATCACAGCTCACTGCATCCTTGACCTCTAGGGCTCAAGCAGTCCTCCCACCTTGGCCTCCCAAAGTGCTGGGATTACCAGCATGAACAACTGCTCCTGGTCTGACTTCAAAGGAAATGATATGTCCTCTTTAAAGGAAATGATATGTGTACGGTTCCTGGCACATAGCAGTTACTAACACAGATTCTTGTTCATCAATGGTCTTTGAAAGCTGGACTCTGGGAAGTCCATTCAATCGTTCGCTAAGTATTTACACATTAAGGGCCTGCTAAAGTCACTGTGGTAGGCCCTGGAGGATCATGGAGCTTACATCATAAAAAGAAAGGCCCAGGTGCAACCTCAAGGAGCTAACCCTCAAGTAGAGGTCATGAAACCAATGTATACATAATAGTGAATTGGTTCATTCAATACATATTTATTAAGCACTAGAAAGATGAATAAGACACAGTCCCCACACTGAAGCCCACAGGCTGATAGGGAAGACACATTCCCCCAAATAATTATTCAAAGAAACTAGTGCTAATACAGGGATAAAAGCACTAGTGAGACTTTACTGAGAGGTTAGCTGTGTGGCAACTGATATTCACTATGACTCTTTGGTGTAGGTTTTATCATTGTCACTGCCATTTTTATAGATGAAGCAGACGTGATTTAGATAATTTATTTGCTTGAAATCAAGCAGCTTGCAAATGGTGGAGCTGGGATTGAATCCAGGGCTTTCTGTCTCCAAAAGCTATATATGTTATTATGTTGTGTGTGTGTGTGTGTGTATAATGCAAATAGATGGTATATATATTTACATACTAAATATGTTTCTACAAATGCATCTCACAGAAGAAGAATCAACCCATTCTGCTCAGGTAAATGGGGAAGGAAGCCCAGAGGGAGTGGCTTATGAATGAGTATAAAACAATTAGGACTTCAACAGGCAGAGAAAGAGGGAAGTAAATTCCAGGAAGAAAAAACATAATGTGCAAATATGTGAAGTTATGAAAATCCAGAGTGAGTACTTCAAAGAATAACAAGTTGGGCTGGGAATGGGGTAGCTCATACCTGTAATCCCAGCACTTTGGGAGGCCAAGGTGGGAGGATCACTTGAGGCCAGGAGTTCAAGACCAGCCTGAGTAAAAAATAAAAAAATTTTAAAAAAAGGTTGTTTTGGAGCATCGAAGGAAAGAAAGTTCGTAAAACTTTATTTGGGAGATTCTGCAAGGCCTTCATATGGATTTTAAAGGATATGGAAGAGTTCCAAGGCCAAGTTCGGAAAGAAGACATGTTAGAGGAAATAAAAATCACTAGAAAAGCCATTAATGTGGGAAAATAAGATATCTGTTAGAGGATGAAGGAGTAGAAAAATTTTGAACGAAGTGTAGTCATGAGTGGTAAGTCTGAATAAGCCATGCTTAGAAATAATTTTGAATGCCAAGGCAAAGCCACATCTGTTTCATTTGACAGGCAGAGGTGAGGTCACAGTTGGCCTGAAGTGAAAAACCCAAATTCTTGCAGGGACTAGACAAGATTAGTGGTCTGGGCATAAAAATAATCAGGAGGCAACCATGACCCAACTCCAGCTCACACCACTCAAGAATACAGTCACCTGGCCAGAACCTTTGATTTTTCAAAAGAAGCAAAACAACAAAAATCCAAAAGCTTAGGTAAAATCTCATAATTTAAAATTTTTAGCAACTACTTAAAAATGTGTGCAGGTGGAACAAAACTTGTCTAAGTGCCAGATGAGGCCCCTGGGTAGCTACAGAAATGTCTGTTCTCCCCAGGTGTCTGCAGGACTAAGCTGTGGTGTGGAGAGCCGCTGGGCAGAGGTGGTACAGGGAGGATCAGAGAAAGCTCCAGCAAAAGGCTTCTGCTGCTCTAACTTTCTTTCTATCCTGATGAAGAAACCCCAAAACATTCCTCTCTGAGGTATTTGCATTTTTGGAATTTCTTTCTATTTTTGTCTTTTGGAATCCTCCCTAGCACTGGTTTGCTGGGGAACTATGAACTGGGCCTGGCAGCTTGTGTTAGGCTGTTTTTGCATTGCTATAAAGAAATACTTGAGACTGGGTGGTTTATAGTAAAAGAAGTTTAACTGGCTCATGTTTCTGTAGGCTATACAGGAAGGATTGTGCTGGCATCAGGACTCAGCTTCTGGGGAGGCCTCAGGGAGATTTTATTCTCAGCAGAAGGCAAAGCAAGGAGCTTGCACGTCACACAGCAAACACAGGAGCAAGAGAGAGTAGGGGAGGTGCCACGCACTTTAGACAACCTGACCCAACACCTCCCACCAGGCCCCTCCTCCAACACTGGGGATTACATTTCAACATGAGATTTGGCAGGTACACAGATCCAAACCATATCACAGCTGGTTTTCACTTTTCAGGCTTCCGAACAGAAAAGTCTTATATAAGCCATCTCTTTTCAATGGTTAGTTGCTTGTCCCAAGGGTGAAGACTCTTATAAGCATTGTGTGTGTGTGTGTGTGTGTGTGTGTGTGTGTGTGGTGTAGGAGCAGGGGAGAGAGAGGGAGAAAAAGAGGGAGAGACAGCTTCCTTCTCCTGAAGGACTTTCTCAAGATTAACAGCATATTCTGTGGCCTGAGCTTTCTGAACCTGGCAGGAGCTGACTCTTATGGGAACAGAACTCTGCCTGTCATAGTCTCAGGTTGGGCCACTGACTTAGCTCATAATCTTGACTGACTACCTTAGATATAGAGGCTATTAGCAAACCATTGTAGAGGAAAATGTTCCTTTATATTATGCCTGTGAACCTCCATGCACTGGGATGAGAGGTAACATAGGGGAAGAAATATTAGAATCCGTGGAGCTAGAATAGAATGCTTTATTTACTGGATTACCTTGGTAAAGTCACCTCACCTCTCTGTGCCTTATTTCCTACAAGCATAAAAGCTAGCCAGAAATATTCACCTCACAGAGGTATTATGAAGATTCTATGAGATCATGGACACAGAAGTGCCTGACACCTGGTTATGCTGGATCAGAGAGAAAAGAATGAAGAAATTGGAGCTAAGGAGATGTGGATTTAAATCTTGACTCCACGACTTATAACGACAACTACCATGAATTCAGTAATTTCTATGTACCAGGCTCTGTGCATTATCTTTTTTTTTTTTTTTTTTTTTAGACGGAGTTTCGCTCTTTCGCCCAGGCTGGAGTGCAGTGGCATGATCTTGGCTCACTGCAACCTCCGCCTTCCAGTTTCAAGCAATTCTTCTGCCTCAGCCTCCCAAGCAGTTAGGACTATAGGCACCCGCCACCACGCCCAGCTAATTTTTGTATTTTTAGTAGAGACGGGGTTTCACCATGTTGGCTAGGCTGGTCTCGAACTCCTGACCTCGTGATCTGCCCGCCTTGGCCTTCCAAAGTGCTGGGATTACAGGCGTGAGGCACTGTGCCCGGCCCTCTGTGCATTATCTTTAAAATCCTTGCAACGAGATAAATCAGTGGGCTGGGCTGGCGGTTCGGTGAGCGCGGCCCGGGCCGGACATGGCGGCGCTCTACGCCTACACCAAGTACCACCAGCGCTTCCCCTTCGAGGTGCTGTCTCAGGGGCAGCAGCTGTGCAAGGAATGTCGGATTGCACACCCTGTTGTGAAGTGCACCTACTGCAGGACTGAGTACCAGCAGGACAGTAAAACCAATACAATATGCAAGAAATGTGCTCAGAACGTGCAGTTGTATGGAACGAGAAATTAAGGTGGACTGTGTTAAAAACACATTTAATAGGCCGAGCGTGGTGGCTCATGCCTGTAATCCCAGCACTTTGGGAGGGCGAGGCAAGAATCATGAGGTCAGGAGATCAAGACTATCGTGGCTAACACGGTGAAACCGCGTCTCTACTAAAAATACAAAAAATTAGCCAGGCGTGGTGGCATGCGCCTGTAGTCCCAGCTACTCGGGAGGCTGGGGCAGAAGAATCACTTGAACCCGGGAGGCAGAGGTTGCAGTGAGCTGAGATCATGCCACTGCACTCCAGCCTGGGTGACAGAGCAAGACTCCATCTCAAAAAAAAAAAAAAAAAAAAACACATGTAACAAAGAAAGATTTCTCAGTTTCTTTTCTGGTTCTATTATTGACCTTAAAGAAGATATTCATATTTTGTTTTCTTCATTCATAAAATGTGGACCATTATATTCTAACATTTCACGAGAATATGAATTACAGTCATCACGTAAGTGAAATGGTGATTGCCAGAATTCTGTGGAATCCTGTAAAGGAGAGATTGTAACTTAAGCAAGATGGAGTGGCATTACCAGTTTTACTATCTGGCTCTTTAAATGTTTCTAACTTAAGCAAGATGGAGTGGCATTACCAGTTTTACTATCTGGCTCTTTAAATGTTTCTATCTGTTGAAATTCAAGATTACAAGATTACGTTAGAGGGAAGCTCTACGTGGAAGGGTGTCCCTTGATAGAATCAAAATGATTTAGAGTTTGGTCATATTACTCTCTTGCTTAAAATCCTCCACGGGTTTCCAGTTGTGCTTAGAATAAAACTGAAATCCCTTCTATGGCCTGCAAGGCCCATACCCAGCTCTCAGTCTCATCTTGCATCATACTTTCTACCTCTCACCTTGCTCCAGCCATCCTGGCCACCACCCTGTAGTCTGTCTGACATGCGGATCTCACTCCGACCTTTGCACTGTCTGTCCTTGTGCCTAATGCACCCTTCTCTAGAGTCTCATAACTGGCTGATCATGTCAGGTCTCAGCTCAGGTACCACCTGCACACAGTGACCTTTTACTGACTCCCTTAGTCATTATTTATCATACCATTTTATTGTCTTCATAGCATCTCACATATTGAAAACTAGTCTTGCTTATTTGGTTACATGTTTGTCCACCCCGACTAGAATGTGAGCTCTTTGTCCATCTCATTCTCTGCTTTATTTCCAGTGGCCTGGCACATAGTAGCTGCTCAATAACTATTTGTTGAATAAAAGATGGCAGTTGAGAAACTCTTTTTCAGTGACCAGAGGTGCTTTTAAGAGGTGCTTGGGCTCAAGGGCTGACTCTTGCTTACCAAATTCACTAACTTACAATGGAAGGATATAACTTTCCATTGACCAGGATACTCCTGCCTGCCAACCAGGACACCTCTTCCCTGTATCAAGATACTGAAGAATCTTAATTAGTAATCAGGAGGTAGCACAAGCAGCAGTCCCCCAAACCTGGGTCCCATCCGACTCCTGGGGCTAGCTGAATGACCCTGGCTACTTGGCCGCATTATGCATCACTTTCTTCATCTTTCTCCATGGGAATAACAATAGTTATTGTCTCACAAAGACATGTCTCACAAAGACATGGGGAAATGTAATTCAGATAGGTATATAAAACAATATTGAACCTGGCACATAATATAACTCAGAAAAAAATAAATAAAATAAAATCCTTGCAACAACTCAGCATGAATGAAAGAATCATGATTATTATCCTCATTTTACAAATGAGGAAACTGAGGCACAGAGAGGTTAAAATAACTTGCCCAAGGCTTCACACAGGTAAGTGGTGAAGCCAGCCTGATTCCAGAGCTTGTACTTTCTAGCTATGTAATTTAGTATAAGCCCCATAAGTTTTCTTATCTTCAGTTTCTACAGCTATAAAATGAGGGCATCTTTGTGAGGATTAAGAATAATGTATATAGGCTGGGCGTGGTGGCTCATGCCTATAATCATAGCACTTTGTGAGGCTGAAGTGGGCAAATCACTTGAGGTCAGGAGTTCGAAATCAGCCTGGCCAACATGGTGAAACCCTGTCTCTACTAAAAATACAAAAATTAGCCAGGTGTAATGGTGCATGCCTGTGATCCCGGCTAGTTGGGAGGCTGAGGTAGAATTGCTTCAATCTGGGACACGGAGGTTGCATTGAGACAAGATCGTGCCATTGCCCTCCAGCCTGGGTGACAGAGTGAGACTCCATCTCAAAAAAAAAAAGAAAAAAAGGAGAAGAAAATTTAAGAATAATGTATATAAAATGACTGTCATGGCAGTTCCTGATATTTCATAGATATTAACTATTTTTACTAACTCCTCAGTGTTACGGATTGAATTGCATTCCCTTGAAAGATGTTGAAGTTCTAACCCCTAGTGCCTGTGAATGTGACCTTATTTGGAAATGGGGTCCTTGCAGATGATTAAGTGAAGATGAAGACATTAGGGTGGAAAGTTTGGACTCAGAGACAGAGATGCACACAAGGAAGAGGCCATGTGAAGATGAAGAGATTGGAGTGACGCACCAACAAGCCAAGGAACAACAAAGATCGCCACCAAAACACCAGAGGCAAGGAGAGAGGCCGGGAACAGATTCTCCCTCATAGCCCTTCGAAGGATCCAAGCCCGTGACACCTTAATTTTGGACTTCTACTCTCCAGAGCTGTGAGAGGATACATTTCTGTTATTTTAAGCCACCCAGTTTACGGACTTTGTTATGGCAGCCTTGGGAAGCAAATGCACTCAGTACATGTTAATTTGTATCTTACCTACTTTGTACTTGCAAGGTGTCTCTGGGTCTCTGGTGTACACCAGGGCCTGCCCTTGAGCATGCTGGGGTGCTCAGCACGGGGGTAGCCCTGCAGCCTGACTCTCTGTAGACAGATCAGGATCGGTCCAACATGGAATTATGAAGTGGAGCCAGGGTCAGCTTTGGGCCACACCTGCCTTCTGTGCCGGCCTTGGATTATGTTCAAATTCATCTCATGCTACCCCAGCAGAAAAGAGTGTCTTCAATAAATTCACTCAAAAGGAGGTACCAGTGAAGAAATTGTCCCTCCCAAGTAAATGAGTCACACCCAAATGCTAAGATCTGATTCCTTGGTGCCTGGTTGGAAAAGATTTTGGGGTCAAGGAGGGGCCCACCCAGACTCCCACACCTGCGTGCCCTGTAGGCCATGCACCCCGCGTACTGTTCTCTGCACAGATCTCATGCTGCCAGACATCAGGGATCTTTTCTAGCAGAGAAGGCTATGTAAGCAGCCCAGGTAAACACCTCAGGCCTTCAGGGAAATAAGGGCCACCTCAGAGAGCATTTGGAAATAGAGAGGTTAGAGGACCCAAGGGAGTCCAAGGGACTTATGGTTAAAGCTTGGAAAACAATTAGAGTTGGAATGCTCACCCAGCAGCAGCCAGGGGACCTGCCCAGCACTGCTCTCCAGAAACTCCAGGAGCAAAATTCTGTTAGGTTGATTTTCAGGAAAGGAAAAGAAATCCCCAAACAGAAAGATCATCACAGCTGTCTAAAACAGGGTAGGTTGGGCGCAGTGGCTCACACCTGTAATCCTAGCACTTTGGGAGGCTGAGGCTGGAGGATTGCTTGAGTCCAGGAGTTTGAGACCAGCTTGAGGAACATAGGGAGACCCCGTCTCTGAAAAAATTAAAAAATTAGCTGGCCATGGTGGTGCACACCTGTAGTCCCAGCTACTTGGAAGGCTGAGGTGGGAGGATCGCTTGAACACGGGAGCTTGAGGCTTCAGTGAGCTATGATCACACCACTGTACTCCAGCTTGGATGACAGAGTGATACCTTGTCACACACACACACACAAAAGGTAGATCCACTACACGATGTATCCATGTGACAAAATTACACTTGTACCCCATAAAAGTTTTTTTTGTTTTTTAAATTTTAATTATTGTTTACCCCATACATTTATATAAAATACACACAACAGGGTGGAGAACATGATCCACTAATGTCCCCTGCTTCTGTTGGGGTGTAACAAACAACCCGTATAAGATATCTCTTGTAGGCCAGGCGCGGTGGCTCACGCCTGTAATCCCAGCACTCTGGGAGGTCAAGGCAGGCAGATCACCTGAGGTCAGGAGTTCGAGATCAGCCTGGCCAACATGGTGAAACCCCATCTCTACTAAAAATACAAAAAAAAAAAAAAAAACATATTAGCCGTGGTGGCGTGCACCTGTAATCCCAGCTACTTGGGAGGCTGAGGCCGGAGAATTACTTGAACCTGGGAGGTGGAAGTTTCAGTGAGCTGAGATTGTGCCACTGCACTCCAGCATGGACGAGAGAGCAGGGAGCCATCTTGAGAAAAAAAAAAAAATCTATTATTGTTGTTTAATAAATTATCCCAAATTTAGCAGCTTAAAATAATACATCACAGGGACAGGATTCCATAATCAGCTTAGGCAAATGGTTCTAGCTCAGAAGCTCTCCTGAGGTTGCAGTTGAGCTTCAGCTGGGACTGCAGGCAGCTCAGGGCTTGGCTGGGGCTGGAGGGTTTGCTCCCAAGATGGTGTCCTCACATGACTGTGTGTAGGAGGCCTCAGTTTCTTGCTTGCTGTTGTCCAAATGTCTCATTTCCTTACCATATGGGCATATGGTGACCAACCATCCTGGTTTGTCCAGGATTGAGGGAGTTCTCAGGATGTGAGACTTTCAGTGCTGAACCAGGAAAGTCCTGGGAAGTCCTGGGAGGAGTTGGTCACACTATGTGGGCCTCTCCATGGTGCTGTTTCCAACAGGAAGAGGGATCTGAAAGAGTGACCAAGACAGAAGCCACAAGGTCTTTTATAGCCTAATCCAGGAAGTAACACACCATGCTGTATTCTATTAGTCACACAGGCCCGCTCTGGTACAAAGTGCAAAGGGCTTATAAAGTGGTGTGAATACCAGGAGGTGGAGACCACTGGGGGCATCTTGGAGGCTGGCTGCCACATTACCCCCAAACCTAGGCTTAAAACAACAATCATTTTAGTATCCCTCATATCTGTGGGTTAACAGGACTCAGCTTGGCAGTTCTTCTGCTCTCCATGATATTGGTTGAAGCTGTAGTCAACTAGGGTTCAACATGGCTGGAATCCAAAACGACTCACTTGCCAGGCTGGCAGTTGGTGCTGGCTATTGGCCTGGAGCTCAGCTGAGGCTGTCAGCGGGAGAGTCTTGGTTCTCCTCCATGTGGTCTTTCCACATGGAATAGGCTGGTAATGAGAGAGAACATCCCATGTACCCCTGAACTTAAAAGTTGAAGGAAGGCTGGGCCCAGTGGTTTGTGCCTGTAATCCCAGCACTTTGGGAGGCTGAGGTGGGCAGATCACTTGAGGTCAGGAGTTCGAGACCAGCCTGGCCAATATGGTGAAACTCCGTTTCTACTTAAAATACAAAAATTAGCCAGGCGTGGTGGCGCGTGCCTGTAATCCCACCTACTCGGAAGGCCGGGGCAGGAGAATCCCTTGAACCCAGGAGGCGGAGGTTGCAGTGAGCCAAGATCATGCCATTGCACTCCAGCCTGGGTGTCACAGCAAGACTCCCTCTCAAAAAAAAAAGGTGAAGGGAAAAAAAAAAAAGAACACCCCAAGGACAGGCACTGTAAGAGGAAGGAAACAGAAGCTACTAGTCTTCCTGAGGCCTGAGATTTAGATGTCCTTGAACATCTTATGATGCGTTCTATGGCCAATGCAGTCACAGGCCAGTCCAGGTATAAGGAGAGGGGAAATAAACACTTTCTTAAAGTGAAGAGCAGCATATATATGTGTGTGTATATATATATGTGTATATACATATGTATATATTTGTGTGTGTACATGCATATATATACACACTACATATACATGTATTTTATATATATACACATGTACATATACATCACACACACACATATATATATGTGGAGGGGAGGAATTACTCAGGGCTACCGTACACTTTAGAGATTGCACTTTGGGATCTCTCACTGGGAAATTTACAAAATCCCCAGAGGCAGAGGGGTAGTTCAGGCACTCTCAAATTCCTAGATCTGTAACCCTTGCTTTGTTTTTTTTTAAAATATGTTTTAATTAAAAAATTATGTAAGATAAAAATTACATAGGAAACTGATGTTCACTACAGAAAAATTAGAAAATACAGTTAAGCAGAAGAAAGAAGCTGTCATGCCAATATCCTGAGATAATCACTGTATATTTTTGGTAGATAGCAGCCTGGTATTTATTCTATGCAAAAGTAATACTTTTATTTAAAAAAAAAACTACTCTGTACATACTGTTTTGGAACTTATTGTTTTCACTTAAAATTACAGTTGGAACATCTTTTCATGACAATTCATATAGAACTACATCATTAGTTTAAAGGTGGCATAGTGTTTTATTGTATGTATGCCAACCAAGATTCTTTTTTTTTTTTTTTTTTTTTGAGACAGAGTCTCACTCTGTCGCCAGGCTGGGGTGCAGAGGCACAATCTCGGCTCACTGCAACCTCCGCCCCTTAGGTTCAGGTGATTCTCCTGCCTCAGCTTCCCAAGTAGCTGGGATTACAGGTGCTCACCACCATGGCTGGCTAATTTTTGTATTTTAGTACAGAAGGGGTTTCACCATGTTGGCCAGGCTGGTCTCGATCTCCTGACCTCAGGTGATCTGCCTGCCTTGGCCTCCCAAAGTGCTGGGATTACAGGTGTGAGCCACCACGCCCGGCCTATACCAACCAAGATTCTTGATTTTGACAAGAGAAGCCAATACTGGTTAAGTCGGTCAGCCAAAAGAAATTTTTTGGAAGTATTTTGGATAGCCCACAGAATCTATCATATGTCAGTTAAGTGTTCCATTACTTATGGTAGTATAATAATTCACCAACCTTAGGTGGAGTAAAACAACCACCATTTCATTATGCTCATAAATTCTGTGTGCAAGAAATTCTAACAGGGCATAGCAGGGATGATGCCACAATGTCTGAGACCTCAGCTGGAAAAACTCAAACTTGGAATGACATGAAAGGCTGGGGTGTGGGGAGGGGGAATGGAATCATCTGGGAGTTTCATCCATATGTTTAGGGCCCTGGGCTGGGAGAACCTGAACCCTGGGCTGAGCTGGGACTCTTGACCAATGTACCTACATGTGGCCTCTGCATGCAGCTTGGGCTTCCTCACAGTGTGGCAGCCTCTGGGTTGTCTAACTTCCTTTTTTTTTTTTTTTTTGAGACGGAGTTTTGCTCTTGTTGCCCAGGCTGGAGTGCAGTGGTGGAATCTTGGCTCACTGCAACCTTCGCCTCCCAGGTTCAAGTGATTCTCCTGCCTCAGCCTCCCTAGTAGCTGGGATTACAGGTGCCCACCACCATGTCTGGCTAATTTTTGTATTTTTTAGTAGAGACAGGGTTTCACCATGTTGGCCAGGCTGGTCTCGAACTCCTGACCTCAGGTGATCTGTCCACCTCAGCCTCCCGAAGTGCTGGGATTACAGGCGTGAGCCACCACACCCAGCCTGGGTTGTCTAACTTCTTCCAAAAGGCTGCTTGGTGTTCTAGAGGCTAACACTCCAGCAAACAAAAAGGAAGATATGTGGCCTTTTATGACCTAGCCTTGGAAGTCAATAGTGTCACTTTCACCATATTACATTGATCCAAGTGGTCATAAGTCTGCTCAGGTATGAAGGGAGGGGACATACGCTACTTCTCAATGGGAGGAGTGCCAAAGAATTTGTGGCCATGCCCTAAAGCCACCACAATTAGGGTAAGGTTAGCTGCTGTAACAAAGAGACCCCAACCTAGAGTGGTTTAATGAATACAGTTTCTTTCTCTCACACATCATAGTTCCAATGTGTGTCTCTCACACATCACAGTTCTCATAGTCTAGCTTGGTAAGGTGGCTCTGAACCACAAGACATCTATGCCCCTGGAAGCTAGGCTCTACTACCAACATGGCAATATCGAAAGTCACTCATGGTCCCTCTGTCTTTGTGGGCAAAGCCTTAGGCAGGAGTGTCTCACTCAACCACACTCAGCTCACATGCCTGTACCTTGCCTGTCAGGGAGCAGGGAGTGAGTATATCTGCCTTCTTCCTGATTCTGTAGTGAAAAGCAGGAGAGCTTCCCTACCTTAGAATTTCCCCCTAAGAGGAATGATGATCAGATACTTTATATCTTACTAAGCAGCTAATATCCAGCAGAATATGGATGTATAATATCCCAACATTGCATCCCCTATTGTTACATATTTAGGTTGTAAAGTGCTATTGATAACATGATATTTGTCCTGTTGCAAGGAACATTTTTCTATAAATATCTTTGAACACTTGCAAGGTTTTTTTCCTTTAAGATAAATTCTGAGGAGTCAGGTCATAGTTTCTGATTCTGCATCTAGTCCTGTAGGATCCCATTAAAGACATCATAAACACACACACACACACACACACTTTTTTTAAAGTCAGGATGGCAACTCAGGAATTTGTATGAGCCTCAGAGAGAGAGTGGAGAGATCCAGCATGCACTTTCTTTTTTTTGTTGTTTTGAGACAGAGTCTCGCTCTGTTGCCCCGGCTGGAGTGCAGTGGTGCGATGTCGGCTCATTGCAACCTCTGCTTCCCGGGTTCAAGTGATTCTCCTGCATCAGCCTCCTGAGTAGCTGGGATTACAGGTGCTGGCCACCATGCCCAGCTAATTTTCGTATATTTTTAATAAAGACAGGGTTTCACCGTGTTGGCCAGGCTGGTCTCAAACTCCTGACCTCAAGTGATCCGCCCACCTCGGCCTCCCAAAGTGCTGGGATTACTGGCGTGAGCCACCGTGCCCAGCCAGCATGTACTTTCAAGGGTGATCCCAGGCTTAGGTGTTGGAGTCTCCATGATCAAAACCCACTCCTGTTTATGAAGCGCTGTGAGAAGGGCTTCACATATGCTATCTGTAATCTTTACATAAATCTGATGAGGAAGGTATTATTTTCATCAGGTGGATGGAGAAGCTGAGGTTCCAAGAGATTAAGTAACTGGTTCAAGACCCTAGAGCTGGAACTGAATTCCAAATCCGTACCTTGAACCACTTCTTCCCTCTTAGAACACTTGCTCTTAGGATACTCCTGCTCAAAGCCCAGCTGCTGTATTGCTATATTGTGGGAAGCTCAAGCCACATGAAGAAGCCAGGTGGAGACATTTCAGTCAGTGGCCCTAGTTGAGCTCACAGTGAACAACCAGCCATCTGAATAAGTCATGTAGGACTTCTCAGCCCAGTTCAGCTCCCCCATGGCTGCAGCCCCAGCTGACATCACAGGGAGCAGAACTGCTCAGTCAAGCTCGGCCAATCCAAAGAGTGGTGAGAGTGAATGTGATGGTGGTTGTTTTAAGTTACTATGTTTTGGCAAGATTTGTTACACAGCAATGGATAACCAAAATGGGGAAGCTACTTATTCTTGGATGAGTCCCAGCAGAGTCTGAAGAGGAGATTCCTTTCCTGGGGGAGGGGCTGGAGTAGGGGACCTTCAATGGCCTTGATGAGTTCAGTGCACAAGGCTGGGTCTGTGTATGGTAGTTTTTCTTGTTCCCTGCCCAGCTGGAAACAACTACATTGAGTCACAAGGCTTGGGAGGAGAAACTGTACATGAATGAGTTAACAGAAATCTGGGCAAGATTCCCAAAGTAAATAATGTTGATTCTCAGCACAAAGGAAGCATTGCCTAATGCTGCTTAAACTCACATAAACAGTCATTGCTTCATGGCTGATTTGCTATTTTTGAAATTTTCCAATTTCAAAAAAGTAGCCATAATAAGCATTATTAGAAAAAAATAACAGCACTTAGAAATGCTAAACACTGTACACAGTTGCTGAGGGGCATAAGGGGGTCCTTGTCCTTTAGGACCAGTCTTTATAGTTCTGTGCACAGGGAGTGGTTCCCAGATAACCTTGAAGCAGCCCCAGTTGGCACCGCGATCCGAAAGCAAATCCAGCTTCTCCCTCCCATTCAGAGAGCAGAGAAGGGTATTCACAAGGGCACAGGAAGGTGGTGGCTTTTTGGTCTTCGTCAGCCACCCTCATTTACTCTCCCATCTCTCACCTCTCAGTCCTTTCCAGCTAGTGGTGCTCAGATTTTAGGGCATCAAAATCATTTGGAAAGTATGTAAAAAATGCAAAGCTCAGGTTCTCCCTAAGAAGATTCCCATTCTATAAGTCTGGAGTGGGGTCCCAGTATTTTTTGTTTTATTTTATATATTTGTTTTATTTATTTATTTTTTTGAGACAGGGTCTCACTCTTGGCCAGGCTAGAGTGTGATGGTGCGATCATGGCTCACTGCAGCTTCAACCTCCCAGGCTCAAGTGATCCTCCCACCTCAGCCTCCTGAGTAGCTGTGACCATAGGTATGTGCCGCCAAGCCTGACTAATTTAAAAAATATATTTGTAGAGATAGGGTGTTGTCCTATTGTCCAGTCTGGTCTTGAACTCCTGGGCTCCAAGTGATCCACCTGCCCTGACTTTCCAAAGTGTTGAGATTACAGGCATAAGCCACCACACCCAGCCCAGAATTTTCATTTTAATAATAACCAGGTGATTTCTTCTGAAGGTAGGCCCCATGCCACAGTTTGAGGAGCACTGTAACCTCAGACTTTCCCCAAAAGTATGTAATAGTGATGGGAAGAACCTTCTTCAAGCTATTCCTACTTCCAGGGACCAGATGGATGAACCTTGGAGAAAGAAAGGGAGAAAATAGGGTCTTCAGATTCCATGCAGGGAAGGATCTAACAAATTCATTTGGAGCAAGTAGTTTTAAAACTGTGTTTTTGGAACCCAGAAGAGTCCTCAGAAGTGCTGTCACTTTTACCCCAGCAGTTTATTTTAATCTGTTTTATTATAGTGGGTTTCCAAGAAATATTTCATTAGAAGAAAACGTTTGATTACTAAGTGGCCTCCCTGCTTTAAAAAATTCTCCTTTTGGCTGGGCGTGGTGGCTCACACCTGTAATCCTAGCACTTTGGGAGGCTGAGGCAGGCAGATCACCTGAGGTTGGGAGTTTGAGGCCAGTCTGACCAAAATGGACAAACCCCATCTCTACTAAAAATACAAAATTAGCCGAGCATGGTGGCGCATGCCTGTAATACCATCTACTTGGGAAGCTGAGGCAGGAGATTGCTTGAACCTGGGAGGCGGAGGTTGCCATGAGCCAAGATCGTGCCATTGAACTCCATCCTAAGCAACAAGAGTGAAATTCCATTCCAAAAAAAAAAAAAAAAAAATTCTCCTTTTGGCAACAATGTGGGGAAATTGGAACCCCCTTACAATTGCTGGTGGGAACATAAAATGATGCAGACACTATGGCAAACAGTTGGGCAGTTCCTCATAAGTTTACCTTATGACCCAGCAATTCTACTCCTGGGTTTATACTCAAAAGAATTGAAAACAGGTATTCAACTGAAAACCTGTAATGTTCATAGTAGCACTATTCACAATAGCCAAAAGATGGAAACAACCCAAATGTTTATCAACTGATAAATGGATGAACAAAATGTATCTATCCCTACAACAAAGAGTTATTCAGGCATTAAAAAGGAATGCAGTACTGATGCATGCTACAATATGGACGACCCTCAAAAACAGTGTATTAAGTGAAAGGAGTAAGACACAATGGGCCACATATTGTATGATGCCATTTATGCAAAACATCCAGAACAGGCAAATCTGTAGAGACAGAAAGCCAACCAGTGGTTGCCAGGGTCGGGGGGAGGGGGGGGCAATGGAGAATGACTGCTTAATGGATATAGGGTATCTTTTGGGGATGATTAAATGTCCTGGAACTAAGTAGTGATAATGGTCGTACAATATTATGAATGTACTTAATGTCGGTAACAGTAAAATTTTTTTTTTTTTTTTTTTTGAGACGGAGTCTCGCTCTGTCGCCCAGGCTGGAGTGCAGTGGCACGATCTTGGCTCACTGCAAGCTCCGCCTCCCGGGTTCACGCCATTCTCCTGCCTCAGCCTCCCGAGTAGCTGGGACTACAGGTGCCCGCTACCACGCCCAGCTAATTTTGTGTATTTTTAGTAGAGGCGGGGTTTCACTGTGTTAGCCAGGATGGTCTCGATCTCCTGACCTCATGATCCGCCCGCCTCTGCCTCCCAAAGTGCTGGGATTACAGGTGTGAGCCACCGCGCCTGGCCGGTAACAGTAAATTTTAATTGTATTTTTACCACAATAAAAAAAAATCCTAATAGACAGATCTAGAACAACCATCTCATTTTTTACTGACAAGGAAACTGAGGTCAGAGAGCAGAAATGATGGCTGTGTGTGGTGGCTCATGCCTGTAATCTCAACACTTTAAGAGGCCTAGTTGGGTGGATTGCTTGAGTCCAGGAGTTTGAGAGCAGCCAAGGCAACATGGTGAAACCCTGTCTATACCAGCAAGAACAACAACAACAACAAAAAACAAAAGAAAAAACAACAAAAAAGAAACAGAAAGAAAGAAAATAAAAGTAAAAAAAAGAAAAGAAAACAAAAAAAAAAAAGAAAATGACCTGGCGAGATCATTTAGAGGCATCTGTCCACATAGTGGTGAAACCACAGACAACCACCTGTTAGAGGTGAGGCTGGGACTGCTGACCCCCTAGCCCACTACAGCAGTCTGCCTCTCTTCCTCAACCACCCCCTCCCCAGAACCCCCTACCAAAAAAGCTAAGTTTCAGGGGCACGCAAAGGCCTGAGCTGCGTGCCACTCCATAGTTTCTGTAAAGGCCTCCTGCCTCCCAGGCAAATGTCCACCTTGCCCACCCACAAAGCAGTTGGCCAGCCTTGTTTCTGCTGTCACCAATGCCTGTTCCCTGCAAGTATGTTGAATGAAAGACAAACCCATGTCTAGCTTCATGTTTAAGTAAATCTTCCCAAGGGCCTCACCCACAGCTGCAGCTGTCTGAGTGGGTTGATAAGGGTTGGGTGGATCGGATTCTTTACATTGCAGACATTGCTCAGTTTCCCAAACTGCAACTGAGCAGATAGACCGGAGGAGCTGGCGATGGTCCCAGGAATGGCTAGGATTTATCCTTGCCGTACACATTTGTGGGCATTTGGCTCTTCTCTCTGACTAGGACCATATACATCTGTCACATAGTAGATGCTTAACAAAGATTCATCAGTGCCTGTGGTTTTTGTCTCAGAGTCATCCTGGGAATGTCTTCTTCATTCTAGTTAAAAGAGTTCAGGAAAAGGCCTGCTTTCTCAGTGTTCCTGAGACAAAAAGATTCAGGATAAGCCTATATGAGAACTGAGAGTCATTTTATCTGGTCAGTTTCTGAGATAGAATTATTGACCATTCTGGGAGGTGACAACAGAAAGGAATAGCTCATTCGCATGCGTATTACAGGTGAACTTTGGAGCCAAGGTCTTCTGGATATATGCACAGTCCCTTTCCCAGAGTCTTAGGGTTTTGCTAAGGCTGTTTGGTCTGCCCCAGATCCTGACCTTTCCTTATATCTCTTAGTTACAGTCTCAAAACATATGATGGGTTTTTAAAGGAAGTTCATTAACATACAAGAGGGCAATAGCAGGACCTAAGAAAGCCAGCTATCTTGAAATTTACTGAACTCAGCAGCTGAGAGACTTGGCTGAGATGGGAAAGCCAGCTTTGCCTACCTGTGTTCAGGGCCTGCTTCAGGATGGGAATAGGAAGGGAGAATTCTCTCCATCCTGACAAGATGATCCTCTTCTCTTAGCCTCAGAAGACTACCTAAAACCATGAACTTGGAGGTTTGCTTCATTCACAGGGGATGAATGGGGACACTGTGGAAGACTGCGGAGCAGCAGTGAATGGAGTTCCTTAAGTTACTATTTAGACTAAAGTAGGAAAGGAGAGAATTTCTACAATGCAGTGATTGGGGGTGAATGCAAAGTTGAGGCTGACCTCGGTGGTTGTCTGTGGTTTCGTCACTATGTGGACAGATGCCTCATTTCCTGATGCAGCCTTTCCCAGCTGCATGGTCTCCCAGGAGCAAGAGGTTTAGGAAACTCTGCAGATTCCATCCTTCATTGGATATTTCAAAGTGTACAACTCTGTTCAATGCTCTGAGAGGTCCTGCATTAAAGAAACCTGCTTTGGTGTTATTTAACGCAATGTTTCCCAAAGTTATTTGATTCCAGCATCTCTTTTGCCCCTTCATAACATTCATACTACTTGAGAGCTAAGTTTCTAAGAACACACTTAGGAAATGCCGCCCTAATGCCCAGTGCAGTTGGTTCTGGCCCTGTATACCTTGCAGTGTGCAGTGATGGTTATTTGGGCAGGACATGCAATGATCCTGCTATGATCATCCAGGAAATACAATCATTTATCGTACCTGTCAGGATCCTTTCCAAACTGAAATTTTGTTATTATTATTATTTGAGACAGAGTCTTGCTCTGTCGCCCAGGCTGGAGTGCAATGGCACAATCTCGGCTCACTGCAACCTCCGCCTCCCAGGTTCAAGCGATTCTCCTGCCTCAGCCTCCCGAGTAGCTGGAATTACAGGTGCCCACCACCACGCCTGGCTAATTTTTTGTATTTTTAGTAGAGACAAGGTTTCACCCTGTTGGCCAGGCTGGTCTCGAACTCCTGACCTCAGATGATTCACCTGCCTTGGCCTCCCAAGGTGCTGGGATTACAGGTGTGAGCCACCACACCCCGCCGAGATTTTATTATTGTTCTCCGCACCAACAAAGGGAACCACTGACATTTACTGAGCATTGTGCACTAGGAGCTTTTTGTATGTTATCTCTGTAATCCTCCCCTGGACTCTATTATCCCCATTTTACAGATGAGGAAATTGAGACCCAGAGAGGAGATATAAGGACTTCACTCAGGTAAGTATGTGGCAGTGCCACAGGATTCAGGCTGAGGACTGTGGGGCTCCACACTGGTATTCTCTCCTCACCTCACTAGCAAATTGCATTTTCATGGCACAATTTTCAGAGTGCCTGATTTCTGTTCTGCTCTTGGGGAATCCCAGCAAATCCCATGAGGAATTTGTTTGGACTTAAGTGAGACATCCGAATGTAGAGGCCACCACAGGCAGCTGAAAGCATTTGGAGTCTAGGGGAGAGGACAAGACTGGAGAAAATAAAATTCATCTCAGATGTCAGGTCACCCAGAGGGAGGGCAGCTCTGGCAGTGAATTCAGCTGTTATCAATATCAGCAAGTCTAAGGTTCTTTCCTTCTGTCCACTCTGCCGTGCAGGATGGTAGTGGCAGGTCCAGATCTCACAAAGTTTGGAAGAGGGAGGGCTGCTGATTTTTGCTTGTTTTTGTTTTGTTTTTAGTCAGGAAACATTTCGGAGAAACCCTTCTACTGGCCAGCAGATTTTTCTCTCACTTCTTATTGGCCTGAACTGTATCATGTGACCAATCCCAAACCAATCACTCACCAGGCAAATGGACTACAAAGATTAGCTTAGACCAGGTAGGAACTATCCCCTCTGACTGGAGCTGGGTCAGATTTCTTCTTGTATAGGAGAAAAGCAATGGATATTAGGTAGACGACTAGATGCTTCTTTTGTGTGTGTGTGTGTGTGTGTGTGTGTTGGGGTCCGGTTTGGGGAGTATGAGAGAATAACTGTTATCCACTGTGTCCTTGAACCTCCTGCCTTGAACTGCTTCTCATCCTGTCCAATCTCTCATTTTCCTTTCCTTTCCTGTAGTTAGATGATGTTATTGGTCCCCATTTATCATCCCTTCCTGTATCCACATCCTTTGCAATGTAACTTGGCAGTGTCTTCTCTCTGTGAATTCCACCTGGCTCTAAACTTTGGGTTTGGTTATGTCAGTAATGCAGAAGTGAACACACTTGAGTTCTGCACTTAGTTCTCAAGAGACCTCAGGTGTTTCTGCTTATCTTTGTACACCTCTGCCATCACCATGAGAAGAATATGGCTCCCCATAGCCCACCAGGGAACATGGGGAACAGAGCTGCCCCGGACAAACCCAGCCTAGAGAAGATCCTCCAACCAACCCATAGATGCATGAGTAAGCTCAGCGTAGATTGGCCATACCTCAGCTGACTCACACAAGTGAGCTTAACAATCAATAATAATTGTTAAGATGCAGAGTTTTGGGATGGTTTGTTATGTAGCAGTAGCTGACTGATACACTCCCCACACATCCTCTTCTCTCTCCCTGTTGCTCTCATTTTCTGTGGCTGTTTTTTATCCTAGACTTTGACAATTTCAGAAATTATTATAAAGAAGTTAAACAACAGTAATTCTGAAACAAAGAAGGGAGAAAAAAGTCACCTATAATTCCAGTCCTGTAAACAGCAACTGTTTTCATCTTTGTGTTTCCTCTCGGTCTTTGACTCTACATATATATAGACAGACTCTGATTTACAATGGCTTGGCTTGCAATTTTTCAACTTTACTATGATGTAAAAGCAGTACACATTCAGTACTTGGTCAATAAATTCCATAAGATATTCAACCCTTTCTTTTTTTTTTTTTTTTGAGATGGAGTCTTGCTCTGTCACCCAGGCTGGAGTGCAGTGGCACGATCTTGGCTCACCACAACCTCTGCATCCCAGGTTCAAGCGATTCTCCTGCCTCGGCCTCCCGAGTAGCTGGGATTACAGGCATGTGCCACTGCACCCAGCTAATTTTTTGTAGTTTTAGTAGAGGCAGGGTTTCACCATGTTGGCCAGGCTGGTCTTGAACTTCCAACCCAGGTAATCCACCCAGCTTGGCCTCCCAAAGTGCTGGGATTACAGGCGTCAGCCACAGTGTCCAGCCTTTTTTTTTTTTTTTTTTTTTTTTTTGAGACAAAGTCTTAGTCTGTCACCCAGGCTGGAGTGCAGTGGTGTGATCTTGGCTCACTGCAACCTCCACTTCCCAGGTTCAAGCGATTCTCCTGCCTCAGCCTCCCGAGTAGCTGGGATTACAGGTGTGCATCACCACACCTGGCTAATTTTTGTATATTTAGTGGAGACAGGGTTTTGCCATGTTGGCCAGGCTAGTCTTGAACTCCTGACCTCAAGTGATCAGCTTGCCTTGGCTTCCCACAGTGCTGGGATTACAGGTGTGAGACACTGTGCCCGGCCAATATTCAACACTTTTAAAAACAATTTTTATTTTGATTTTGAGACAGGTGTCACTCTGTCACCCAGGCTGGAGTGCAACAGCACCATCATGGCCCACTGCAGCCTCGACCTCCTCAGCTTAAGTGATCCTCCTGCTTCAGCCTCCTGAGTAGCTGGGATTACAGGTGCACACCACCACGCCTGGGTAATTTTAATTTTTTAAAAATTTTTTGTAGAGACAGGTTCTCCCTGTGTTGCTCAGGCTGGTCTCGAACTTCTGGGCTCAAGTGATCCTCCCGCCCTGGCCTCCCAAAGTCTGGGATTACAGGCTGAAGCCACTGTGTCCAGCTGTGACTGATTCAACTGAGGGAATGCAGTGAAAGTGATACTGTGTGACTGGTCAGAAAAGGCCTTGAAGCTGCTACCTGATTCTTTCTCCTGGGAGAGTCAGCCACAAAGTTGAACTACCTCGAGATCACCATGCTAGAGAGGCCACAGATAGATGCTCTCCAGGATAGCCCAGTTGAGTTCCTGGCCAACAGCTCACACCAACTGGCAGCCATCTAGGATTTTTCAGCCCAGTCGAGCCTTTGGATGTTCCAACCCTAGCCACTAAGTCCTCGCAGCCATAGAGTCTTCCCAGCTGAAGCCCTACTCATTGAGGAGCAGAGATAAGCCACCCCACTGTGCCTTGTCTAGATTCTTGACACACAGAATCCATGGATATCATTAAATGATTATTTTAAGTTGCTAAATTTTGGGGTAATTTGTTATAGGCAACAGTAACTGGAACAAACTAGTAACATTTTTATGACTCCTGTTAAATTTTACAAATTGCTTTTTGTTGTAACCAACCATGTCTGCATGCACGAGTTTCAGTAACACATTTTGCTGGCTTTGAACCTTTTCACTTTAAAAAATGTCCATCCAATGGGGTATCCTCATATATTTTCATGGAATTTTGGAATTTACTCTCTAGCTGAAGGACATAAACACAGGTGATTGTCTCTTTACGTCTTTGGACATCTGTAAAATTCATTCTTCTTGGGGGGAGTTTTTTCTCCTGAAGGAATTTTGTTTATCTTGGATTTGAAACACAGCTCTGATACTTATTTGCTTAGTAACTTTGGGCATCTGAGTTTCAGTTTCCTCATCTGTAAAATGCGATAATAATCTTCTGGTTTTTTTCTTCTCCTTATTTTTTTTCTCTTTCTTCTTATTTCTGTCTTTTCCTCTTTCTTTCTTAATTTCTTTCTCGCTTGTTTTATTTTTCCATTTTCTCATAAAACCCAGACTCTTATATTAATTTTCCCTGGAAGATCCTTAAAACTCTGCCATGGATCTTCCCTAAAGTGGCTTGAGATGCACTGACGTTTTTCCAGTAACAGATCAGTAGAGAAGGTAGCTGCTGATTAATTCCATGTCAGCCAGGGCGTCCTGTGCTCTGCATCTAGAATAGGGCAGTTTCCAAGGTGACCAGGACTAGTGTGTGAGGATAAGGTGAGGCCCTGGAGTTATGAGCTGCCAAACTCATAAACCACACAGGCTTCCCCTGAGCCACGCGTTGCACACTACTCGCCAAGCAATTTAACAACTGACTTGAGGCAAAATGTTCCAACAACATTTAATGATCAGTGCAGCTATAAATAGGATCATATAACAATTTGGATAGATGTTAATATATGGGTTCAGCACTGGAGTGACTAAACCTTGAGTTGTTTTGACCTCAGAAAGCCATCAAAAATGTGCTGCAAGGAACAATTCTGTGGTTGTCTGCGGCAGATGTTTTGTTCCTGTTTGACATGTCCTTGTGTGTGTAATTTACTAACATGATAATAACCTGCTGTTTGGCAGTTTGCAATTTACAAGGTGCCTTTACACACATGTTCTCATTTAATCCTTGGAAGATACGCACTATTACTGAGAATGGGGGGAAACAAGTAACTTGCTCCAGGACATCCAGATCAGGACACAGAGAGGGGAGTGAGGTGGGATGATGGTGGTGGTGGTGATGGTGATAGTAGACTCCAGATTTGAGACAAGGACTGTGTGGCTCTCAAATTGGTTTTCCCTCCTTATTTCACCAAAATCCTGATGTTCTTATCTAAAAGACTTGGAATAATAATTCCTCTCCTATCTTCGCAGAGGCCAGCCCACTTGGTTCCAGGACCCAGATCTCTCTTTTATTACTTCACATTAAAAGTGGGCTTGCCAGATTTAGTAAAGAAAAATTCAGGGCACTCAGTTAAATTTAAATTTTATATAAATAATAAATAATATTTTAATGTAAGTATGTCCCATGGTGCATTTTATCTGGCAAGCCAGTTAAAAGCATTGTTGGCTGGGCACGGTGGCTCATGCCTGTAATCTCAGCACTTTGGGAGGCCGAGGTGGGCGGATCACTGAGGTTGGGAGTTCAAGACCAGCCTGCCCAGCATGGAGAAAACCTGTCTCTACTAAAAATACAAAATTAGAGAGGGGTGGTGGCGCATGCCTGTAATCCCGGCTACTTAGGAGGCGGAGGCAGGAGAATTGTTTGAACTTGGGAGGCGGAGGTTGCAGTGAGCCGAGATCGCACAATTGCACTCCAGCCTGGGCAACAAGAGTGAAACTCTGCCTCAAAAAAAAAAAAAAAAAAAAAAAAAAAGGCATTGTTATTAAACATTTTTCCCCTAAAAAGTAATGTGGGATTCTTATAGAAAATTATGAGCCTAGTGTGGTGGCTCACTCCTGTAATCCCAACACTTTGGGAGGCCAAGGTGGACAGATCACTTGAGGTCAGGAGTTCGAGACCAGTCTGGCCAACATGGCGAAACCCCGTCTCTACTAAAAATAAAAAAATTAGCCGGGCTTGGTGGCAGTCACCTGTAATACCTGCTACTCAGAAGGCTGAGGCAGGAAAATCACTTGAACCTGGGAGGCGGAGGTTGCAGTGAGCCGAGATTGCACCACTGCACTCCAGCCTGGGCGACAGAGCTAGACTCTGTCTCAAAAAATAAATAAATAAATAAATAAAATTATGAAAAGCCAGATAAACAAAAGGAAGAAAATAAAAATTACTCTTAATTTAACTAGCTGGCAACAACTGTTGTTAATATTTTGGATAATTACTATGACCTTTTTTCTCATGCATATATTTATGTGTAAAAATTTTTTAAACATAGAAAGTGAGATTTGCTGAATATATTTGCTTGATATTAAGTAAATATATATATAGTGATATACTGAAATATATTCAGTAAGTCTCACTTACTTACTGAAATATACTCAGTAATTGAGACTTACTGAATATGCAGACTTGCTTTTTTTTACTTCCCTATATGTCACAAACATCTTTCCATGTCCTCATGTGTTTTTGTAATATTCAAGTGACTGCAAGGTCATCAGTTGGACAGCATACTGTGTTTAGCTAATCCTCTATAGTCAAACCCTTAGATTGTTTCCAGTGGTTTATTATTACAGACCTTGCAATAAACAATCTTCACTAAGTCTCTCTGCACATCCCTGGAATACATTTCTGGCAGTAGAATTTCTAGGTCAAAGGGTAAGCAAACTTTTAAGGTTTTTGTTATATATTGTCAAATTGTTCTCTGGAAAATTTGTGCCAAATTATATTCTCACAAATAATATCTGAACATGCTTATTCCCTTGCACATTGTCAACACTTGGAGTTATTAAAAACAAAAAAGAGAAAAATCCCACTTTGATTTTGAATCTGGCCTGATTCCATAACCATACTCAATACTCTGTAAGCTATGTTTAGTGATCTCATTTCTTTCTACCGAGTCTTCAATTCAAAAAGAGGGGAATGGACTAGATTAGGGACAGAAACTAGCACTGTCCCTTCACATGCTCATGCCAGGCATCATTAATCAGTCTTGGCTAGGTGTGGTGCCTCACACCTGTAATCCTACCACTTTGAGAGGCCTTGGCAAAAGGATTGCTTCAGGCCAGGAGTTCAAAACCAACCTAGCCAACATAGTGAGACTCCCCCGCCATCTTAAAAAGAAAAATCAGTCTTGGCACTCTTTCTACTGGACTTGGACAAAGCTTCAGAATCTTGTTCATCCCAACCTTGCAGGTAGCCATTACTAAATAAATTGCTTATTAGAGGAAATTTAATACAAGAATTTAGGCCGGGCATGGTGGCTCACTCCTGTAATTCCAGCAATTTGAGAGGCCAAGGCAGGCAGATCACCTGAGGTCAGGAGTTCGAGACCAGCCTCGTCAACATGGTGAAACCCCCTCTCTACTAAAAATACAAAAATTAGCCGGGCGTGGTGGTGCGTGACTGTAATCCCAGCTACTCAGGAGACTGAGGCAGAAGAATTGCTTGAACCCGGGAGGTGGAGGCTGCAGTGAGTTGAGACCACG